>NC_072421.2:148906944-149222083 GCF_028858775.2 Pan troglodytes
TAAGGCTGAATAAAATATTCCCTTGTATATATACACTACGGTTTCTTTATTTTGTCTGTCTACATACACGTAGGTTGTTTTCAAATCTTGGCTATTGTGAATAATGCTGCAATGAACATGGAAGTGCAGGTATTTTTACGAGGTAGTGATTTCATCTCCTTTGGTTATATTCCAGAAGAGAGATTGCTGGGCTGTGTGGTAGTTCTATTTTTAATTTCTTTAGGAACTGTTTTCCATAATGGCTGTACCAGTCTACATTTCCAGTCACAATGTAGTAGGGTTTCTTTTTCTCCACACTTTTACAAACATTTGTTATCACTTGCCTTTTTGATAATAGCTGTCCTTAGAAGTGTGAGACTATATCTCATAGTGGTTTTGATTTGCATTTCCCTGATGATTTAGTGATGTTGAGCACATTTTCATTTATCTCTTGGCCATTTTTATGTCTTTGGAGAAATGTCTGTCCAGCTGTTGTCCATATTTTAATCAGGTGGTTTTTCTGCTGAGTTGTAAGAGTTCTTTATAAATTTTGGGATATTAACCCCTTACAAGATAGGTGGTTCGCAAATATGTTTTCCTAGTCTGTAAGCTGCCTTTTCATTTTGTTGATTGTTTCCTTTGCAGTACAGAAGCTTTTTAGTTTGATGCAAGCCGCTTTATTTTTTCTTTTGTAGCCTGAGCTTTTGGTGTGATATGCAAAAAATCATTATTGAGGCCAATGTTAAGGACCTTTCCCTCTGTGTTCTTTTATGTCTTAAAACTTTATATCTTTATGTTTTAGTTATTTTATCCATTTTGGGTTGATTTTTGTTTATGGTGTAAGAGTCCAGTTTTTTTCTTTGCATGTAGAAATCCTGTTTTCCCAGTACCACTTATTGAAGGGACTGTCCTTTCCCCATTGTGTTCCTCTTAACACCCCTGTCGAAGATTAGTTGGCCATATATGTTTGGATTTATTTCTGGGCTCTATTCTGTTTCATTGTTATATGTTTCTGTTTTTATGCCAATACCATATTGTTTTGATTACTATAACTGTAATATTTTAAATCAGAAAGTGTGACGCTTACAACTTTTTCAGCGTTGCTTTGGCTATTTGGGGTTTTTTGTGGTTCTGTATGATGAATTTTAGGATTGTTTTTCTATTTTAATGAAGAATGCTACTGGAATTTTGATAGAGATTGTGTTATATCTGTATGTTGCTTTGGGTGCTGTGGACATTTCAACAGTATTAATTCTTCCAATCCATGAACACAGGATATCTTTACATTTATTTGTGTCATCTTCAATTTCTTTCATCAGTGTTTTATACTTTTCAGTGTACAAGTCACTCATCGCCTTGGTTAAATTTATTCCTAAGTTTCTTTTTTTTTGAAATAGAGTCTTGCTCTGTCACCCAGGCCAGAGTAAAGTGCCCCAATCACTGCTCACTGCAGCCTTGACCTCTGGGGCTCAAACAATCCTCCCACTTCAGCCTCTTGAGTAGCTGAGATTACAGGCACGTGCCACCATGCCCAGCGAATTGTCAAAATTTTTTTTTGTAGAGGTGGGGTTTTGCTATGTTACCTAGGCTTGCGTCAAACTCCCGGCCTCAAGCCTCAGCCTTCCCAAAGTGCTGGGATTACAGGCATGAGCCACTGAGCCTGGCCCCTAAGTATTTTTTTTTAATGCTATTATAAATGAGATTGTTTTCTTGATTTCTTTTTCAGCTCAGTAAAGGATGCGGAAGTTTGTCAAGTGCTTTTTCTGCATCAACTGAGATGATCCTACTTGGTCATAATATATAATCTTTTTGATGTATTGGTTTTGTTTGTTTGTGACAGAGTCTTGCTCTGTTGCCCAGACTGGAGTGTGATTTTGGCTCATTGCAACCTCTGCCTCCCAGGATCAAGGGATTCTTGTGCCTTGGCCTCCCAAGTAGCTGGGACTATAGGCACACGCCACCACTCTCAGCTAATTTTTGTATTTTTAGTAGAGACTGGGTTTTGCCATGTTGGCCAGGCTGATCTCGAACTCCTGGCCTCAAGTGATCCACCTGCCTCGGCCTCCCAAAGTGCTGGGATTACAGGTGTGAGCCACCACACCTGGCCTGATTATTGTTGAATTTGGTTTGAAAATATGTTATTGAGGAATTTTGCACCAGTGTTCATCAGTGATGTTGTCCTGTAGTTTTCTTGCTGTGTCTGTCTGGCTTAGGTATCAAGGTGATTCGAGCCTCTTAAAACGTGTTTGGAAGTATTCTCTCTAGCTCGATTTTTCACCCATAACAGAAGTTCCTATTCCAGCTGGGGACGGCGCACTGGTCCGTTCGCTCTGCCTACCTCCTTCAGTGGTCTGGTGTCTGGTGCTGGTGGTCAGGGTTGCTGCATGGGCTCAGGGACTGGTGTGGCAGTGGCTTCCCCTGGGCCAAAGCTCTGATCCCAGTGGGGGAGGGCACGCTGGTGCGTCGGCTCCACCTGGTTAGTTTGCTGGTCCACTGTCTGGTGCTGGAGGACAGGAGGCTGGCAGCTTTCCCAGATGCAAGCTCCGATTCCAGCGGGAGAGGGCACACTGCTCCACCCGTGGTGCCTGCCGAATTCCCTGGTCTGGTGTCTGGTGCTGGTGGTCAGGGTTGCTGCGTGGGCTCAGGGACCGGTGTGACAGTGGCTTCCCTGGGCAAAAGCTCTGATTCCAGTGTGGGAGGGTGCACAGGTGTGTCTGCCTCGTTAGTTCCCTGGTCCACTGTCTCATGCTGGAGGACAGCAAGCTGGTGGCTTCCCCTGACAGAAGCTCTGATTCCAGCAAAAGAGGGCGCGCTGATCCACCCATGGTGCCTGCTGCGTTCCCAGGTCTGGTGTCTGGTGCTGGTGGACACGGTTGCCGCATGGGTTGGGCACTGGTGCCGCTGTCCGCCGTGGCTTCCCTGGGTAAAAGCTCCAGTTCCAGAGGCAGGGGCACTGAGTTTCTTCACTTAGTTTGTTCACCCAGCTTGTTGGCAGTTGATCTGAGGTGCCCTGACGCTTCGTCTTACACTGGATATGAATGACAGTCCCTAAAGGTGGTGTATAATCTTCATGTTCCAGCTCAAGAAATTCCCACTACCCACAGCTGGTTCTCTAGGATCTTCGGATTACGAGTCCCTGCCTGTGATCTTCCTCCTGCATAGCATCTCATTTGTGGATGTTTATAGTTTCAGGGACATAAGAGCGTTTGGATATGACTGTGCAGGTTCTGATTTTCTCTTTGTTTACTTTATTCCAGAAATGAAAGCTCATTAGCATCTACACTGAAGACGCTCCTGTTCTTCACAGCTTTAATGATCACTGTTCCTATTGGGTTATATTTCACAACTAAATCTTATATATTTGAAGGTAATCTTAGACCCATTAAAACAAGATGTTTTCCCCCAATTTAAGATTCTGTGCTTTTATGACCTCTTTATATCTTTAAACTGGGTATTCTTATTTTTTTCTTGTTTAGCTTTTCAAAAAATCATATTGCTCATAATGAGTCTTTATGAAATAACTTGTTGTTTCAGCTTGACAGTTTTCCTATGGTTTTCTGTGAAATAGCTTGCAAATCCTTTCTCTTAGTACCTTTTAAAGAATAGGGGTTGGCTGACATGGGAGGAGGAATTTTGGGGGAATGGACTTTAGTGTCAGATAATGGAAGGAAGAGAGAATGAAGTCCCCTTTTTGATGTTGAAATTTTTTTTTTTTTTTTTGAGACAGTTTCACTCTTGTTGCACAGGCTGGAGTGCAATGGCGCGATCTCGGCTCACCGCAACCCCCGCCTCCCATGTTCAAGCGATTCTCCTGTCTCAGCCTCCTGAGTATCTGGGATTACAGGCACCCGTCACTACACCCGACTGATTTTTGGTATTTTTAGAAGAGACGGGGTTTCGCCATGTTGGCCAGGCTGGTCTCGAACTCGTGACCTCAGGTGATCCACCCGCCTCGGCCTCCCAGAGTGCTGGGATTACAAGCGTGAGCCACTGCACCCGGCCTGAAGTCTTTATAATTATGGTTTTGTTTAAAACAATGTTTGTTTGTTTGTTTGTTTGTTTGTTTTTGAGCCGGAGTCTCGCTCAGTCGCCCAGGCTGGAGTGCAGTGGTGCGATCTCGGCTCGCGTCAAGCTCTGCCTCCCAGGTTCATGCCATTCTGCTGCCTCAGCCTCCCGAGTAGCTGGGACTACAGGCGCCTGCCACTACGCCTGGCTAATTTTTTTGTATTTTTAGTAGAGACGGGGTTTCACGGTGTTAGCCAGCATGGTTTCCATCTCCTGACCTCGTGATCTGCCCGTCTTGGCCTCCCAAAGTGCTGGGATTACAGGCGTGAGCCACTGCGCCCGGCCAACATAATGTTCTTAATATATAGAAGGTACTCATATCTTTTAGTGAATACTTTATTCATTACCACCCAAAATATTACTTTTTAATTGCCTGACTAGTTAAATAAATACATCATAAAAATTAGGATGCTTTGTTTTTTTTTTTTGTACTTTGGTAAATTTTGCAATAAAATGGAAACTGTTTTTTTTCTCTTGATAGGCGCCCTTGGGATGTCCAATAGGGACAGCTATTTTTACGCTGCTATTGTTGCAGTGGTCGCCGTCCATGTGGTGCTGGCCCTCTTTGTGTATGTGGCCTGGAATGAAGGCTCACGACAGTGGCGTGAAGGCAAACAGGATTAAAGTGAACATCACCTTTTGATAGCATTAAATTCATTTTTTAAAATGATAAATGCTGGAGGGGGCCATCTGATTTGAATAAAGTTGAAAGAACATGTTAAAGTCAGTCTTAAGGAGTCACGTTTGAGTAGTGTAAATTTTGATCTTTCTAATATGTTGGTTTGTATATTCAGTTTTAACTGTATGAATCTGATTTGCAAATGAGAATTTGGAAAAGTTAAATTAGTTACAAAGAAATATGTTAATTTAATTAGACAATACTCTGGAAGGAATTTTATCTTTCAACAAAACATGTTTTATAGTATTCTGACTTACGGTTGCTTTTGAGTTTTACTCATTTAGATATATTAAGATGCACACAGTGAAGCAAATTAAACTCCACTTTACGCTGGAATGCTTTCTTTAGCATGAAAATACCAGGTCCTTGGATTTGGGATTTTAATTTCCTATGGAAAGTTGCTTAAATTGTGGACACTGGAATTAATCTGAATGTCACTGAGGAATTTCACATGAAGTGTAATCCCTAGTCAATAAGAATTATCCATTACATTATTTTATGGGAAAACTAGGCTAAATTACATCCATTCAGGTAAAAGGACCTTAGCTTACTGAAGGATCTAAAGAGCAAAGCAAAGATCTCACTACTCAAACACTCAGCCTGCTTCCTTCAAGTCCCCTTGCAGGCCAGCTTTGTGCTTTGCAGACCAACTTTTTAATGAGATACTTTGCTTCCTCATTCAACATTGAAGCTAGGCTTCAATTAAAAGGTTCGAGGAAGCTCCATTTAAAATTTTTTTTTTACTATTTTTTAAAATTGTAGTGTATATGATAGGAATTTGCATTTAAATATGTTCATTTTTGCATATGTTAGGAGTGGAAACAATCTGGAAAACGTTTTTTTTTCACCCAAAAAGTATTCTCCTTGGGCATATCTGATGGAAAAAACCCTTGATTTTATTTTCGTATCTTTAGTCTGTGTTCTTTCTAGTTATTTGGTACTAATTATGTGCAATCTAAAAACACTCCCACAAGCATTTGTTTTTTAATTTTAAAATCATAGTATATGTTCTTTGTAGAAAACTGGAAAAATACATATTCAAACAGGAAAAAAAATCAAAATTCCCCATAATGTTGCCATCTAAAAATAACCTCTATTTTAGTTGATATCCCGTATTCATTTTTGAAAGCCATTTCTTAATGCTAGTTTGATACACACTAAAAGTTTAGCTTACAAGTTCAAATTCTGCCAGCTTTTCCTGAGAGCTATTTGCATTTTTTCAGATGAGTGATTATTGGCCATTTTCTTTTTCTTTTTCTTTATTTTATTTATTTATTTATTTTTGAGACAGAGTTTTGCTCTGTCACCCAGGCTGGAGTGCAGTGGTGCAATCTCGGCTCACTGCAACCTCTGCCTCCTGGGTTCAAGTGATTCTCCACCTCAGCCTCCCAAGTAGCTGGGACTACGGATGCCTGCCACCACGCCTGGCTAATTTTTTTTTGTATTTTTTTGTAGAGACGGGGTTTCACCATGTTGTCCAGGCTAATCTTGAACTTGTGACCTCAGGTGATCCACCCGCCTCGGCCTCCGAAAGTGCTGGGATTACAGGCGTGAGCCACCACGCCTGGCCTTATTGACCATTTTCTAAATAAACACATTCTATCTTTATTCTCTTAAAATTCAAATTTTCTGTTACTGATAATCCTAATACTTAGGATTCTTGCTTAAGTATGTGAAACCATTACCGATTTGTTGTTCACATTTATTTTTTATGTTGTGAAACTGGACTAAAGGAATAGAGGGATGATTAGTCATGAAAGTCAAATAGCATTTGTGTTTAACTGTTGAGAAAAGTGAAAGATCGGTATGATTATTATGGAACTGTTTTTAATTCTTGCTTAAAGACTACAATTTTAGTATAATGACATTTGAGTCTAGGGTAGTATGTGGTAGATTTCTAGATGGTCCCTAATTAAGAAGTATTGTTGTATTTAGAATTGTCCACCTAATTTCTTTTTATATAATGCCAAGGTATTTCTTGTGCTTTTGGGATCTTATGCTGTTTGTAAAATGTTACTGTCCAATGTTGGATTATTGTTTTGGTTTCAGGCATTTGCTGAATAGGTAATGATACATGGGTATTTTTCTGCAAGTATTTAAACCAGGGGCATATGCAAAGGCAGTTGTAATTTCCTCTTGGGAAAAGCGCCAAATGTTTGAAGGTTAAAATCAAATGCTAGGGTTGATATTTAGGCTTATAACAAAATAGGCTTGTTTTCAAAGCAGTTTTTTCCTAGAGTTTTAACTGTTAACTCACTAGTTTGCTGCTGTTTTTAACTATGTTAAATAACATATGGTATTTGACAAATAGATTTATTTTTCAAAATGTCTCACTAGTTTCCTTTTACACAATGTATATACTTCAGGATGTATAGAAAGGAAAGCTACAGTTGAGCCCTTATACATGTTTTAAGGTAGAAATATGTTCCCTATTGTTTGAAAACTGATTGTAAGAATAACCTCAGTTAGGAGATATAACTTGAAGTGTCAGTCCAAACTACTGATTTAACCCTATTTACGGTAACACATTACCTTCCTCACCTCCTGTTTGGCCCTGGAGAATGTAGTCCTTTTTCTCATTTGTGTTGAGAAATGAAAAGTCTGCTGTAGAATGTATCTGATGTCATTAGTTCTTCAAATGGATACCATTGTACATATAACAGTAGAATTTGGTTTGGGGTTGTTAGTGAAAAAAAATTTAAACCTGCCATTAAAAATCCCCATGTTTCATGGAAATCTAACAGAAATACATTTTAATAATTAGAACATTTTGTTTTCTTTTTTCTTTTTTTTTTTTTTCGAGACGGAGTTTTGCCCTTCTTGCCCAGGCTGGAGTGCAAGGGCGCAATCTCAGCTCACTGCAACCTCTGCCTCCCGGGTTCAAGCAGTTCTCCTGCCTCAGCCCCCTGAGTACCTCAGATGACAGGTGCGTGCCACCACACCTGGCTAATTTTTGTATTTTTAGTAGAGACGGGGTTTCACCATGTTAGCCAGGCTAGTCTCGAACTCCTGACCTCAGGTGATCCACCCGCCTCCGCCTCCCAAAGTGCTGGGATTACAGGTATCAGCCACCATGCCTGGCCTAATAATTAGAACATTTTCATCATGAAAATGTCATCAGCTTTGCCAAAAGAAACAACCAATTGACTTGTTTGGCGTTTGTTTTCCATTTTCATGTCAATTTTATGTATACAGTTAGAATACCCAAGGAGACCACTAAAATCAGTTAAACAAGTGGGGTATATACAAAGAAAGATGAAACCCGAAAGTACATAAAAAGGATTTAAATCCGATTTTAGATGTACCTAGTGTGTATTTCTTATCTCTAGACAAGTTCATGTTTATTGTTTAATTTATGCCCAAGTGAAGTTGTAAACTTATGGTTCAACTCTGACACAGAATTTGTCACTTGTCTGAGGTCAGTGGCAGGTTTCTCTTCGGTCAAGCACTCTGTGTCACCCACCAGATTAGTATAACTATTAATTCAGACTGTACTCCTATGTTTAAGATAATTTTTACAAGAGCTGGCTGAAGCAGCACATTAGTAACCTGACAAGATTTCTTTTTCCCTTTTCAGGGGGAAAGGGTCACCTTAAAAATAAATTATTTTCAGGGACTTTGGGAATCTAATGATAAATATTACACATAATCTATGAATAGCTTAATCCTTTATATATTCCTTAAAATAGGAATTCCTCGACATCACTCCTGGCCACACTTTCCTTGCCTGTGTTGTTGCTATGTGTATTTGAAAGTAATATCTGCATTCCTTTTAAGATGTTCTGTAAGTCATATTTGTCAGTTATACAGAGTAGTCTTCCTTTTTCCCACGTTCAGTGTAATCTCACTGAACAGTAATAATAGCAATAGCTAACAACATCTGCACAGCACCTTACAGTTTGCAAAGAACGTTCACACATTCTCATTTGAGTTTTGCATAGTGAACCTGTTACGAGATGTCTCTTGACGTCGATGCTAAAAGTGTTAGAATCTTTAAATCACTAGAGTCATTGAATATGCTGTAGTATTGAATAGTGCCCTGACTAGGGGGAGGATTTAGATGTGCTGCATTTCAAGCCGTGTATAATCATCAAAATGGGGGGCTTGAGTTCTTTAGCTACTTGAATCCGATTTACTTCTGTTAAGTGATGCTTTTCTAACCGTTTTCTGGATGGATTTTATATTCACTATATTGTAGCTTGTTATTTGTATAAATTTACCATCTGATGTCATTAAAAAAAGTGTTTGTAGTGCTACTTTGCTGTGTCCTGATTCAATTAATGTTTTATTAACCGCTCTGTTTTTAAAAATTTGTTTGCCTGCTTCTCGTTTTATAACATGTAGAATATGTACAGAGCTCACTTTAAAAAATTTGTTCGTTGGCCTCTGTTTGTGCTATGTAGATTATATAGAGAGCTGTCAAGGATAAGTTTTTATGCAGTAAATGTCAACCAGAAATGCTCAAACTGATTGGGAGTATGGGGGAGGGGTGTTGAGCTGTAAAGGGCTGGTTATACTTCGTCTGGGGTGGGCTTCAAATGCCCCTAAAGGAGAGTTGAGAAATAGTTATGGCTAATTAAATGTGGAAATAGATAATTCCTGACGACGTCCACATGCCACCCCCTCATGACTAATGTCCTGTGTCCTCTGTCCTCTAATCACCCGTTGATTGCACTCCAGCTCCTTCCTGTGCTTCTGAGGACTCCAGCTAATTCTTACTAATAAATGTTAATATCCCCTTCTCAAACACATTTGAGACGTCTTAGTATTAACAAATTTTATAGGTTATGAGATGTCCAGGGAACTCAGGAAACAGGTAATGGCATTGCAGAAACTACAGGACAGCAGTTCTGAAAGTTTACTGGAATCACCTTGTAGGATTTATTAAAAATAACTGATTGCCTAAATGTAACCCAGACCTTCTGAATCGGACTCTCTGGGGGTGGGGGCCTAGAAAGCTCTTTGGGGCGGGGCGTGGTGGCTCACGCCTGTAATCCCAGCACTTTGGGAGGCCGAGGCGGCGGACCACGAGGTCAAGAGATAGAGACCATCCTGGCCAATGTGGTGAAACCCTATCTCTACTAAAAATACAAAAATTAGCTGGGTGCAGTGGTGCGTGCCTGTAGTTCCAGCTACTCAGGAGGCTGTGGCAGGAGAATCACTTGAACCTGGGAGGTGGAGGTTGCAGTGAGCCGAGAGCCTGGTGACAGAGCAATACTCTGTCTCAAAAAAAAAAAAAAAAAAAATTTGGAACAGGCAGTGATCAACATGAAGCTGGATTGAGAACTACTGCTGGAGATTTAGAATTGTGCCTCCCAGTGTATGTGTTTAATGATGGACTTGAAGATGTTTGTATAAAGCCTGAAGTAAGCACACACCTTATTAGGCAAAGGTGGAATGTTGATAATGCTATATCGAAGGTGCAATTTAAAATAAGGAGACCTTTACTGGGTTCCTGACAATCCATATTGACTTTGCTTCAGTGCTAATGAATGATGTTGAATGAAAATTTTAGTACGGGGAACAGCCAACTTAAGAAACAACTGAGGCGTGCGTAGATAGACATGGCCACTGCTGTGCCTGTGATGCCTTTTTCTTATTTGGAATCCTCACTGCTGTGGACTTTGGAGAGAAGGAAAACCAATAGGAGTATGTGAATCTGAGGTTTCTAAACCAGAGAGGTAATGGAGAAAAGCAGAAATGGTTTCTAGGCACATTTGTGCTATTAACCCTCTGGCTTCCCTGCCCCCCATTACCTTTCACTGCTTACGTGCCTGCACTTCCTTTCACATACGCCCTGCTCGTGCGCCCATTAAAGATGCATTGAGGTTAGCCCTTTTGGTAAATACAGGATGAAGGTGGAGAACATTAGTTCGCAACCTGGCAACCCAGGGATGCTTTCCTCCAAAAGAGGATCCAGCAGCCCTGAGGGAGGGGATACTACAAATGGCACACCCTGCATCTGTGTGCATCTCACCACCTTCACTGCTCCCACTTCGGGCCAGCCCAGATTTACTCCTCGCCTGGAGCCTCAAATTGGTTTCTGCTGCCCTTCTTGCACCTGTGGTCACTTTGCCACAAAGCAACTAGAAGTTTCCTTTAAAGATAATAGATCAGGCATACCATGCCTCTGCTCAAAATCCTCCCAATAGCTCCCCATCTCACTCAGGAAGATTTAGACTCCATATGTGGCCTACAAGCCAGGCCACTTCCTTTCACTTCATTCCCACCCCACTTGCTCACCATTTGCCAGCCTCCTGGACTTCTTGGTGTTCCCCGAACCTCCCATACTCAGTCCCATTAGCTGTTCCCTCTGCCTGGTACCCTCTTCCCAGATCTTCTCACAGCTGGCTCTTCCTCACCCTTCAGGTCACAATGCTCATGCCACCTCAGAGAGGTTTCCCCTGACAACCTAAAGCGGTGAGACTCCCATTGCTATCACAACACTTAATACTGGGTGAAATTATTTTATTAGCCACCTCCTTCCACTAAAATGTAAGTGCAGGAAGGTAGGCACTTTGTTTTATTCACCACTGAATCCCTAGGACCTCAGAGTTGCATGAGAGTTTGGCCAGCCCCTACTAAATGGGAAGATAACAACACAGGCCCCCTGTGCCAAATTGTCTGCTCTGCCTCAGGAAGAAGACCAAAATGGTTGGAGGGGCATCAGATTTTTTTCCTCCCATCTGTATCTGTAGCACTCTGTTCCCAGGACTCTGCATTTTGCTCTGAAGCCCTAAAACACACCCCCCTTTCTCAACCAGCCCCAACCCCATCCCTCACCACTACATCTGTGGTTTTTTGCACGCAAACAGAGCAGCAGGGAAGCTGGGTATGCTGTTCATGGATGTGGGGGCGGGGCTTTCCCATTTAGTATGGTTTCATAGAATGCTCTTGATGTGTCCTGCTGACACAGGTCTGGGAAGACCCACCAGTTCTCTTTCTCTTGCTCTGTTGCTGCGATTCTGCAATTATCAGCAATGTTATCATGTTTAGCTCTGGCCTGTGAACATGCACATAAAGAATGAATTAGAGTAGAAACAGAATCTGATTTTCCCAGCTATGTGTAAATTATAAAAATATACATTTTAAAGAAAAATGTACGTTGGATAGCCAGATTTTGTTGCTTTAAAAATATTCACAATAGAAAATGAAACTAGGGGCTGTGAAAAATGAAGTCTGTTCACATGTCTACCATTTCTTTCATAAGAATTGTATGTAGGACAGGCCAAGGGCACCATGCATTTTTTCCTCTACCATTTCTGCTGCTGCTAGCTAGAGACACAGTCCTCTTCCACCCTTTACTCACCCTCCTTCCGAACTCACCTCAGACCAATTAGAATTAAGATAAAAATTTGAGTGGGAAATGAATAGAAAGCCCAGGAAAATGGAATAAGCAAGAAAAGTTAGACAATTTCTTCCAAATGACTTGGACAGTCTGGTGGGGACTGTCACCTGTGGTAGGCTGAATTTTAAGATGCTCCAAGATTCCCACTCCCTGTCTGTTCCCTTCCCTTATAGCTTCCTTGATTAGATGACTTTATGAGTTTCCTGTGACTGCTGTAAAAGAGTACCATGGACTAGGGGGCTTCAACAACAGAAATGCATTGTCTCCCAGTTCTGGAGGCTGGAAGTCCAAGATCAAGGTGTAGGCAGGGCTGGTTCCTTCTGAGGTATCTCTCCTTGGCTTGTAGATGACCGTCTTCTCCCTGTGTCTTCTCTTGATCTTCCCTCTGTGTGGCATTTGTGTCCTAATCACTTCTTACAAGGACCCCAGTCACACTGGATTAGGGCCCATCCTAATGACCTTGTTTTACCTTAGTTACCTCTTTAAAGAGCCTATCTCCATATATAGTCACATTCTCAGGTACTAGTGTTTAGGACTTCAACATATGAATTTTTTAGAGGGGACACAATTTGGTATATAACAGTTGTTACATGGTGTGCTAGGCAGAATAATGACCCATCAGATATGCTCATCTGAATGCTTAGAACCTGTAAATATGTTACTTGATCTGGCAGGGGAGAATTAAGGTTGTAGATGGAATTAAGTCTGCCTCTCAGCTGACTTTAAGACAGGGAGAATATTATCAATTTTTTTGGGTGGGCCCAGTGTTATTTGTCACAGGCTCTTGTGGTTGGCTAAAAATATGGTACCCCAAAGATATATTCACTTATTATTTCCTAGAACCTGTGGATATTACCTTATGTAGGAAAAGAGTGAGTATTACCTTATACGGGAAAAGTGATGAAGGATGTTGAGAGGAACTGTTTATCCTGGATTATCTGGATGGGATAATTCTTGATAATTTTTGAAATCCTAAGTGCTATCACATGCATACATACAAGAGAGAGCAGAGGGAATTTGAGACATACCCATGCAGAGGAGACAGCCATGTGAAGATGGAGGCAGAGATGGGAGTGAGTCAGCCACAAGCCAAGGAAGCCTGGGGCCACCAAAAGCTGGAAGAGGCAAGGAAGGATTCTCCCCCAGAGCCTCTCGGAGGAGTGTGGCTCTCTTGATGCCTTGATTTAGGATTTCTGACCTCTAGAACTATGAGAGAATACATTTCTACTGTTTTAACCCATTATGCTGGAGGTTGCAGATTTTTTTGTGTGAAAAATCAGACCTTGGTGATGACCTCGAGCAGTAGGATAGAAATAATTCCCACAAGCTTAGCGTTCCAATAGTGAAACACTAGGCATAAATGGATTAAACCACCAAATGTGTGATAATCTGTTATGGCTGCCACAAGGAACTAATACAGGTCCTTAAAAGTGGAAGAGGGAAGTTCAGGAGGAAGTTAGAGTGATGTGATATCAGAAGGACTCAACCTGCTGTTCCTGGCTTGGCTGATGGAGGAGGAGAGCTGCAAACCAGGGGCTGTGGGCAGCCTCTAAAAGCTGGAATCCCATGATCACAGTTCTCTGGCTAGGTCACCAGCTTCTCAAAACACCAGTGACACAATGGTGCGCTGAAGAGTTTGAGAGGGAACCTTATGAAACGGTTCTCAACCCCTACTCCCATTTCTGCCTGGGTGAATTCTAGAGGTCCATGCATTTCCATGCAGTTAGGCACCATGTCAATACATCTTTCTCCCACTCTGCCCAATGCCTGGCACAGAATAGGTGTCTAAGGCATGTGGTGAATGAATGGATGTCATTCCGTATTATGTCCCTTTTTAGAAATCTTTCTATTTAGTTTCATATTAATATGTGTTCTGTTCTCTTAAGCCTCTGAGGCAGCTGGGCCTGACACGTAGGGGACTACTAGCGGTGAATGACCTCCAGAACTAGACCCCATCTCTGTCTTCAACGCAATGTTTTCTACATAATGCACATTCTTCATAACTAATATCATTTGATCACACAGTTATTTATATCTCAGAAGTCGATATAGTTTTCATTTTAGAAGATGTATGTTCTTTCTGTTAATGCAGTGGTTTTTAAAAGTTTAATCTGTAGCTGTTCCACAATATCAAGTGATCATTTTAATGTTGATTGTTATCTGTTTCATTTAGCTTTGATTATTGTTACTAATAATGACTCTTTATAATAACCTTCATTTAATGTTATGATTATCTATAATCCAAGCATAGACCATTGAGGTGGCTGTTTTAGGAGGACCCTTCTAGCTAGACATAACAGATGTTTTGCTTGTCACATTGAACTCAAGGAACAAGCTTCCTGAACTCTGACCACATAATAAAATACATATAATCATTTGAACAAAGTAAACATTGGTATGTTGAATATTTAATTTTTTTCATTTTTATTATAAATATGCAATGTGTGTTATAGCAGCCAGAATGTAGGTTTTTGTTTTTTTTTTAAAATGAATAAATAAAAATAAATATGCATTTTTTAAAGTGCATTTCATGAGATCTTCTCTTTAACTTCTTTGGGATAAAGTGATTATCTTTCATATTCTAAAGAATGTTTAGTGGATTTTCTTAGCAGCTATCAGGCTTTCCCTTGTAAGCTAGCCCAGTGGGCTGTGTTGTACTTCCTAATCCAAAATCTTTGAGTTGTAAAACATCCTAAAAGAAAACGACAGCATTTAAAAAAAACATGTACTTTATATTTTAGAGGAGTTTTAAGTTTATAGCAAAATTAAGCAGAAAGTACAGAGTTTCCATATGTCCTCCTCACCTGCTCCCACACCCCCAGCCATCCCCACCATCAACATGAACCTAACACTGACACATCTTTATCACCTAAATTCCATAGTATACATTAGGGTTCATTCTTGGTGTTGTACATTTTTGACAAATGTATAATCACATGTATCCACCATTATAGTATATCCCACAGAATAGTTTCACTGCCTTAAAATTCTCCTGTGCTTTACCCATTCATTCCTTCCTCCACCCAAGTCCCTAGCAACCACTGATCTTTTTACTGTTTACATAGTTTTGCCTTTTTCCAGAATGTCATATTGTTGGAATCTTACAATATGTAGCCTTTCCAGACTGGCTTCTTTCACTTAGCAGTATGCATTTATGCTTCTTCCATGTCTTTTTGTGGCTTAATAGCACATTTATTTTTATTGCTGAATAATACTCCACTGTCTGGATGTACCACAATTTATCCATTCACCTGCTGAAGTACATCTTGATGGCATCCAAGTTTTGGCAATTATGAATAAACCTAGGATAAGCATTCGTGTACCGGTTCTTGTGTGGACATAAGTTCTTAACTCATTTCGATAAATATCAAGGAGCAAGATTGCTGGATCGTACGGTAGGAGTATGTTGAGTTTTATAAGAAACCACCAAACTGTCTTTCAGACTGGCTGTACCATTTTGCATTCCTACCAGCAATGAATGGGAACTCCTCTTGCCCCCATACCCTCACCAATATTTGGTGCTGTCAGTGTTCTGGATTTTGGCCATTCTAATAGGTGTGTAGTGGTATCTCGTTGTTTTAATTTAAAATTCCCTGATAATATATGATGTGGAGTATCTTTTCCTGTGCTTGTTTCCATCTGTATATGTTCTCTAGAGGGGTGTTACAGCGCATTTTAATAACAAATATTTTAATCAAGACTTTTAAAAAACTGACAATCTTTTCAAATCTTTTAAAAAAGTCATCTTCTTTGTTTTGGTTGCTGTTTCCCGTTACCAGTAATAAGAAACATTTTGTAAAATCTAAAGTCTGAAATGAAATATATGAATCAAAAATGCCTGATGTTTGGGAAGCACATTGATTAAGGAGATGGAGGACCTGGCTTCTCGTCTCATCTTGCCTCTAAGTGTGTGATCTTTTAGGCAAGTCACTTTCCTTTCTGAATCTTGGTGTCTTCTGTAAAGTAAAGGGAAGGACTAAGATGATTTCTAAAGTTCTTGCGGCTGAGTTTCTTTTGTTTTTGTATTTTATGTCAGTCGCTAGAGTTACCACTGTCAACATATAGACATCTGAGCCCTTTGACTGCCTCATGATACATTTAATATCGTTATCGTGAAAATTTTCCATGTTTCTTGTCCATGCTGAAATGAAGAGCTTTCAATGAGGCTGAAACCTAGCAACCAGCTCTCCTGAAATATCTCATTGAATTTTTTTGTTTGTAGAGAGTATTAGGAGAGAGTATAGACGGCAAAAATGGCAACGATGCTTCAGCGTTAATTTCATTTGATGACTCACCTATTCCGTCATCCAAAGATGGCATTGATCTAAATTGTGACCTTTTCTTCTATCTCATATCATTAAAATAATGCCAGTAAAAGGGCAGTGACTCACCACTGGAGCAGATTCTTCTTGAGAAAATTAGCAATGCATTGTCATGGAAAGCTTGGGCAAAGGGTCTTGTATTAACCTCACCTGGTGAGCAAGCAGCATCCTTTGCCCAGCTCATTAAGTGCCTCTTCTATAATATTTCCTGTGGATTCAATCTAGCCTGGCTATGTTATTTTGTTGATTCTCTCCCATTTTGGCAGTATTTCAGGCTTTGAATGCACAAAGTAATTTTCCACCAAATCAGTTGTTAATTGTCATTGCCTCCATAATTGGAAGGGGCTTAGGGAACTTGTTTTGCACTCTGGAACTGTCTTCATATGTAGTTTATGGAAATAGATTTCTTTATGGACATATATATTAATTGTAGTCTCTACTTGTGGAAGTAGATACTTGGAGTGACAGAAGTGTTGAAGTTATTTTTTTCCACTTACCAAACGAGTACATCACAGGGAAAAAAAATCTAGGAGTTTGGGTCTGAAAAATATGGCCAGGTAATTATACGCAGTTTGCTTATTATTTCAACATACCCTAGTCTTATTAAATTATATGTCATGGCAATATTTAATAATAGCTGTCTCTTGTGTTTAATCTATGCTTCTCTAGCCTACCAAATTCTAGAAGACACTGGATGTAAGTGCTTATATTCCCTTTGGAAAATAGTAACATAACATTACATGTACTTGAAAACTTGATAAATACCTCACACAATTGGAAGAAACCATCTCAAAATCATCTAGTCTCACTCTTCATTGTATCGATGAGACCCAGAAGGCAGAAGTAGCTTGCTGAGGGTCACACATCAAGTCATGAAAAAGCCAGGATGACAACTTAGTTCTCCAACTCCCAGACCAGCTCTCTTGGTATCTCTTGGTATCTCCCTTGGCATCAGAGTTCTTGGGGATAATGTTGAGTGTTCAGGAGAATGTTAAATGATATTCTGTCTCATCTGCTTACGAAATGTACAACATATTTAAAAGCATTGCTATCACAAATGGTCTGACTGTATAAGCCCGTAGATTTAAAGGGAGTAAATTAAGATATTTTAAAACTTTACTTATATGTCCCTTCTTGGTCCTCAGTAAATGAGATGCTTTTAGATTTGTGCTTATAAGTCAGCAAGGTTGATTTCTACAAGATACACAAGCAAATTTAATGTTACAACTTCATGGAACACCACACATGGACTTCTGCTGTGGCATAAAGTACTAAGAAAGGCTTTTCCCCAGAGTTGGTAGAAACAAAATCACTAATGTGTGATTAGAATGGATCCTTGGATCCTGCTGAATAAGGAGCCAATTAACACTTTTGGGAGGTAACATTAACTCTTGGATCCCTAGGCTAGGCTACTAGTTATTGTCTGTTCATCCTTTTCATAAATTCATTTCCTAGTAGATAGGGATTTTGTTTTCTTAAGAAGTTTACATACTTTCACAAGAAGCATGCCTGAACTAAAGATAAATAAGTTGACTATGTTTCAGAATAGTTCTAAATGAATTTTAAGAAAACTTAGGGCAATTCAATAATTGGTTGAATCATCCAACTAAAGTAAAACTTCGGAGGTTATAAATAGCAGTACTTACTGGTTTCAGTATCCATGGGGAGGAGTTGATTAGATTGAATTCCATCAGTCTCACCCCAGTCTGCGTAATTCTTGAATTCATTTTTCTGGGGCTGATGCTGTAGAGGTCAGACTTTTTATTCATTCATCCAGATACTAATTTGTGAAATATTTAGTGAGTATATTCCATGTGCCATGTGCTGGGGGTACAGAGAGGCATGAAAGACATGGTGCCTGAACATGAATAGCTCCCAGACTGGAGAGGGAAAATGGCAAGTAAATGGGGATACTGCCTTTTTTGAGGGGTTCCAATTGATGTCTGCAAGTGGTAGGCAGATGGGAGTCAATTCTATGGGGGGCACACAGGAATCAATTTCCCTAGGATCAGAGGAAGTTCACTAAAAGCTTTATAGGTGATATGACACTTAATTGCTTGGAGAAAGTAATGGAGTTGGCAGTGGGAGGTAGGGGTGGGGTAGGATCTGGGAAAGGGCATTTCAGGTCCAGGGCAGAGGAGGAGGTGTGATACCGGGGTAGGAAAGGGTGAGAAGGACTGGGGTTGGGGAGGCAACAGGACCAGGATACAGAGAACCCTGTGGACGCTGTGCTTGGCCAAAAGGGAAGGGACTTCAAAATGGCCAGAGCAGAGCTGCAAGGAGAGAGAGGACAGGGCAGAAGTGCAGGGCTACGGGGCAGGAAAGTAGACAACAGGGAGCCAGTGAAAGGTTTTCAGCAGGAGAGGGACAAGATCAAACCTGTACTATCAGAAAGCTTCCTTACCAACAGCGAGAAGTGACACTACAAACTGTGCTGCAGTGAACATTCTGCTTGGGCATGAGGGAAACCATAGAAGAACAACCAACTTCCCTCCCAGGTGAGGAACAATGAGATGAACTATGGCCTATTCATGTGGCTGTTTACCATTCATAGTTCACAAAAGTGATACACCAGTTCTTTGTGTTTCAACATGTATAATATTGAGGGAGGAAGAGTAAGTTGAGTGTTTGTGTTTAAAAGAGCTATAACTCCTAGTGGTTTTTTTTTTTATTCTGAAGAAATGGAGTTATTCATGAGCAAGAACGATGTCATATATGGGTTCAGTGTTTTGCAGTTTACAACGTGCTTTCATATCCACTATTCCATTTGACCTTCAACTCTGGGAAACAGGTAAAACTGGATTCATCTGCATTTGACAGATGAAAACACTGGGACACAGAGGGGACGGTCAAAGGCTAGACTGGAACTTTGTGTCCTCTCATCCTAGGTCAGAACAGGGCTGTCCCTACGGAAGAGCATTGTCTTTAAAGGATGACATGTTTGCTTTTGTTTTTCTTTGACGTATACTCAGCTAAGAGCCCATTTTGTTTTTGTCTTCTTTAATATTGAATGCAAACTTCACGTTATTTCACATTTTAAAATCTTTCATTTCTTCTACTATTTTCATACCTAAAAACCAGACAGTAATTTGCACTGTTCACTTATTTTTTAAACAATTGCACGCAGCTGTTTCGATTCATCTTTAAAAGCTTATTTCCACAGCACATAACAAAGTTAATTAAATTGCTTTTTGAAGCAAGGCTGCTTTGTTTCCCTCTGCAAGATGACTCATGAGGTCCGACTGAGTCTCATTTATATTCCTCCCCAGCAGGTAATTTAAATGTGATTTATACAGAAAGGAAAAGAAAGAGAACAAAAAAAGAAAAAAGAAAACAAATGAAGAAAATTACCCCTTGCTCACGTCTTTAACAAGTTATTCTGGGTGTGGAGTTAGATGGGAGAAAGCTGCCATATTTCTTTCGGTGCCCAAACATTCTTGTTTACAGCAGCATTGAAAACTGGCATCTTTGTGCCCCGGGTTGTGTAAATGGTGCAGGGAAGGCGGATTTTGGCTCAATCTGAAGAAACACTGATTCTCTGAGATGCCCAGTGGTGGTACCAGCTGGCTTGGGTGGCATTGAGCTCCCTAATGCATGGGTGTGATTCTCTGACAGAGAAGGTTGCTTGGTGGTGTTGGGATGGGGAGGATACCCTAAAGGACTCTTTATTTATTTAGCAATGCATGGGTCCTGGCATATTGAAGGAATAGGAAGGAGCCCAGCCAGCCTGAATGGTGGGAGACTAGGGGAGGGTAAAGTTGGGTAGTAAGGTGGGGCAGGATGGTGGAGTTTCCTGAGTAGAAACAATATCCTGAATTAAGTTGTCATTTTGGCAAACATTTTTTATTTTATAGTTAGAAACTTCTTGGCAGTTGGGAACCACACAGTAGACAGGCAATGAATGTTTGCTGAATGCACACCTGCAGGATTAGGGACAGGAAGAATGGCTGAATGAATGGACACCTGCATGACGGACAGGGGTGGAAGGAAGAGCCATGGGAGGGATTCGGGATGCCTTTTCATGAATTTGGGAAAGTTGGCTTTGAACTAGGGGAAACTTGGAGCCTGCATTCACTAATGTGGACATTGTGGTTTTGTTTTCTGAGTTGTGTATGGGCCAAGTGAGCATTTCACTGGGGTCTTCTAGTCGAAGTAGGTTTCAGGGGATGTCCAAGTAGCCTTTTTGTTTTATTTTTCCAGAAAGCCATCAAAGCGGATCTACTGAAATATATTGCCATTCCCTTCCTAACTGCCCCATAACCCCGACAGTCTCTCCCAATCCCTGCATCTGCCACTTTTATTTTTTTCCATTTTCAAGGGGCGTGTCTGATGGAAAAGCATTAACATTAGGGGAAGTATACAGTGTCATAGGTTCCAAAGGATGCTTTTGGCTAAAAGCACTCTGTCCTTTACAGTCCTCATGGGTGAATGGAGATAACACCCACGTGTTGCACATGGATTTGTACAAAGGTCAGCCAGACGACACGTGGGAGTTGCTTTGTATGCTGCAAGGGTGAATTCAAGGTGCCTTTATTTAGATTATTAATTCTATTTGCTGATTAATGGTTCTTATTTTAAAATGGATTCTTGAAAAGTACCCAAACAAAATGAAAATCCTTTGTCAGTGCTAGCATAGTCCAGTTTTTGAGATGACGGCTTTCACTCAATGGCTACATTCTTCAGAAAACAACTGCAATCTAAGAATATGAGCCTCTAATACAACTACCTTTGAGTCTGCGCCCATTTCATTACCCTTCCAACCAGAGCACAATTACCTCCCAAGCTGTTTGCTGACAATGCTTATTCACCACAGGCCTGGGAATAGACAGACAGATCCAAGTCACATCACTTTACCAGGCCCGACACTCAGATGGTACAGCAGAAACCTCTTTATCATTTCCATTGGTCATTCCTCAAGCAAACTCTAAAAGAAACCCAACATTTTCTGTGTCCACAGAAAATGTTTCTCCCCAAGAAAATGTTCCAAACTTTCCTCCCATCTGTGTCTTCTAGCTGTCAGCCCCTATGCTTTCCTTGCATGTATTTTCTTCTACATAGCTACTGAGTTCCAGCAGGCCTGACATTGGTTCTTCATCTAGTGAATTTGAGAAGTGAACCTCACTGCCACCCCAGGCCGTCAATACATAACTGCTGCTGAATATTAGGGATTAGCTGCAAAAGTCTCAGGAAGGCCTTCTCATCTTTCCGAGTATAACATTCTTTCCTACCAAGTACCTGCAAACAGTAAATAAAAGAATGATTCATAATATAATAATGACTACCCCCTCATTATTCCTTAATCTTTTATTCATCTCCTTTATGAACTAGGGGCATATGCTAAAAAAGAAGATATTATTGTTCTTCCTGCCTCCATAATAAACAACAGTAATTATCTGGTGAAATGCATCCCCCTTCTCTACAGGGAATGACTGCTTCAGGACTTAACAAAATGAGAAATTATGACATCACTGAATCTACTTTTAAAATTAATATGAAGCTCTTGTCACAAAAATATGGATCTTCCCAATGGGGAAAAATATGACTAACATCAAATGAATCAGAAATATGAAAGTGTCAGGCTGTCATTTACCTCAGCAGTTTGTTTTGGTTCTGTACGAAGGCACCTTGGAGGCATTTGGCAATTGGGAAAACAAGACCAAAAATCAAAATCAAAATCAAAACCAAACAAAAAACAGCTGCTTCCCAAATTCTTATTAGATGGCTGTATGTTCACTGACTTCTTATCAACAAAGCTGGAACCAACAAAGCTGCAGAAGAGATCACATAATCTTAGAGCCTGATGAATCTAGAAGTTTCTCAACCATTTTTTTTCTCCTTTTGAAGAGAACCTCTTTTCCTAACAAACTTAATGCAGCATTTTGGGAGGGGAGGCTGAGGTGGGAGGATTGCCTGAGCCTGGGAGTTCGAGACCAGCCTGGGCGACATGGTAAAACCCTGTCTCTACCACAACAAATAACAAAAAATTAGCTGGGTGTGGTGGCATACGCCTGTAGTTCCAGCTACTTGGGAGGCTGAAGTAGGAGGATCGCTTGAGCTCTGGAGGCAGAGGTTGCAGTGAGCTGAGATCTTGCCACTACACTCTAGCCTGGGTGACAGAGCATGACCCTGTCACCAAAAAAACAAAAAACAAAAAAACCCCATAACGTGGAGGGTTGTTATGGGAAAGTTTAGTGAGCACAGCGACCCTGGCTGAAATGCATGCACACATGCCTGTTTGTATGTGCGTGCATGCACACATGTATTGGGGCTTCAGGGATACTCTCTCACACCCACCAATCCCAGCTGCAACCCCTGAGTCCCTTTCTGGGAAGCTCATCACCTTGACGAGCTTGGAAAAAAGATTAGTCCATTGCAAACTTACCTGGTAAAGGAGGGCATGGAGCTTCTCAGCTGGCTCAGGACAGGCCTGAGTCAGCTGGCCAAACCAGAACTACAGTTGGGCTGGGCCTTCCAAGCCAGGCCTACGTACCCCAAGGTGGGCTCCCAAGCTGGCCATTGAAGGGTATCGCTATCATTAGCCAGCTTCACATTTCTGATGTTAAAAGCTTCCCTGCTCTGACATTAATGTGGACCCAGTCAGAATTGAATCCTAGGCATGAATAATCAGTGGTCCTTTTGTCTTTGATTAATTTAGTGACATTTATTCTAGAAAGGAAGCTTAGAAGCTGGGAATATCCCTCCTCATTAATAATAAATTTCCAATTTTGTAATATAAACATAATTCAAGACCCAATTAAAATGTCCCACATTTTTTTTCAGTAAGAAAAAAGCATTTATAACTTGATTAAATTGCTCACAGCGTTTGGAATGGAGAAGCTTTGGCAGAGCTGGGCAGTCATATTTCAGAGCCTGTGTATATGGCATTATCTGCTCTGTATAGGTGGTGATAATGGAGCCAGCTGGGATACTGGATCGTGTGCTATTTTTAGTGCATTTCTGAGACATTAATTCAATTTAGTTGATCTCTCCTTCAACTCAAGTGCTTGGCCTGCCATCGTTTAATTGATGAAACCTGGGACAGAATTAAAGGCTATCAAAATAAAGCTCAGGTTAACTTTGCTCGTCAGTCTACTGTCTTGAAACTAAACTACAGAATTAATAACACACCACCAGTTCAGTTCTCTGGCTAAGAGAACCACTATAGGTGCTGTGCAATGGGCTCCCCCAGTTCTGGAGCCATTGCAAAGGAAGGTGCCAGGGTCTGGGCCAGGAGCACAGCTGACCTACCCCACGCCATCTGCAATGCCCTCCTCTTTCCAGATCAGCCATGCACAGTCATAATGGAACCCAACCCCACATACCATCTGGCTTGGCTCTAGGTGAGCAGTGCTATTCACTTCAGTTCAACAAATTACACCAAGTGTCTGTTGTTGCCAGGCTCTGCACATGGCATCAGGGACCTGGAGATGGATAAGCATGGCACTATGTGTGTCTAGTGAGGGGAGGAAGGACAGAGACATAGATTGACAGGCTAATACCACTTGAAAAGTGCACCAAAGGAGGGATGGACGAGGTACTTTGGGGGCATAAGAAGAAAGCTGCTAGCTGGGCATGGTGGCTGACACCTGTAATCCCAGCACTTTGGGAGTCTGAGGCGAGCGGGTCACTTGAGCTCAGGAGCTTGAGACCAGCCTGGGCAATGTGGCGAAACCCCATCTCTACAAAAAGTACAAAAATTAGCCGGGCATGGTTGCACGCACCTGTAGTCCCAGCTACTCAGGAGGCTGAGGTATGAGGACCACTTGAGCCCAGGAGGCGGAGACTGCAGTAAGCCGAGATCGTGCCACTACACTCCTGCCTGGGTGACAAAGCCAGACCCTGTCTCAAACCAAAAAAAAAAAAAAAAAAGAAGAAGAAGAAGAAGAGGAGGAGTTGGGGGGAGGAGGAGGAGGGGGAGGAGGAAGAAGAGGAGGAGGAGGAAGAAGAAGAGGAGGAAGAGGAAGAAGAAGAGGAGAAGGAGGAGGAAGGAGGAGAAGGAGAAGAAGAAGAAAGATGAAAGAAGAAGAAGAGGAGAAAGCAGCTAACCCAGGCTTCAGGGCAACAGCAGCAAAATCAGGGGTTAAGGGAAGCTTCTGGGGCAGAATGATGCCTGGGCTGTCTTTTGTAAAAATTAAAAATACACCCCCCCCCTTTTTTTTTTTTTTTCCATCAGAGGACATGTATTTCTGCAATGGTAGAAAGCAATGACTACTTCCAAAAAGGAAAAAGAAAACGTTGTGATGCCAGCACCAGAGACAACCACTGCTTATATGTGAAGTGCATCCTTTCAGTCTCTCTATCGTTTATCTCTCTATAGGCACAAATGCTTTAAAAATGTCATTAAGTCACTCATATAGTAAACAACTGATTTGTTGCTTCCTTTTAAAAAATCTAACAGAATGAATAAATATCTGTTCTTTTTTTTCTCTTTATGTTTTAATATACAAATAAAAATTGTATATATTTTTGGTGTACAACATGTTTTGAAATATGTATACATTGTGGAATCGCTAAATCAAGCTAATTAACATATGCATAACCTCACACACCTCATTTTTTTTGTAGTGAGAAAACTTCAAATCGACTGTCTTAGCAATTTTCAAGAATACAATACATTGCTATAAACTATAATCACCATGATGTACAATAATCTCTTGAATGTATTCCTCTTGTCTAACTGAAATTCTGTATCTTTTGGCCAATATCACCTCATCCCCCCCTGCCTAACCCTCAGCCCCTGGTAACCACCATTCTATTCTCTGCTTCTAGGAGTTCCACTTTTTTTTTAGGTTTTACTTATGAGTGAGATCATGTGGTATTTGCCTTTCTGTGCCTGGGGTATCACAGAAGTGACTTACTGCTATGTGCCTCTTCTTCCTGGCTCTCTTGGGTTACTTGTTCTGAGAGAAGCCAACGCCATGCCATGAGGACACTCAGGCAGCCCTGCGGGAGTCTATGTGGTATGGACCTGAGGACTCCTGGCAACAGCCAGCACCAATTTGCCAGCCATAGGAGTAAGCCATCTTGAAGCGGATGCTCCAGCTTCATTTAAGCCTTAAGATGACTGTAGCTCAGTAGACATCTTGACTGAGCGACCCACAGAAAATATGAAATAATCATTATTTATTGTTTCTGTAAGCCACTCAGTTTTGGGCTAATTTGCTATGCAGCAATAGATAACAAATGTAATTTTACTGTATTTTGCATTTCTTTGATTTTTTCTTTTAGTAATAAATCTTTCTTATTGTATATATTTAGGATGTACATGATGGTGTACATGATGTCTTGATATACAAATATATATTGAAGTGATTACTACAGACAAGCAAATTAACATAACCATCATCTTATATAGTTACCTTTCCTTTTTTTGTGGCAAGAGTACAAAAACATCTACTCTCTGGGCAAATTTCAAGTATACGATATGACATTAGTAACTCTAGTCCCCATGTTGTACATTAGATCTCCAGACTCAGCCCACAGAACTGCAACTTTGTGCCCTTTGACTTTTGTCTTCCCATATCCTTTGTGCCCCTGCACCCTACTCCTGCTAACCACCATTCTACACTATATGTATTCAGTGTTTTTCTTTGATTTTTAGTGAAGTTTACATTGATTTTCAAATGTCTACTGACCACTTTCTTTTCCTTCTCTAGTCTATACCTTTGGTCAGGGTATAGTCTTCTTGCGTTGATTTTAAGATCTTTATATATTAAAAGTATTAACATTTTGCCTGTCATAAACCTGATATTTTCCCCCAGTGTTTATTTTCCTGAGATGAATCTTGAAGGCAGAAGACAAGAATGGGAGAGGCTGTGAGATTGCAGGTAGAGGTGATGGCATAAGCAAAAACGTAGAGGAGAGAGGCATCCTAGGATGTGTGAGGAAGTCACGGGGAGGTAGATGAGAATAAGGAGGGAGCCAGGGAGTGGCAGGAAACTAGACCAGTGCTTCTCCAAGTGGGCATTCATAAAAATCGCAAGGAAATCTGGTTAAAATGCCAATTCAGTAGGTTTGGAGTCAGGCCTGAAGCTCCCAGGTAATGCAGATACTGCTGATCTGGGACCACACTTTGAATAGCAAGGATTTAGAGAAAGAGTAGATAGTTTGTGGAGGAAATTTTTAGAAATAGAAATATGCAAAAATACAAAGTTAAAATTATGTCTAGTTTCACGATCCAGAGATAACAACTATATACTATACCAAGGAGCAGGCCCCTCTATCGTAGAGAGGCATGGATATCTTGATATATATGTTTTGAAGGCAGCACTTAGCAATGCTTGTTGTGGGATCGACTACATTTTGGGAGTGAGGGAAAGGAGGGACTTACGGTTTTTGGTGTGAGCGACTGAGACTGATGACTGAGGGAGGAGCAGGTGATTTTGGAGGACGAAGGAGAGAATGGATTCTGCTTTAGACCTTCATTAAACCTGAGGTACTTGTCAGCATATTGAGAGGGCAAGAAGATGCCCAATAGGTATTTGGTTATCCTGGTCTGGAGCTCAGGAGACAGGAGAAGCCTCGTATAGATTTTGGAGGGAAAAGCCATTACCTTGGTGCAGAGGTGAAGCACGGCATTCATGAGCTCCCCTGGGTAACTGTGTAGACTGTGAAAGGAGAACAGGACTCAGAACAGAGCCCCAGGAGTCCAGGCTTTAAGAGGCAGGTAAAGGAGAGGAGTCCAGGAAGAAGACCAAAAGGGATGAGGATCAGAGTGTGTGGCTTCAAGAAAAAGGGCATGATCAACAGTGTCAAATGATGTTTCGAGAGCCACGAGGATCAGGGCTGGCAAATGGCCATTTCTGTGAATGTGACTGGGATTCAGGTTACAGCATTAAATGGAAGTTAGACCAGCATGGACAAGGTAAAGCTCGATTGTGGGGTGGGGGGAGGTAGGAGTGAGAAGCAGTGGGGGCTGGGTAGTCAAACTGGGAAATCATGTGTATCTTAGAATTCAAGTTTGTAGATTAGATAGATTTTTCTCTGAGCTTTGGGGATATAAAGGCAGCACAACTGATTTCTCAGATAATAGATTAACTTTTATTATTTCTTGAGAGAGAGATAGTAGCTAATAATATTTGGTACTCTGAACTGTTACTTTGTGCCAAATTATATGTGCATACGTGCTCATTTTTACTCTTCCAGTACCCTCAGAGGTATAGCCCATTTAAAAGTGAAGAAATTAAGGGTCAGAGAACTGAAGCAGCTTGTCCAAGATTACACAGCCAGTATGTGGCAGAGCTGAGGTTTGGACCAAGGTCTGGCTGACTGAAATCCCTGCTCAACTTTTCTCCTTATAATGCTTCTTTGAGGGCTTGGTGGCGAGAAAGAGCCAGGGTCAGCATCCCTGGCTTGGATCATAGCAGGCAGTATTGTAGTTAAGCAGGACAGTTGTGCCACCAGATTTTGTTCATTGCACAAGATCCTTTTCCCCCACAATTTAGTCATACGCTCTGTTCTGGCAGTATATATCAGAAAAACTCTTGAAATAAGCAAGTTGTGGTTGTGTTTTGTTCTCTCAGCTTCCAGGGCTCCATATTCTTCTGGTTTTCCTCTTACTACACTGGCTGCTCCTTTGCCCTCACTTCTGACAGTTCCTCCCCATCTAATCTGAAGGTTAGAGAGCCATATGGTTCATTCCTTAGGCATTCTCCCTTCTCTCACTATACTCGTTGCCTTTCTAATCTTATTTAATATCATGGCTTTCAAAACCATGTATGTACTGCTCCCAAACATACATCTCCAGCCCAGGCCTCTACCATGAGCCCTAGACTTGTACACCCAGCTGTGAATTATGCACAGCCACTGGGTATGCAATAGACATCTCAAATCAAATCCCTCATCTGCTCCCCTGAATTTGCTCCATCTGCAGACTTCCACATCTCAGTAAGTAGAGGTTGTTCAGGCTAAAATCTTGCAGTTTAATTTGACCTCTCTTTCTCATACCCCAAATTCAATCCATCAATGAATTCTGTCTATGTTTCCTTCTAGATACATAGATCCACTTCTCACTACCACTCCTGCTTCCACTCCAGTTCTAGTCATCCCTACCATCTCTCGCTTGAATCACTCCAAGAGCCTCCTGGCTACTCTTCCTGCTTCTGCCTTGCCCCATTCAGTCTTTTCTCTGCACAGTTGCCAGAGTGATGTTTGAAGAGTAAGATTTACATCATGTCACTCTTCTGCACAAAACTTTAGCTTAAAGTTCAGCCAGAAGTCCTATATCATCTTTCAGCCACTCCACCCCATCTCCTGTTACTGTTCTGATTTTCTCTTCCCCTTGCACCTGAATGAACGAGGTTGGAATGGGGAATATAATTTGCTTCAAAGAAAAGGTAAGGCATGTGGAGTGTAACATCAGACATGAACCAAAGAAAGACAGAGTGGTTTGTGGTACATGCAAGACCTTTGCTTCCTAAGTACAGTCGGCCCTTTGTATACGTGGGTTCTGCATCTGTGGATTCAACCAACTGTGACTAGAAAATATTCTTAAAAAATGGATGGTTGCCTCTTTACTGAACATGTACAGACTTGTATGGTTGTCATTATTCCCTAAACAATTCAGCATAACTATTTACATAGCATTTACATTGTATTAGGTATTTTAAGTAATCTGGAAAAGATTTACATTATATGGGAGGATGTAGATAGGTTATATGCAAATATGATGCCATTTTATAGAAAGGACTTGAGCATCCATGGATTTTGGTATCCTAGGGGGAGTCCTGGAACAATCCCCCATGGATACTGAGGGGCGACTCTGGTTAGGGAACCCAACGGTTCTCACAGTGATTCATGGCTAAAGAGCAACCAGGTGCCTACAGCGATGACTAGGAATTCTTTTATAGACAGAGAGAGACTTTGTTATACTGAGCTTTCGTGTGTTGTAATTTTTGCTTGCTTGTTTGCTATTGTTTTGTGTCTTTTAGTCCCCTAGCATGTGCTACAAAAAAACTGTAATAATCAAAATAGGCTATGAACACAAAAATTTGAGGACCACTTGTCTTGATTACAGTATTCTTAAACCTGACAAAAAACCCCCACAAAATAGTAGCAATTTTAGAGCCTGATGGCATCTGAGATTGACCAGTCTTGCCCCCTCATTTTATAGATTGGGAAGTGGTCTAAGAGAAGTGACGTTATGCAGTGTCACCTAGGGGATCCTAGCCCATGCACCCATCCCGCCTCCTCTTGAGCTGTTGTAATGAAGTTTCCTAGCACTAGTTTGGAAATCAGTGAAGTACTCTGAAATACTTTAATATCTTCCAGATATCAATGATCTTGAAAATGGGTTCAACTTTTTTTCTAATTTCACATGGACTTGAAGTAATTTGAGGGTAAGTGCTCTAATCAGCTACAATTCATGAGAAGTTTTGATTTAAGTATTGTCAGTTGATTTCTGCCAAGGTGGTATTTTGAAATCAGTACATTATTTCAAGTGCCAATAGAACACAGGGCTGTACTCATGTACTCTACCATCAGGGGAAGTTTAAAAGCTCCTAATGGATCAGCTGAAACGGAAGTCATTAAAATCTTTATGCAAAAATGGATCAGAAAATAATGTCATGATTGTAACTGAGTCACTTCACTTTATTTTCCACTTCTGGCTTCTTTCCTTTACTTTTGAAATGGCTTTAAAATCTGCTTGGATAGGTGAAATAACCCATTTCAGTTGGACTCACTGTCAGGCCTCACGGATACCTAGAAATGGGATGAGGGTGGGAAGGAGGACATGGGGGGAGGCACAACAGCTGCCACCCACTATGCCATCAAAGCAAGACCTTGGGGAGGCTTCTGCGCTGTGGGTTAGTCCTTGGAAAAGATACTTATCTTGCTGTCTTCCCCATGGCCTCTGCCTAGGGCTTCTGGCACCTCTAAGAACTGAGTCTCAACTAAGGCACTGCCTTGTGAATTTGGACCAGTCCTTTGTGGGACCAGATGGTTTCTAGGAGCCCTTGCAGCCCTGAAAGTCCATGGGTCCAAGCCTCAAAGTTTCTTACCAGTAATAGGCTGCCCAATGCGGGAATGGTGCTTTTCCCAGGGACCAGATTATGTGCTTGGCGGGTGTTATGGGCTGAATTGTATTCCCCCCAAAAAAGATAAATTGGAGTCCTAACCACAGTGGGTGACTCAGCTCAGAATGTTAGTTTATTTGGAGATAGTGTCTTTATAGAGATAATCAGGTTAAAATGAGGGTATTAGGGTGAGCTGTAATCCACTATGACTGGTGTCCTTATAGAAGGAGAAAATCTGCACACAGAGACAGACACATGCACGGGAAGACTGTCATGTGAACACACAGGTAGAAGATGGCCATCTACAAGCCAAGGAGAGAGAGGCCTGGAACAGATGGTTCCCTTGCAGCCTTCTGAAGGAACCAACCCTCTGGAGACCTTGATTTCCAACTTATTACCTCCAAAACTGTGAGACAATACATTTCTGTTGTTTAAATCACCCAGTATGTGGTACTTAATTACAAGTAGCCCTAGAAAACCAATAGAGCAGGTAAAGCAGGCCTCCATCTCAGTGGTCATTTCTGTCTGTTTTTACCAGGTAGATTCTAGAAATGGAAGGAAGAAAAAAAGGCTGGTGATGAAGGCTTTCTTTTACAAAGGATTCCAAGCAACTTTCTTGGTACAGGGACTGCATCAAGTATCCTCATCTCAATGATTCATCGCTATAGCACCAGAGCCTCTCGGAGAGAAGGGAGCTTTTCTGATTTACACAAACCTCTTAATGCATTCTTGTCACTTACAAGGGGAACTAAAATTCATTGCTGACATGGAGGGGCTGTTCTAAGGAACTTAGAATGCTAAAGACTTAATCATATGGACTCTTGATGTTCCCTAATCAGTATCACTTGGCCATTGTTAAGGTTTTAGTAAGTCCATCAACAGCCTCTCACCTCCTCTCAGTTCATTACTGTGTGCAGCTAGAGTGCCTATTATGGGAAATATGCACTGTCATCAGCAGCTTAGACATAAAATTATGCTCTGTATATGGCTGGCCAAAGCACCTCTACTCAGCTTATCACAATTTTTCAACTAGGACCAAGGAAATTACTGTCTGATTATTCTCTTCAGTTTTCCAATCCAGTGTCTAAAGACTTGACCAAAATAGGTTTTTGTCTAAAAAGCTTGATCTTGATAAATGAGATAAAGAGCTTTTCAAAGTGGTTTAGGGAACAAATTTCATCTCATCAAAGAAAAGTGTCTTCCTCACAAATTCTTTTTGGCTTAATTTGTCTCCAGTAAGTTCCCCTGCCTGCATTTGTGCAAAATGTATAGCAGTTGTGGTAGCAAAGATGTCATATTAGAAATTACATCAAATATGTTGATTTTCTACTGGAATACTGGTGTTTTTTCAAAGTTTTTTTTTCTTTTCAAAGAACTATCACAGAGAAGCAGCAAGGTGAGCATTAAACAAGTTACCCAATTTTTTGTGTTTACTAAGTGGTTCTGTCTTCAGTGGGTCAGTCCTGTTCTTTCTCTCTGGTCTATCCTAGGCCATCTTGTCTACTCCCCAGTCACCATCTTTATGCCATAATGCCCAAATACATGCCTCCAGCCTAGACCTCTCCTTTGAATGCCAGACGTGAAAAGCCACCTGCCTTTTAGGTATCTCCACTCAGTTGTCCCCCACACTCCTCAATCGCCATCATCCTGTCCCACCCAACCTACTTCTCTTCGACTAGGTAGCATCTCAGGGAATGGCACCCATTGCCTTGCCAAGCACTTAGCAAATCCTTCACCAATTCCCATCTTTAACAACCTTCTCTTCATCCCCTTATCAGTAGCCAAACCTTGTAAACTCAATCCTCTAAATCCCTTTCCAGTCCTCCCACTCGTCTCTGTCTTTGATCTCTCTACAGTTAGTGTTGTGCCCTGAGCAAGGTGATAATCATCTGGGATTCACATTTGCTGTGGAGGATTCAGATAATGGCCTCATGTATGAGAATAACCTCAAGTTTCTGTAGGTAGGCATTCCCACAGAGCCTTTCCCACCAGCAGGCATGAAGAATGGGTTTTTCCTTCTTAAGCGGAGGTATGGGGCAAGAGGAAAAGAGAGAAGCTCTTCCGTGTGGCACGAGAGAAGGATGAATGGTGCTGGCATTGTACCCTTCCACCCCTAGACCCTGGAACTCTACCAGAGGAAGATGGAGTAGGAGCCAACATATTCTCTTCCCGCTCGGGAGGCATTTTCCATCTGGTATCTGGGAGAAAGTATGGGAGACAGGACGGGGCCTGATCCTAAATTAGGAAATATGTGGGGTTTGTCTTTGGTGTCTCCCACCTTCCTTTCTTTATTGTCTTTTGCAGTACCCTAGGCACATAGCACCCTCCTGCTGGTCTTAGGTGCCCACAGCCCTTGATTGCTGCCTGACCTACCTCTTCAAAGCTGTCCTGGATCCTAAATTAACTCCTTCACCTCCTCCATGTATTCCTCTGTGGGATGGTGAATGGCTTTGGGTAGGCAGTGGAGGTCAGCATTGTGATCACACCTGAGAATGGTCATGGCAAAGGTCTGATGGCTCACAGCCCTAACAGAGCCTGATTCTTCTTTAAAGGAGAAGGAGTGTCTCTAGCCCATCTTTCACCACCTTTCTTCCTCCTACTTCTCTATTCCAGCTGTAGTGTCCAGAGTTTGGGCTGTACTAGAGAAGTGTTTGTGGTTGATTGACCTTGTTCCCAGGGCTTTGTTTTCTATTCTCAGCCCTACCTTGAGAGAATACCAACATGGAGGAGTTTAAGGTGAGATCAGAGAAACTGGGCTGTCTGCCAGGCACAGTGGCTCATGCCTGTAATCCTAGCACTTTGGGAGGCTGAGGCAGGCGGATCACGAAGTCAAGAGATCGAGACCATCTTGGCCAACATGGTGAAACCCCATCTCTACTAAAAATACAAAAAATTAGCTGGGCATGGTAGTGCATGCCTGTAGTCCCAGCTACTCGGGAGGCTGAGGCAGGAGAATTGCCTGATCCTGGGAGGTGGAGGTTGCAGTGAGCTGAGATTGCGCCACTGCACTCCATCCTGGTGACAGAGCGAGACTCTGTCTAAAAAAAAAAGAGAAAGAAAGAAAAGAAAAGAAAGTGGGCTGTCATCTGAGCTTACTTCTCTTCAAGTTACTAATGAAATGCTAGCCCCAAGGGCTTGGCATTCACATGGCATAGTCCTTTTCTATACACATTGGCAGTCAAGTACACTGGCAGATGACCTGGCTGGGTAGACAGCAGCAATGGCATGCTACTGCCGCTTACTTGCTCCCAAACTCAGCTTCTCTACAACCGTTCTCTTTTCTATCCCACCTGATGATTTACCAGTCCTTTGGCTTATGTTAAAAAAAAAAAAAGGCTAATTTTAGAGCACTCTTAGGTTCACAGCAAAATGGAGAGGAAGATACAGAGATAGCCCATATACTCCCTGCCCCTGTACATGCATAGCCTCTCCCACAGTCAACATCCCCAACCAGTGTGGGGCATTTGTTATGATCAGATTAATTTTTAAATTATGAAATATGTTAGACATACAAATGAGCAAAAAAAGAGTAATGCAACCAAAGCTTACAAACCCACTGCTCAGCTTTTGTAATGAAACAGTACAAATGCAGTTGAAGTCTCTCATCCACCCAACTCTGATTTCATTTTCCTGCCTCCTCCCCAAAGTAATCACTATTCTGAATTTAGTGGTCTTCATTCCCATGCATTTCTCCATACTTTTACTCAAAATTTATGTGTCCATAAAATATGTAATATTATTTTAAGTGTTTTTAAGCCCCACAAAATAGTATCATGCTATGAATTACCCTTCTGCAACTTGCTTTATGTCACTCATTATCTGCTCTTAAGATCCATCCATGTAGACATATGTACTTTTAGTTCATGTATTTTAACTACTGTATAGTATTCCATTGTAGGAATGTACCACAATGTATTATATATTCTCCTCTTGATGGACTTTTTAGTGTTTCTAGTTTTCTGAACTTACAAACAAGTGTTGCTGTGAATATTCTTATTCACATCTCTTCGTGCAATAATTTCTCTAGGGCAGTTCTTTCTTCTTTTTAAAAAACTTTTTTTCGAAATAATTTTGGACTTACAGAAAAGTTGCAAAAACTGTACAGAGTTCCTATAGAATGTTCACTCAGTTTCCTCTAATATTAATATCACATAACTATAGTACAATAATCAAAACCAAAAAATTAACATTGGCACACTACTATTACTAACTTAAAGACTTTATTAGAATTTCAGCAGTTAGGGCAGTGATTTCCAAAGTTCACGTTGTGGCCCATTATTGCAGTGATTCCCAACTTTGGCTACACATTGGAACCATCTGGGGAACTTCAAAAACTACTGATGCTGGGGTCACCCCCTGAGACATTCTAACTTATTTTGTTTGGGTTGTGACCTCAGCAATGGAAATTTAATAGCTCCCCCAGACGATTGTAATATGCAGCCAAAGTTGAGAAACACTGCATTAGTATATCATGAGATCAATTTAGTAGTAAAAAAAAAAAATGGAATAGAAAATATCGAAAGATTTTCATGCAGGATAAAAATTCTTATAGAACATTTTTGCTTCAACTATAAATATATATATATTAGGCTACAATGTAAAATGAATTTCATACTATGACTCATGAACCAAAACGATTTTAAGCTACGATCTAGGTTATACATCTAGAAATAAAATTGTTGGGTCACAAAATATATGCATCTTCCATTTTACTGGTTGTTGCCAAATAGAGTTCTGAAGTGTTTCTACTAAATTACACACTACCAGCAGTGTATGGGAGCCCCAGTTGTCCCACTTCCTTGCCAGCACCTGGTATTTTCAGACCTTTAAAATTTTTGCCCTGCTGGGCGTGTTGGCTCACGCCTGTAATTCCAGCATTTTAGGAGGCCAAAGCAGGAGGATCACTTGAACTCAGGAGTTCAGGACCAGCCTGGGCAACATGGTGTAACCCCATCTCTACAAAAAAATACAAAAAACTTAGCTGGGCTTGGTGGCGCATGCCTGTAGTCACAGCTACTCGAGAGGCTGAAGTGGGAGGATCACCTGGGCCCAGGAGGTTGAGCCTGCAGATAGCTGTGATCTCTGCCATTGCACTCCAGCCTGGGCAACAGAGGGAGACACTGTCTCAAAATAATAATAAATAAAGTTTTTGCCAATCTGGTGGGTGTGAAATGGTTTCTTGTGCTTTAGTGGGCATTTCTCAGGTATCTAGGATAGTTCATAAACTTTTTCCATGTACATTGCTCAGGGTTCCTCTTTGAGGAATCGCATGTTTGTGTCTTTTGCCCATTTTTTTAAAAAAATAGATTGTTTTGTAGTTTATTGGTCTATATTCTGGATACCGATCCTTTGTTAAATCCTGTACTGCACATATCTTCTAGCACTCTGTGGCTTGTCTTTTCACGTTTGAAATGCTATTTGTTGCACAGAATTTTTGTTTGAATGTAGTTACATGTATTAATCATTAACTTTATGGTTTGTGCTACTTATGTTTCTAAAAGAAATCTTTCCTTATGTTGAGGTCATGAAGACATTCACCTCTATTTTCTTTTAAAAGCCTTAAAGTTATGTTTCTCACAACTGACTGTTGTGTCTTTAATGCCTCCTTCAATTTTATTTTTTAATGAGGTCAATGTAGATTAACATGCAGTTGTAAGAAATTATACAGCAATCCCTTGTACACTTTGCCCAATTTCCCCATATGTAGTTTCCCCATTGTAGAGAAGATCAGTCCACTGATCTTATTCACATTTTTCAGTTTTACTTGTGCATGCGTTTGTGTGTGTGTGTGTGTGTGTGTGTGTGTGCGCGCGCATGTTAAATTCTGTAACATTTTATGCCCTGGATAATTATTAATGATCACCATCAAGACACTGAGCAGTTCTTTCATTATTGTCACCAGGAACCCTTCTGTTGCCCTTTATAACCACACCCACCTCTCTCCAGCATCCACACTCTGGTCCCATTCCTAATCTATGTCAAACACTAACCTTCTCTTCATCTCTACAATGTTGACATTTCAAGAATGTTATATAAATGGAATCATACAGTATGTAAGTTTTCATGTTTGGCTTTTTTACTCAGCATAAATGTTTGTAGATTCATTCAGGTTGTTGCATGTATTGTAAGTTTATTTCTTGTTTTTGGTGAGTAGAATCCCATAGTAGGACTGTATATCAGTTTGTTTATCCAGTCAGCCATTGAAGGACATCTGGGTTGCTTCCAGTTTAGGGCTATTACAAATAAAGCTTTTATAAACATTCATGTACAGGGTTTTGTATGAACATACATGTTCATGTCTCTGGGATAAATGCCCAAGAGTGCAATTGCTGGGTCGTGTGGGAGTTGCATGTTTAGTTTTATAAGAAATTGCCAAACACTTTTCCAGAGTGGCTATACCATTTATATTCCCACCAGTAATGAAGGAGTGATCCAGTTTCTCTGCATCCTCACCAACATTTGGTGTTGTTACTACTTTTTATTTTAGCCATTCTTATAGGCATGCAATGATATCTCATCAAGGTTAGAATTTGCATTATCTCATGGCTAATGATGTTGAGCATTTTTGCATGTGCTTTCTGCCTTCTGTATATCCTTTTTGGTGAAATGTCTTTTGTTGTCTTTTTCTAACTGGATTATTATGTTTTATTGTTGAGTTTTGAGAGCTCTTCATATATGCCAGATACAAGTCCTTTGTCAGATATGTGGTTTTGAAAATATTTTTTTCCAGCCTGCAGCTTATCTTTTAATCTTCTTCATATGGGCTTTTGCAAAGCAAAAGTTTTAAACTTCGATCAGGTTCAATTTGTTGACTTTCTTTTCCATTTATAGATATGCTTCTGGTGTCAAATCTATGAAATTTTTGCCTAGTCCAAAATCTCAAGAGTTTTCTCTTATTTTTTCCTAAAGTTTTATGTTTTACATTTAACGTCGTGATCTATTTTGAGTTGATTTTTATATATGGTATGAAGTGTTGGTGTATGTTCATTTTTTTGCCTATAGATGTCCAATTGCTCCAGCACCATTTGTTGAAAAAGCTGTCCTTACTCCATTGAATTCATTTTGCACCTTGCCAAAAATCAATCAGGCACATTTTTAAGGGCCTCCTTGGGTTTTTAACCTATTTAAGGTTTTTACTTAAAACCTTATACATAGGTCCCAATATACATAGCTTAATTTCCTCTGAGCTATATAAAAAGTGAATCATCATTTTGTAATAATACCAACATGGTAATTAACATGAATTTTGCAACAATACCTAATTAAATACTGATCATGTAGTGTGCATTTAACTTGATCATTGTTGGTCTCTCTCAACTCCTCAGGGGTCTAATTTTAACAATTAAATTAGCCTGGAGCCACAGAGAATTGTGAGATGAATCAGAACTCAAATGTAGAAAAATACAATGTTTTATTTTACTTTGAGTGACTAAGAAGGAAAACTTCAAAACTGTTAGATCATAGAAATATCAAATGGGAAAACAGCAGGTGGAAGTGGCCTGGCTATGAGGTTCTGTCAGCAACTAAAACTAAAGGACTTTTTCTATTCTACCTACTAAGTGGGCCTTTACTTAGTTATGGTTATATTGCCCTACACAGCAGTTGTGTTCTTGGAAATTGGTGTGTATGTCACCCTCTAATGTGTAATGTACTAGAAAGAACCCTTTCTATACTAGGAAACAGCAGACGTGGCATCTAGTCCCAGTTGTGACTCTAACCCACTGTGTGACCTTAAACAACAGCTTAGATCTCTGGACTTCTTTTAGCTCTGTACAATGCAGTTCAATTTAGCAAATATCTTGAGTGTCAACTCCAAGACAGATCCTGCAAGATACACTGAGATAGCAAAACACACTTTTTTTTTTTGAGACAGAGTTTCGCTCTTGTTGCCCAAGCTGGAGTACAATGGCGTGATCTTGGCTCACCGCAACCTCTGCCTCCTGGGTTCAAGCAATTATCCTGCCTCAGCTTCCCGAGTAGATGGGATTACAGGCATGCACCACCATGCCCAGCTAATTTTGTATTTTTAGTATAGACAGGGTTTCTCCATATTTGTCAGGTTGGTCTCAAACTCCCAACCTCAGGTGATCCGCCCACCTCAGCCTCCCAAAGTGCTGGGATTACAGGCATGAGCCACTGCACATGGTCGCAAAACACATGTCTTAATTTCAAGTGACTTTCTGGCTTATAGGTTACGCCTACAATTTGCTGAGCACAATAGGTTAGCTGTTATGCTAAGTACTTTACATGTCTTATGTCCCTTAATCTTCACACTAATCTTGTGAGGTAGGAGCTAATATCGTTCCCATTTTACAAATGTGAAAACTAAGGCTTCGAGGGGTTAAACAGCTTGTCCATGGTCATGCACTGGATGGCTCTTCATGGACAGAATATTAACAGCTCACTTTGATCTGGGCTTCATGTGCAAGTCAAGATCTTAATCTGATAGGACTGAGTGGAGCATTTTGACCAGCAGAAGGAAAAAGAGAAGTTAGATATATTTATTAGCACTTTACAGATGGAGAAGTTTAAGTATGAAAAAGTTGTATAGCTTGCCCGAAGTCCCAAGGTAGTCCGGGACTCAAAGCCATGCTGTTCTTTCTTCCATAGGGGAATAAGGGCTCCTGCTCCAGGCTAAAGCCAACCTCTTCACTTGTACTGTGGATTTCAACTCCTTCTCCTTCTTGAGGACCTGGCTCTTCATCAGTTATTCTTTGTCATCTATGGGAGTCATCTCTTTCTCTGAGCTGTCTCTCTTCCCCACAAGAAATTAAATATAAGTATGTCCAAAAATCTTCCTGTGTTAAATATCCCTCCTCTCATCCTGACCTGAACTGCCTCTGAAGCTACTGAGCTATCTCCTACTTTCACGTGCTTCTGGAAGGAGTTATCTACCTTCGTTCAGTGTCTCTAATTCCTCCTCTGCCACTCACTCCCCTCTCACTGCAATCTGGCTTCTGTCCCCAACACTCTTACCAAAGTCATCAATTACATCCTTGTCATTAAGCACATATTTCCTTTTTCATTTTGCTTGATTTTTCTGCAACAGTCAATGAACTTGACTATTGCCTCTCTTCTGAAACAGTTTTTCCCTTGGCTTATGATATAGTTTGGGTATATTTTCTCTTCAAATTTCATGTTGAAATTTGATCCCTAATGTTGGAGGTGGGCCCTAAAAGGAGGTGTTTGGGTCATGGGGGCAGATCCCTCATAAATGGCTAGGTGCTGTCACCACATGGTAATGAGTGATTTCTCACTCTGTTAGTTCCCATGAGAACTGCTTGTTAAAAAGAGGCTGGCACCTTCCTCCTCTCTTTCTTGCTTCCACTCTCATCATGTCATGCCTTCTTCCCTTTGCCTTCAGCCACGAGCAGAAGCAGTCGGAGGCCCTCAGAAGAAGCAGGTGCTGGTGCCACACTTCTTGTACAGCCTGCAGAACTGTGAACCAAATAAACCTCTTCATATTGCAAATTACCCAGCCTCAGGTGTTCCTTTATAGCAATACAAAGTGATTAAAACAGCTTATAAGATATAGTGTTCTTCTGTCTTTTTCTTCCTTCTTATCTCTCGTTCTTCTTCCCTGTCCCCTTTATAGGTTCACTGTCTCCCCATTTAGTCATGTTGTATTATTCTTTTTATGTAGTATTGCTGCATTCAATCTACTTTGATTTTGTTAAGGACTTATATTTCTGGCCATAAAGGATATTGGTCCATAGTTTTCTTTCCTTGTAATGTCTTTGTCTTGTTTTCTTATCACAGGGTAATACTAACTTCTTAAAGTTAGAATGTGTTTTTCCTCTTTTATTTGCTGGAAGAGATTGTGTAGAATTGGTGTTAATTCTTTAAATGTTTGGTAGAATTTTCTAGTGAAACTATTTGGGCCTGGAGAGTTCTTTTATGGGGCTTTTAAATTTTGATTCAAGTTTATGTAATAATTATAGAGGCTGGGTGCAGTCGCTCATGCCTATAATCCTAGCACTTTGGAAAGCTGAGGTGGGTGGATCGCTTGAGCCCAGGAGTTCGAGACCAGCCTGGGCAACATGGCGAAAACCCATCTTTACAAACAATACAAAAATTAGCCTAGCATGGTGGCACACACCTGTAGTCCCAGTGACTGGAGAGGCTGAATTAGGAGGATCCCCTGAGCCCAGGAAGCCAAGGCTGCAGTGAGCCATGATTGCACCACTGTACTCCAGCCTGGGCTACAGAGTGAGACCCTGTCCCAAAAAGAAAAAAAAAAAAAGAGCTATGGAGCCATTTACATCATCTGTAATATGGTTTGGCTGTGTCCTCACCCAAACCTCGTCTTGAATTGTAACTCCCACAATTCCCATGTGAGAAAGAACCCAGTGGGAGGTAATTGAATCATGGGGGCAGGTCTTTCCCATGCTGTTCTCATGATAGTGAATAAGTCTCTCACCAGAGCTGACAGTTTTAAAAGCAGGAGTTTCCCTGCACAAGCGCTCCCTTTGCCTGCCACCATCCACGTAAGACGTGACTTGCTCCTCCTTGCCTTCCACCATGATTGTGAGGCTTCCCCAGCCATGTGGAACTGTAAGTTCATTAAACCTCTTTCTTTTGTAAATTGAGCAGTCTTGGTTATGTCTTTATCAGCAGCGTGAAAACAGACTAATCCAATCTATTTCATACTGAATGAGTCATGGTAGTTTGTGGTTTTTAAAGAATGTGGTCTATTTGTCTATATTATCAAATTTATATGTGTAGAGTTGTTTGTAATATACTTACTATCATTTTGATGTCTTCAGGGTCTCTCATAACATCCCTTGTTTTATTCGTGATATTGGTCATTTGTGTTTTCTCTCTTTTTGTTGTCTGCCTTGCTAGAGGTTTGCCAATTTTATTGATCTTTGCAAATATCCCATTCTTTTTTTAATCTTTCTATTGTTTTTCTGTCGTCAATTTCATTGATTTCTGCTCTTATCTTTATTACTTCTTTCCTTCTGCTTGCTTGAAGTTTATTTTGCTCTTTTTTTCTGTATTCTTAAGATGGGAGCATAGGTTATTGATTTGAAGCTTTTCCCTTCCTTCCAATATGTGCATTTAGTGCTAAAAAGTTTTCTCTAAGTTCTTCTTTAGCTATTTCCCACGAATTTTGATATGTTGTATTTTCATTTTCATTCAGTTCAGTGTATTTTTTATTTCCCTGATATTTCTTTTTTTGACCCATGGACTTCATTTTAGACCCATTTAGAAATGTGTTGTTTAGCTTCTGTGTATTCATAGATTTTTAAAATTATCTTTCTGTTACTGATATCTAGTGTAATGATTAATACTGAGTGTCAAGTTGATTGGATTGAAGGATACAAAGTATTGATCCTGTGGGTGTCTGTGAGGGTGTTGTCAAAAGAGATTAACATTTGAGTCAGTGGGCTGGGAAAGGCAGACACAACCTAATCTGGGTGGGCACAATCTAATCAGCTGCCAGCACAGCTAGAATATAAGAAGGCAGAAAAATGTGAAAAGAGAGACTGGCCTAGCCTCCCAGCCTACATCTTTCTCCCTTGCTGGATGCTTCCTGCCCTTGAACATCGGACTCCAAGTTCTTTAGTTTTGGAACTTGAACTGGCTCTCCTTGCTCCTCAGCCTGCAGATGGCCTATTGTGGGACCTTGTGATCATGTGAGTTAATACTTAATAAACTCCCCTTTATATATATATATATATATATATATATAAAGGGTTCTAGAGAACCCTGACTAATACAACTTTTGGTACCAGGAGTGGAGTGTTGCTGAAAAGATATCCAAAAATGTGGAAGTGACTTTGGAACTGGGTAACAGGCAGTGGTTGGAACAGTTTGGAGGGCTCAGAAAAAGACAGGAAAATGTGGGAAAGTTTGGAACTTCTTAGATACTTGTTGAATGGCTTTGCCCAAAATGCTGGTAGCGATATGGACAATAAGGTCCAGGCTGAGGTGGTCTCAGATGGAGATGAGGAACTTATTGGGAACTGCAGTAAAGGTGACTCTTGTTATATTTTAGCAAAGAGACTGGCAGCATTTGCCCCTGCCCTAGAGATTTGTGGAACTTTGTACTTGAGAGAGATGATTTAGGGTATCTGGCTGATGAAATTTCTAAGTAGCAAAGCATTCAAGAGGTGACATTGGTGCGTGTAAAAGCATTCAGTTTTAAAAGGGAAACAAAGCATAAGTTTGAAAAATTTGCAGCCTGACAATGCGATAGAAAAGAAAATCCTATTTTCTGGGGAGAAATTCAAGCAGGCTGCAGAAGTTTGCATAAGTGACAAGGAGCCAAATGTTAATCTCCAAGACAATGGGCAAAATGTCTCCAGGGCATGTCAGAGGTTTTCACAGCAGCCCCACTGATCACAGGGCCAGAGGCCTAGGAGCAAAATGTGGTTTTGTGGGCCGGGCCCAGGGTCTCTGAGTTGTGTGCAGCCTAGGGACTTTGTGCCCTGCATCCCAGCCGCTCCAGCCATAGCTGAAAGGGGCCAACATAGAGCTCGGGCTGTGGCTTTAGATGGTGCAAGCACCAAGCCTTGGAAGCTTCCATATGGTGTTGAGCCTGCGGGTACACAGAAGTCAAGAATTGAGGTTTGGGAACCTCCACCTAGATTTCAGAAGATTTATGAAAACGCCTGGATGCCCAGGCAGAAGTTTGCTGCAGGGGTGGGGCTCTCATGGAGAACCTCTGCTAGGGTGGTGCAGAAGGGAAATGTGGGGTGAGAGCCCCCACACAAAGTCCCTGCTGGGGCACTGCCTAGTGGAGTTGTGAGAAGAGGGCCATCATCCTCCAGACCCCAGAATGGTAGATCCACTGACAGCTTGCGCCATGCGCCTGGAAATATATCTAGCTTGACTCCATTTTGGTCAGAAAACACACTCACTATATGAGTTCAATTCTTTTAAATTTGTTGGGGTTTGCTTTTGTATCCTAAAACAGAGTATATCTTAGTATATGTTACATGGGCCTTTGATGTCAGATAATGTCAGTTTTTTGACTTTGTTCTCTTTTTCTAAAAATGTGTTTGCTATTCTAGTTCCCTAGACTGTCTATATAAATTTTTGAATTTGTTTTTTATATCTACTATGTCTACTAAAAATTTCCTGAGATTTTTATTGTGATTGCTTTGAATCCATAGATCAATTTGGGGAAATTTCACATCTTAGCAATATTGTCTTTCAAACCATGGATATGATATCAATCCATTTAGTTAGGATTTCTTTCATTTCTTTTACTAATGTTTTGTAGTCTTCAACCTGTGGATCCTGCACTTATATTTTTTAGACTTATACCTTTTTCATTTTTTTTATGCTTTTGTAAATGATGCTTTGAAAACTGTAAATTCCAATTACCATTACTAGTACATGGAAGTACAATTAATTTTTATATGTAGTGCTTTTCTCATCAGCCTTATGAAACTTAGTAGTTCTAGGAGATTTTTGGTAGATGCTTTGGGATTTTCTATGTAAACATGTCATCTGGAAGTAGAGACAGTTTTATTTCATTTCTTTTAATCTGTTTGCTCTTCTTTTTCTTTTTCTTCTTTTACCTTATTTTATGGGCTAGGACTTGCAGTACAATGATGAATAGGAATGGTGACAGTGAACATCCTTGCCTTTTTTCAAATCTTAATGGGGATAACATTCAGTCATTCATCATTAATTATAGTGTTGACTATAGATACTTTTGCAGATTATCTTTATTGGGTTCATGAAGCTACCTTATATTTCTAGTTTACGTAAAGTTTTATCATGAATAGATGCTGCATTTTATGCAGGGCTTTCTGTGAATCTATGGAGATGGTCAGTCACAGCTATTTTTTCTGCAGTCTATTAATATGGTAAATTGATTGATTTTTGAATGTTGAACCAGCCTCAACTCCCTGGGATAAACCTCACTTAATCATGTTGTATTATTCTTTTTATAATTTGCTGGATTCATTCTGCTATTATTTTGTTAAGGGCTTTTATATTTTTGTTTATGAGGGATATTGGTCTTTAATTTTCTTTTCCTGTAAGTCTTTGATTTTAGTACAAGGGTAATTTTGACCTTAGAAAGTAAGATTGGAAGTGCTCTCTCCTCTTCTATCTTTTGAAAGAAAATGGGTAGAATTATTATTTTTATTCCTTAAATGTTTTATAAAATTCACTAGTGAATCCATCTAGCCCTGGAGTTTTTCCTTTATTGGAAAATTTTAAACTATGAATTCATTTTTTATAGATATAGGACAATTTAGGATATAAATTTTTTCAGCAGACGTTGATAATATGAGTTATTTGTTTCATTTCATCTAAGGTGTTAAATTTATGGACATGGATTTATCTGTAGTATGCCCTTATTATCTTTTTTAATTCCAGTGGGATCTACATCGATATCTTCTCTTTCATTACAGATGTTGGTAATTTGTGTCTTTTCTGTTTTTTCTTGGTCACTCTTGCTTGCAAGAGGTCTATCAATTTTATTGATTTTTTTTTAAAGAATTAACTTTTAGCTTCATTGGTTTTTCTCTATTGTTTTTCTATGATATTGATGGATTCTCGCAGTTATCATCTTTTAAATTTTATTTTCCTTGGGTTTAATTAGCTATTTTTACTCTGATCTTAAGGTGGAATCTTAGTTTATCAATTTGAAACCTTTCTTCTTTTCTAATATATGCATTTAATGCTGTAAGCTTCCCTCTAAGCATTGCTTTATTTTCTTACACAAATATTGATATGTTATACCTTTATTTTCATTTTGTTGAAATGTTTTGTAATTTCTTTTGAGACTTTATTTTGACCCATGGCTATTTAGAAGTGTATGGTTTAATTTTTAAATATTTGGAGATTTTCTAAATATCTTTCTATAATTCATTTCTAATGTTACTCTGGAATATACTTTCTATGATTTCGATGCTTTTAAGTTTAAAGCTTGTTATGTAGCCCAGAATATACTCTATCTTGCTGAATACTCCATAAGCACGTGAAAATACACATGTAGTCTGCTGTTGTTGGGAGGCGTGTTCTGTACATATCAATTTAGTCAGTTTGGTTGATAATGTGTTATAGATATTTTATATTCTTAAGAATTTTCGGCTTGCTTGTTCTACAAATTACTAAGAGTGTTGAAGTCCTCAACTATAATTGTGGATTTGCTGTTTCTCCTTTCAGTTCTGTTGGTTCTTGCTTCAAGTATTTTGAAGCTATGTTGTTGAATGCATACATCCTTAGGATTGTTACATCTTCTTCTAGAATTGACTCTTTATGCTTCTTTGTACCTGATAATATTCCTTGTTCTAATTCTATCATGGTAGGCAGAATAATTAGCTCCCAAAGAAGTCCATTTGGTAATGTCCAGAACCTGTGAATATGTTAGGTTGCATTGCAAAGGGGGATTAAGGTTGCAGATGGAATTAAGATTACTAACCACCTGACCTGGAGATGGGGAAGATTATTCTTGATTATCTGGGTGGGCTCAGTGTAATCAAAAGGGTCCTTACAGGTGGAAACAAAGGGCATAATAGAACCAGGGAGATGGTGTTGTGAGAAAGACTTGGTCCAGCATTGCTGGCTTTGATGATGGAGTAAGGGGACAAAAAACAAAGAATGTGGAAAGCCTTTAGAAGTTAGAAAGGGTAAATAAATGGATTCTTCACTACAGCCTTCAGAAAAGAGCATGGTAGCCAGAACAATCAAGCAAGAGAAAGAAATAAAAGGCATCCAAATTGGAAAAGAGGAAGTCAAATTATCTCTGTTCAATTATCTCTGACAATATGATCTTATACCTAAAAAACCTTAAAGACTCCTCCAAAAGACTTAAATTTGATAAATAAATTTAGTAAAGTTATAGCTTACAAAGTCAATGTACAAAATTCAGTGGCATATATATACACCAATAACTATCAAGCTGAGAACCATATCAAGAAGGCAATCCCATTTACAATAGCTACAAAAAATAAAATACCTGAGAATATATTTAACCAAGGAAATGAAAGATCTCTATAAGGAAAACTACACAATGCTGAGGAAAGAAATTATAGATGACACAAACAATTGGAAAAATATCCCATGTTTATGGATCAGAAGAATTAATATCATCAAAATGACCATACTACCCATAGCAATCTACAGATTCAATGAAATCCCTATCAAAATACCAATGTCATTTTCACAGAATTAAGAAAAAGAATCCTAAAATTCATGTGTAACCAAAAAGAGAGCCTGAATAGCCAAAGCAATTCTAAGCAAAAAGAACAAAGCTGGAGGCATCACATTACCAGACCTCAAATTATATGACCAGACCACAAATTAAAATATTATTTTGTTTATATAGTAAACAAAACAACATAGTACTGGTATAAAAACAGATACATAGATAAATGGAACAGAGTAGACAACTCAGAAATAAGCCACATATCTAGAGACAATGGACCTTTTGCAAAGTTGGCAAAAATATACACTGGGGTAAGGACACCTTTTTCAATAAATAGTGCTGGGAAAATTGGATTACTATATGCAGAAGAATGAAACTAGAGCCCTATCTCATATCATATACAGAAATCAACTCAAGATGGATTAAAGACTTAAATGTAAGACCAGAAACATAAAAATACTAGGGAAAACTCTTCTGGACATTAGCCTAGACAAATAATTCATGACTTAGTCCTTAAAAGCACAAGCAACAACAACAAAAATTGACAAATGGGACTTAATTAAGTTAAAAAGTTTCTGTATAGCAAAAGAAATAATCAATAGCATGAGGAGATAACAAGCAGAATGGGAGAAAATATTTGCAAGCTATGCATCTGGCAGGAGACTGATATCCAGAATTTATAAGGAAATCAACTCATCAACAACAACAAAACAACCCTATTAAAAAGTGGGCAAAGGACATGAATCAACGGTTTTCAAAAGAATTACACAGAAATGGCCAACAAGCATATTAAAAAATGTTCACCATCACCCATCATCAGATAAGTACAAATTAAAACCACAAGGAGATCATTTTACACCAGTCAGAATGGCTATTACTAAAAAGACAAAAAAAAAAAAAACATGTTGGCAAGGATGTGAAGAAAAGAGAAAGCTTATGCACTGTTGGTGGGCAAGTAAATTAGTACAGCCTCTGTGGAAAACAGTATGGAGATTTTTCAAAGAACTAAAAATAGAACTAACATTTGATCCAGCAGTCCCACTACTGAGTATCTACCCAAAGACAAATAAATAATTATATAAAAAAGATACTTGCACTTGTATGTTTATCACAGCACTATTCACAATAGCAAAATGTGGAATCAATTTAAGGGTCTATCAGTGAATTATTGGACAAAGAAAATGTGGTGCATATACACCATGAATACTCTTTAGCCATAAAAATGAATGAAATCATGTATTTTGCAACAACATGGATGGAACTGGAAGCCATTATCTTAAGTGAAACAACTCAGAAACAGAAAGTCAAATACTGCATGTTCTCACTTATAAGCAGGAGGTAAATAATGTGTATACATGGACATGAGTGTGGAATAATAGTCACTGAAGACTCAGAAAAGAGGGAGGGAGGAAGTGGGGTGAGGGATGAGAAATACTCAATGGATGCAATATACACTATTTGAGTGATGGTTACACTAAAAGCCCAGACTTCGCCACTAAGCAGTATATCCATGTAGCAACACTGCACTTGTACCCCTTACATTTATACAAAGACAAAAACAAAAAAGAAACACAACCTTACAGACCCATTGATTTTAGCCCAGAGAGACCCATTTTGGACTTCTGACTCCAAGAACTGTAAGATAATAATTTTACATTTTTTAGGCCACAGATTTGGTGGTAATTTGTTACAGCAGCAATAAAAAACTAATACATCTATTTTGATTATAAGAGATACCGAGGCTATTTTTTTTCCATAGGTTATTGGGGTACAGGTGGTATTTGGTTACATGAGTAAGTTCTTTAGCAGTGATTTATGAGATTTTGGTACACCCATCACCCAAACAGTATACACTACACCATATTTGTAGTCTTTTATCCCTCAACCCCCTCCCACTCTTTCCCCCAAGTCCCCAAAGTTCATTGTATCACTCTTATGCCTTTGCGTCCTCATAGCTTAGCTCCCATGTATCAGTGATAACATACGATGTTTGATTTTCCATTCCTGAGTTACTTCACTTGGAATAATAGTCTCCAATCTCATCTCGGTCACTGCAAATGCTGCTAATTAATTCCTTTTTATGGCTGAGTGGTATTCCATCATATATATATTTTATTAGCAGGGTACCATGTGGCAACCAAGGCCAAACAACATAAATGCAAATGCCACTATCATCCTGAAGGCTTGGATCTAATTTGGGTCCTGGGCAGTGTGGCTCTCAGGAGCCTATGGTCAGGAGAGGCTCTCCATAGGGTTAGGGTTAGGATAGATGAACTTGCTGAGATTTGGGGGAGTTTGAGAATTTTTTTGACTCGAGCTTGGAAAACAGAGAATGATGATGAGGATGAACAGTCAGTGTCATCAAGAAGAGGTCTACTGAGTAGGCTTACTTATGGTCCAGGTTCAGCAGATTGACGTCCTGCCTCTTCTAGCTCTCAGGACATGAGGAAGAACAGGTACATGACACCTAGGTCTCCTTTTGCTCTTTGAAATAGCTGAAGATTTTTTAACAACTGCAAATATCTAGACTGGATTCCAATCCGATGGTGAGCAAATAGTTGAGTCCAGTCAAATTATGTCTTCTTTCTTCCTGGCCAGCTGGCTCCCCCTGGTCACTATTCCCCTTCTCACCCCTAGCAGGCCCCACCTGCCAACCCACCTGCCCAGCTGCCTGCCTGCCTGCCTGTATGTCTTCCCACCCACCTGGCTGACTGGCTGCACAGGCTCTCAAGTGCCCTCAGGCTGCTTCAATTCCAGTTGGCATTGGCTGCCTAGACCACAAAAAGGATTCTTCTTGTAGTAATTTACTTTCAGTCTCCCAGTGAAAAGAAAAGTCACCCAGTAAAGATAATGTTGTCAATGTAGCCAATTCTGCTCTTCATAGTTCTTGGGGATTTAGTGAGAATGGATGGTGTTTTAAGAATCACCCAACTGTTTGAGCCCAGGATGGAAGGCCTGTTCCCCTGGGGCCTCTGTGAAGCCCACTCTGGGGAAGAGATGAGGTAATCTAACTGGGAAAGAGGATGGCCAGGCTGGGCAATGCAACCCTCCTCTCCATCGGATACTGATTTTGTTTTCCACCTATCAAGCATATTTCCACCGTTTGCCATTGGGTAGTCAACAGTGGAGAGACCCAGACTTTTCCCAAGCCATGGAGGTTGGCTGGGCGTGTGAGCACCCTACTCTGATTTTGGGCACACAAGGTAGGTGTACCATTAGTGGTCATGACCAAACTGAATCCTACTCTTAAATCAAGTGCTGGGCACACAAGGTAGTTGTACCATTAGTGGTCATGACCAAACTGAATCCTACTCTTAAATCAAGTGCTGGGCTCACTTATTAGCTCCTGTCCTTAGATTTTTCTGGGAAGATGTCTTTGCTCAGCTTTTGGCAAAATACTGCCGGGGAAGTTTGAAGTGTGACTGGTACCTCTTCTGGCTAGCTGCTCACACTGAATTCTGTGGAGGAATCCTTGAGCCTGGAGATATCTTAGCTCTTGTTCTCATTTATCTCATCGGATAAAATTTACATTGACTACATTACATTTTTAAGGTAGTTTGGCTGCCACTATCTCATTAAAGTGCACAACAATCCGGTGACAGCCACACAGAGCAAGAACTGTCACCCCACTTTATGAAGGAGGAAGCTTAAGCTTAGAGAGGTGAAACAAGTGGCTCCAGGTGAAACAGCTCAGAACTGCCTGAACTGAGACCTGAACTTAGATTGTTTACTTCCCAGGTCAGTACTTCTTTCATTCCCTCACACTAGCAGGCACTTAGTCTACAGGGGATCATGTGAAGCTAGCAGACAAAGGACATTCATAAGCGTCATAATGGGGGAGGGTGGCAGCTGAACTAGGCTTGATGTTTTGCTGTGCTGCATTGCAACTTTGCCCAAGTGGTATGGGGTCAGGCTGCTTTGATTTTTAGTTCTTCAAAAGGTTCTCTTCTGTATAATATTGGTGCCTACTACAGATCGGCTAGCCCACAAGCATGCACTCTAGTCTTGGAAATTCAAATCAGAGTACTTTGATTTTCACAAAGAAAAACTGATTTATTTTATATCTAGAGTTATAGAATTTCAGAGCTGGAAAGTAATTTAGATTATTAATCCAATTGCCTCAATCAATGGGCTAGGAAACTGAGGCTCAGAGGAGAGTAAACTAGTCACGGGCACAGCTAGTTAATAGCAGAAATGATCTGTAGGGGTCATGACCTCTCTAGTTTTCAGAAGGTTTTCCTTGTCAATCTTCATCATTGGGAGTAGGACCCACAGTAGATCTGGGTGGGCTCTGAGGAAGCTGCCCATTCTATTTACTTTTTTACTCTGGGATTCTTTGGACTTAGCTGCATGCAAGTGAGATGGCTACTGATGAATCAGAGGGAGGCTTTAGGATAGGGTGGGGGAAGAAGACTGTTAGTAAAGCTCATGGAGTCAGATCAGACTAGGCAGGAAGCCGGGACCCACCAATTAGGTGCTTTGTGACTTTGGACAAGTGACAACCACAGTTGTGACTCTGATCCCTCCCTTATCTATAAGATGAGTATAATACCCACTATTGGCAATAACAAATTAGGGAACAGCGTATTTATATCTATATATATACACACATATGCACAGATATGTGTGTCTATCAAAATACATATTGATAGATAATGCATGGAGAGACATTCCTGTTTACAAATGGACAGCCCACAAAGTTCATGAGACCAGATCACTGTTGTCACTGTTACCATCATCTTCCATTTTGCAAATAGCACCAGAAATCAGGCAGCATTAGCATCAGTACTGAAATCCAGCTATGGGCTGGGTCTGTACAAATATAATATGGTTAACCGTCAGGGCTGTTAGAAGGACTAAGTGAAGAAAATACAAAAACATACATGTCTCAGAATTTGGCACATAGGAGACCTTCAGAAAAGTGTGGTGAGCCAGACATTTGTGGAATGAACTGAAGAAAGTGCTGAGTGCAGCAGACAGTCCTCTCAGTGGCCAGTAACACTCATGTGCTCAGATTAGTAGAACAGGGGTATTGTACTGGTGTTTGTGGAAAGCCCCATAATCTTCATAACTGTGGGTCTCTGGGCTTATATCTAAGGTCTACAATGATTGGTGAGTAGAGCTAAGAGGTAATAGCACTCAAGTCAAGGGTTCTGCAGTGGCAACTAGTTGAACATGGCTGACAAGTATGGGCACAGATGTGGCCTGTTTCTATTTTCCTCCTATGACTTGGCAACTGATTTGACTGAAACTAGGAGCACAGGTGGCACTGGGACTGACTGGAATCTTCCTGGGTTCTGTGTCCTCAGATTGGTAGATGACCATAGTAGTTACATAATGGTGGAACAACAGGAGAATTCCAATAGCTCAGGGGTAGGAAGGATGAAAGTAGCCAAAGCTCTCAGTGCTGTAGACAAAATAGCCTAAAGCTTCTGTGAAGTCACCTGCCTGTGGAGGAATCAACCAGACCTAGCTGGAGTCTCAGAACTGGGGTGTGTTGTATCACTTATGAAGTGAGTGCTGCCTCTGTGCCACAAGTTCCTAGCCAAGGGCCTGGCACAGAGAAGGTGCTTAGGAAATATTTGGTGAATGAATCCAATTGGAGATCCATGGGTTATTGAGGACCCCGAAAAACTTTTGTTTATGTGGGTTATATCACTATTTAACATTATAAAAATTAAAACGAAATTTAAATGTATTTCTTTATTCACTTAGAAATAAAATTTTAATGAAAATAATTATATTTTCCAGAACAAAAATAGTGGGAAGAGTGGTATTGTTTTATGTATTTGCAAATCTCTAACATCTGGCTTAATAAAGACAACTGTAGTTTTCTACCTGTTTCACCTTCAATATATTATGCTATCACATGTCATGTAGCCTCTTGAAAACTCCACTAGTACCTTCCTGAAAGAAAAAATTCCAAGTAATGAATTAGTGTTATGAAAATTGTCTTGATCTAGTGAACCTCCTTAAAAGGGTACAGACACCCCCAACAGTCTGCAGAACTGCTCCTTTAGGGCATAGATCTAGGAGTATAATCTCTGGGTCATTGGGTATACACATTTTCTACCTTTAATATTACCTAAATATTTCCAAATCACTCTCCAAAGTGGCCGTACCAACTTACACAATCTGCAGCAGTATTTGAGAATTCCAGTTTCTCACCTCTGAGTCAATTTGGTATTATCAGACTTTTAAAAGTTTGCCAGTCTGAGGGGTATGTTTTTAATTTGTATTTCCCTGCCTACTAGTGAGGTTGAACAACTTTTCATAAGTTTATTCAGGTTCCCTCTTCTGTGAATTCCGTTTCTACTTTTTGCACAACTTTTAATATATGTGTTTATTTCAGTATTGATTTATAGGAGTTCTTCATAAATTCTGCATACTAATCCGTTGTGAGGAATAAGTGTCCTAAATACCTCTTCAATTATATTGCTTTTATTTCCCCTGATGTCCTCTGATGCACAACAATTTTTAATTTTAATGTAATCAAAATAATCAATTTTTATGCATTATTCTTTTTGAGTTTTACTTATGTAATTTTTTTGTGTCCAGAAGTCATAAAAATATTCTTATAAAATTTCTTCTGAGTTTTAAAGATTTTATTTTTATAATTAGTTTTTTTATCTGCCTGAAAATTGACAAAGATTTTGGTAAGATGTTAGGGAAAGATGTGCTTTTACGTTTTTATCTTTTTATAGAAAGATAACCATTCAACCAAGGATTATATACTGAATGTGCTGTCATTTTCCCTACTCATTTCCATATATGTGAGGAGCTGTTTCTAGAGTCTCTGTTTTGTTTCATTTGTAATGAGTTCTCTTGCATTGTTTTTCTTCTTCAAAATATTTTGGTTATTCTTAACACTTTACTCTTAAAAATTTTTATGAGCTACATAATACATACAAAAGGGTATATAAAGTATTTGTGTACAGTTTAAATTATAAAATGGACAGATAGCTAGTCCCTTGGAAATCCCTATAAACTTCTACCATATCACATCACTCTTCATCTCTCAAACTACAAGCTAGCTATCCTTAATGTTAGGTTAAATCATTTATCTGCTTTTCTTTATACCTTTACCAACTGTTGATGTTGTTTAGGGTTGTCTGTTCTTTAATCTTATATAAATAGAGCCATATTATATTTTCTCTTGTGACTTGCTTCTTTTGCTGTTCATTATGCTCCTGAGATTCAGCTTTGTGAGATGCCTATGATTATAGCTCATTCATTTTCACTGCTGTCAAAGTATTGTGTATTCTACTACTAATGGGCATTTGGGTCATTGTTTCCAGTTTACGCACATTGCAAACACTACTTCTGTGACTCTAGATGAATATATGAAAGAATTTCTCCAAACTAAGGAATATATGGATGGATAACCTGCAAACAATGACCCAAGTGCCTATTAGTAGTAGTAGACTATTAAATGCAGGTCACTTTGTATAGCTCCTGATATTAAAGGGAATGATTTTGAATTTTCATCATTAATGATAATATTGCTATGTTTTATTTTCCTTTTTTAGATGCCATTTATCAAATTAAAGAAGTTTTATTCTATTCCTAGTTTTCCAAGATTTTATATCATGAATCAATTTAAAATTTTGTTGAGTGTTGCTCATACATCTTTTTAGATGTTTAGATTATATGGATTATCTGTGTTACTGAAGTGAATTACGTTATTTGATTTTCTAACCTTGAATGCTGGGCTAAACTTTACTGGGCCATATTTTGCTTAGGATGTTTACACCTCTGTTCACGAGGGATATTCATCAGTAGTTTTCCTTATTATGTCTGTCGGGTGTTGGTATCAGAGTACAGCTGGCCTCATAGAATATGTTGGGACTTACTTCATCCTGTTCAATTTTGTGAAATCATTTGTGCAGAATTGGAATTACACCTTCTTTTATGTTTAGGTCGAATTCTCCAGGTAAGGTATCTGGGCCTGTAGTTTTCTTTGTGGGAAGGTTTTAAGGTTGAATTCAAATTTAAAAAAATATATATCCAAGTTGTCTATATACCTACCTGCCTATTATATCAGGTATATATTATATATCAGATATATCTATATATTATCTATATTATATATCAGGATATATATATATATATGTTTATTCAGATTATCTTTTTTATATCTGTAGATTCTGGAGTGATGTCCCTTCTGTTATTCCTGATATTGGTGATTTGCATCTTCTTTTTTTCCTGATCAGTATGGCTAGGTTTATCAATTACACTGATGTTCTCAAAAACTAGCTTTTGAATTTATTAGTTGTCTCTATTGCTTTTGTGTTTTTCATTTTATTGATTTCCACTCTGGTTTTTTATTATTTCCTTCCTTAGCTTACTTTTGGTTTTATTTACTCTCCTTTTTCTGGTTGTTTAGTGTAGAACTTAAGAAACTTCTAATACAGATCTTTAGTTGTATTAATTTCCCTCTGAATATTGCTTTATTGCCATCTCATAAATTTTGCTATAATGTATTTACATTTCTTCCTTTTATTTAGACAATTATCTTTTGAAAGGATTTAAATAATTTGAGAATGATGTGTATTTATGCACATAATTACTATTTCTAGTGCTCTTCATTTCTGCGTGTAGATCCATATTTGCAACTGGTATCATTTTCCTTCAGTCTAAAGGATGTCCTTTACTATTCCTTATGATGTTCTTTTGACTTTTGTATGTCTGAAGAGCTCTTTATTTTACCCTTGTTTTTGAAAGAAATTTTCACTGGATACAGAATTATAGGATGACAGTTATGTTTTTTACTCAAGACTTTATGTTTAAAGCATCACTGATGTCTTGTTTCCAATGAGAAATCTGTTGCCTTTGTTTTTCTTTATTGTATTTTCTTTTTTTTTTTCCTTTATTTTCTTCCTCTGTACATAACATGTCTTTTTTTGTCCTCTGGCTGCATTTAGGATTTTTGTCTTTATCAGTTGCTTTGAGCAACCTGGTTCTGATTTGTGTGGGTATAGTTTTCTTCATGTTTCTTGAACTTGGGCTCCATTGAGCTTCTTGGTTCTATGGGTGTATAGTTTCATCAAATTTGGAAAATTTTTGGTCATTATCCCCTCAAATATTTTTTCTGTTCCCTCCATCTTCTGTGGACTGCATTTCACATATATTAGCCTGCTTGAAGTTGTCTCAGAGTTCACTGGTTCTGTGTTCTTTTTCTTTTCTTTCTTTTAGTCCTTTTTTCTCTGTGTTTTAGTTTTGGATAGTATTTATTCCTATGTCTTTCAATCTTCTGCAATTTCTACTCTGCCATCAATTTCATTCAGTGTGTTTTTCATCTCTGACACTGTAGTTTTCATCTCTAGAAATTCAACTTAGGTCTTCTTTTATATCTGACATGTCATTACACAATGTGTTCATTCTTATCTGTACCTTTTTGAATATATAGAACACTGTTGTAATAACTGTTTTATTCTCTTTGTCTGATAATTCTACATCTGTTTCATTTTGGGGTTGGATTTGGTTAATTTTTCTCCTCATTCTGAGTCTTTTATTTTTTATTGCTTCTTTGCATGTCTGGTAATATTTCATTAGATGCCCTGCATAGTGTGTTTTATCTTGTTGTGTGCTGCATATTTTTTTAAAAACAGCTTATTGAAGTATAATTCACATACCATATAATTCATCCATTTAAAGTATGCAATTAAATGGTTTTTAGTCTATTCACAGATATGTGCTACATAACCATAGTCAATTTTAGTACATTTTCATCACCGTAAAAAGAAGCCTTATATCCTTTAGCTATCACCTCCTATCTTCCCATTACTACTCCCCTTCCCCCCAGGCCATAAGCAACTACTAATCTACTTTCTGTCTCCATAGACTTACCATTCTGTGCTTTCAAATGACTGGAATCGCATACTGTGTGGATTTTTGTGACTGGCTTCTTTCACTTACTATTAGTATATTTCATTATATAGATATAACATATTTTGATTATCCATTTATCCATTGGGTTGTTTTCACCTTTTGGCTACTATAAATAATGCCACTGTAAACATTCCTGTACAAGTTTTTGTTTGAGTATATATTTTCATTTCTCCTGAGTATGTACCTAGGAATACAATTACTGGGTCATATAGTAACTCTATGGTTAATTGTTTGAGGAACTGCCAGACTGTTTTTCAAAGTGGCTCCCCATTTTCTATTAACATCTGCAGTATGTGAGGGTTCTGATTTCTCTGCATTCTTGCCTATAACATTCTTGTTATTCTCTGACATTTATTCTAACTATCCTAGTCGGTAGGAAGTGGTATCTCATTGTGGCTGTGATGTACATTTCCTTGATGACCAATGACGCCAAACATCCTTTTATGTGATTATTAGTCATTTGCATATCTTCCTTAGAGAAATGTCTATTCAGATCATTTGTCTAGTTTTAAATTGTGCTGTATGTCTTTGTAAAAGTTATTTATGTGTTCTATATATAAGTCCTTTACCAGTATATAATTTACAAATATTTTCTCCCATTCTGTGAGTTACCTTTCCATTTTCTTGATTGTATTTTTTGAAGCAAAAAAGTTTTTAATTGTAATGAAATCCAATTAATCTATATATTTTTGTTGTTAATGCTTTTGTTGTTGTATTAGTCCATTCTCACACTGCTATAAAGATACTGCCTGAGACTGGGTAATTTACAAAGAAGGGACGTTTAATTGATTCACAGTTTCCCATCGCTGGGGAGGCCTCAGGAAACTTACAATCATGGCAGCAGGCAAGACAGAGCAAAAGAGCGAGGAAGTGCCACACTTAAAACCACCAGCTTTCATGAGAACTCCCTCACTATCATGAGAACAGCATGGGGGAAACTACCTCCATGATCCAATCACCTCCCACCAGGTCCCTCCCTCAAAACATGGGGATTACAATTTGAGATGAGATTTGTAATCTCAAACCACAGCCAAACCATATTATTCTACCCCTGGCCCATGTCATTTTCACATTACAAAACTAATCATGCCTTCCCAACAGTCCCTCAACCTCTTAACTCATTCCAGCATTATCTCAAAAGTCCAAGTCCAAAGTCTTATCTGAGACAAGGCAAGTCTTTTCTGTCTATGAGCCTATAAAATCAAAAGCAAATTAGTTACTTCCAAGATACAGTGGGGGTTCAGGCGTTGGGTAAATGTTCCCATTCCAAGTGGGAGAAATTGGCCAAAACAAAGGGGCCATAGGCCCCATGCAAGTCCAAAACCCAGCCAGGCAGTCATTAAATCTTAAAGCTCCAAAATCTCCTTTGACTCCATCCAGAGCACACTGATACAAGGGGTGGGCTCCCAAGGCCTTGGGCAGCTCCACCTCTGTGGCTTTGGAGGGTACAGACCCTGCAGCTGCTTTCATGGGCTGGTGTTGAGTGCCTGGAGCTTTTCCAGGTGCACGGTACAAGCTATCGTTGGATCTACCATTCTGGGGTCCTGAGGATTGTGGCCCTCTTTTCACAGCTCCACTAGGCAGTTCCCCAGTGGGGACTCTGTTTGGGGGCTCCAATTCCACATTTTCTTTCTGCACTGCCCTAGTAGATGTTCTCCATGAGGAGCCCCTGCAGCAGAACATCTGCCTGGACATCCAGGTGTTTCCATACATCCTCTAAAATCTAGGCGGAGGTTCCCAAACCTCAACTCTTGTCTTCTGTGCACCTGCAGGGCCAACACCACGTGGAAGCTGCCAAGGCTCAGGGCTTGCAACCTCTGAAGCCACAGCCCAAGCTGTACCTTGGTCCCTTTTAAGCACAGCTATAGCTGGAATGGCTGGGATGCAGGGCACCATGTCTTGAGGCTGCATATAGCAACTATTTTTCCCTCCTAGGCCTCTGGGCCTGTTATGGGAGGCACTGTCTTGAAAATCTGTGAAATGCTGTGGAGACATTTTCTCCATTGTCGTGGCTATTAATATTTGGCTCTTCGTTACTTATGCAAATTTCTGCAGCTGGCTTGAATTTCTCCCCAGAAAATGGGTTTTTATTTTCTACCACATGGGCAGGCTGCAAATTTTTCAAACTTTTACACTCTGCTTCCCCTTTAAACATAAGTTCGAATTTCAAACAATCTCTTTGTGAGTATATATAACTGTACACTTTCAGGAAAAAAACAGGTCACCCCTTGAATGCTTTGCTGCTTAGAAATTTCTTCTGCCAGAAACCCTAAATCATCTCTCTCACCTTCAAAGTTTCACAGATTTCTAGGGCAGGGGCAAAACGTTGCCAGTATCTTTGCTAAAGAATAGTATGAGTGGCCTTGGCTCCAGTTCCCATTAAGTTACTCATCTCCATCTGAGACCACCTCGGCCTGGACTTCATTGTCCCTATCACTATCAGTATTTTGGTTACAACCATTCAACAAGTCTCTAGGAAGTTCCAATTTTCACTCCTCTTCCTGTCTTTTTCTGATCCCTGCAAACTCTTCCAACCTCTGCCAGTTACCCATTTCCACAGTCACTCCCACATTTTCAGGTTATATTTATAGCAGTACCCCACTACTTCGGTACCAATTCTCTGTGTTAGTCTGTTCTTACACTGCTGTAAGGATATACCTGAGACTGGGTAATTTATAAAGAAAGTACGTTTAATTGACTCACAGTTCCTCATGGCTGGGGAGGCCTCAGGAAATTCACAATCTTGGTGGCAGCGAGAGAGAGTGAAAGAGTGAGGAAGTGCCACACTTAAAACCATCAGCTCTCATGAGAACTTCCTCACTATTATGAGAATGGCATGGGGGAAACTGCCCCCCATGATCCAGTCACTTCCCACCAGGTCCCTCCCTCGACAGATGGGGATTATAATTCGAGATGAGATTTGGGTGGGGACACAGAGCCAAACCATATCAGGTGTCATACCTAAAACTGCTTTGCCAAATAAATCCAAGATCATGAAGATTCACCTGTATGTTTTCTTGTACATATTTTATATTTTTAGCTCTTACATTTAGGCTTTTGATCCATTTTGAATTAAACACGTTTTATATGGTATGAAGTAAGTATACAACTTCATTCTTTTGCATGTGGCTATCCAGTTGTCTGAGCAACATTTGTTGAAAATACTATTGTTTCCCTACTGGATAATTTTGGCACCATTGTTGAAAATCAGTTGACCATAGATAGATATATAGGCTTATTTCATGACTGTCAATTCTATTGCATTGACCTGTATGTCTATCCTTGTGCCACTACCATACTGTATTGATTACCATTGCTTTGTAGTATATTTTTAATTAAGATGTGCATTTTACTTGGTTGTTTCTTTTCAAAATTGTTTTGACTATTCTGGATTTCTTGCAATTCCATATGATTTTAAAATCAGTTTGTCAATTTCCACAAATAAGTCAACTGGGATTCTGATAAGGATTGCTTTGAATCTGTAGCTCAAATAGACAGCACTGCCTGCTTAACAATGTTGTCTTCTGATTCATGAACATGGAATGTTTTCCCATTTATTTATGTCTTTAATTTGTTTCAACAATGTTTTTTAGTTTTCAGAGTATAAGTTTTGCACTTGTTTTGTTAATTTTTTTCCTAAGCGTTTTATTTTATTGATGCTATCGTGAATGGAATTACTTACTTAATTTTATTTTTGGATTGTTGTTTACAAATATATAGAAATACAGTTGGTTTTTGTATATTGATCTTATACCTGCAATCTTGCTGAACTTTTTTATTAGTTCTAATAGTTTTTTAGTGCATCCCTTAGAATATTCTATATGTAAGATGATATAATTGGTGAATACAGGTAGTTTTATTTTTCCCTCTCCAATCTTAAGGCCTTTTATTTCTTTTTTTGCTTAACTTCCGTGGATAGCACCTCTAGTGGAATGTTGAATAGAAGTGGTAAGAGCAGACATCCTTGTCTTGATCCTGATCTCAGGAGGGAAACATTTACTAAGTATGATGTTAGCTATTTTTTTAAAAAAACTTTATTTTTAGAGCAGTTTTAGGTTCACAGCAAAATTGAAAGTACAGAGAATTCTCATGTACCCCCTGCTCTCACACATGCACAGCCTCCCCGACTATCAACATTCCCCACCAGAATAGTATATATGTTACAATCAATGAATACATTGACACATCGTTATCACCCAAAGTCCGTCATTTACATTAAAGTTCACTCTTGTGTTGTATATCCTGTGGGTTTTGACAAATACATAAAGCCACATATCTACCATTATACTGTCATACAAAGAGTTCCACTGCCATAAAATTTATCTGTGCTCTGCTTATTCATCCCTTTCTCTCCCCTAAGCCCTGACAAGCACTGATCTTTTTATTTTCTTCATAATATTGCGTTTTCCAGAATGTCATATAGTTGGAATCATATAGTATCTATCCTTTTCAGATTGGCTTCTTTCACTCAGCAATATGCATTTAGGGTTATTCCACATTTTTTCATGGCTTGATAGCTCATTTCTTTTTAGTGCTGAATGATATTCCATTGTCTGGATGTCCACAGTTTATTTATTCATTTATCTACTGAAGGACATCTAGGTTGCTCCCAAGTTTTTGGTAATTGTGAATAAAGATGCTATAAACATTTGCCTGAAGGTTTTTGTGTGGACACAGGTTTTCAATTCATTTGGGTAAATACCTATGAGCACAATTTCTGGATCATATGGTAAGAGTATGTTTAACTTTGTAAGGAACTGCCAACTGTCTTTCAAAGTGGGTGTTCCATTTTGCACTTCCATCAGCAATGAATGAGAGTTCTTGTTGCTCCACATCCTTGCCAGCATTTGGTGTCATCAGTGTTCTTGTCATTATAGTGGTGTGCAGTGGTATCTCATTGTAGTTTTGATTTGCAATACTCTAATGACATATGATGTTGAGCATCTTTTCACATGCTTATTTGCCATCTTCTTTGGATATAACTTCTTTTTTTTTTTTTTGAGATGGAGTCTCGCTCTATCGCCCAGGCTGGAGCACAGTGACACGATCTCAGCTCACTACAACCTCCACCTCCCGGGTTCAAGTGATTCTCCTGCCTCAGCCTCCTGAGTAGCTGGGATTACAGGCGCCTGCCACCACGCCTGGCTAATTTTTGTATTTTTAGTAGAGACGGGGTTTCACCATCTTGGCCAGGCTGGTCTTGAACTCCTGACCTCGTGATCTGCCCACCTTGGCCTCCCAAAGTGCTGGGATTACAGGCGTGAGCCACCACACCCAGCCTAGATATACCTTCTTTATGTATCTTCTTTGATGAGGTGTCTATTCAGGTATTTTGCTCATTTTTAAATTGCATTGTTCATTTTCTTATTGTTGAATTTTTAGAATTCTTTTTACATGTGCAATGTATTACCTGGATATATTGCGTGATGCTGAGGTTTGGGGTACAAATGATCGTATCACCCAGGTGCTGAACATGGTACCCAATAGGTAGCTTTTCAACTCTTAACTCTCTCCCTCCCCCAAGTAGTCTCCAGTGTCCATTGTTGCCATCTTTATGTCCATGAGTACCCAATGTTTAACTCCCACTTATAAGTGACAACATGCACTATTTGATTTTCTGTCCCTGCATTAATTCACTTGGGATAACGGCCTCTAGCTGCATCCATGTTGCTGCAAAGGACATAATCTCATTCTTTTTTATGGTTACTTAGTATTCCATGGTATATGTGTGCCACATTTTCTCCTGGATAGCAGTTCTTTATTAGAGATGTCTTTGCAAATATTTTCTCCCAGTCTGTGGCTTTTCTTCTCAGCTATGGGTTTTTTTTGTAGATGCTCTTTATCAGGTTAAAGAAGTTTTCTTCTATTCTTAGTTTGTTGTGTTTTTATCATTAAAGGGTGTTAGAATTGTCACGTTTTTCTGGATGTATGGAGATAATCTTATGATTTCTTTTATTCCATTGGTGTGATATGTTACTGTGATGGTTAATTTTATATGTTCATTTGACTGGCTTAAGGGATACCCATATAGCTGGTAAAACATTATTTCTGGGTGTGTCTGTGAGGGTGTTTCCAGAAGAGAGATTAATATTTAAATCAATAGACTGAGTAAAGAAGAATCATCCTCACCAATGGGGGTGGGCATCATCCAATCCTCTGAAGAACTGCATAGAACAAAAATGTGGAGGAAGAGTGAATTGGCTCTCTTTTGGAGCTGGGCCATATATTTTCGTTGGCCCTTAGACATGAGAGCTCCTGTGTTTTCGGTCTTTGAACTCCCGCTCTTATACTAGTGCCCCTTACCTCCTCAGGCCTTTGGCCTCAGACTGAGGGTTTTATCATTGACTCCCTAGTTTTCAGGCCTTCAGACTCAGACTGAATTATACCACTAGCCTCCCTAGTTCTCTAGCTTGCAGATGGCATATCATGGGACTTTTCAGCCTCCATAATTATGTGAGCCAATTCCCATAATAAATCTCCTCTTACATATATATGTTGATATGGTTTGGCTGTGTCCCCATCCAAATCTCATCTTGAATTATACTCCTATAATTTCCACATGTTGTGAGAGGGATCTGGTGGAAGATGGTTGAATCATGGGGACGGTTTCCCCCACACTGTTCTCATAATGGTAAATGGATCTCATGAGATCTGATGGTTTTATAAAGGGTTTCCACTTTTGCGTCTTCCTCATTCTCTCTTTGCCTGCTGCCATCCATGTAAGACAGGACGTGCTCCTCCTTGCCTTTTGCCATGATTGTGAGGCTATATTAATTGATTTTCAGTTAGTGAACCAACTTTGCATTCCTGGGATAAATCCTACTTGGTCATGGTAAATGCATATGTTGCTGGATTCAGTTTGCCTGTATTTTACTGAGTGTGCTGGATATTTTTTCCATTCTTGTAAATGATCTTGAACTTTTTTCATAGTAAACAGTTCTATCCTTTCAGATCTTTCTTTAATATTTTAGGAAGGAACAGGGCAGCATTTGTTGTAGGGTTAGTTATTTCCTACTACTGAGGCAAGGCCCTTCAGAATGCCATATGCCCTGTGAATCATGAGATTTTCAGGCTGGCTGGTGGGAACTAGCTCTATTCCCAGCCCTATGTGAATTCCAAGAACAGATTCCTTGAATTATTTGGGAGATTCCTTCTCTAGCCTTCGCTAGTTTTATTATGTGCATATGTTGATTAGTGCTCTGCCAAATGCTCAAGAGAGACTCTCTAAGAATCTCCCTAATTCTCTCTGTGCATGTCTTCCTTCTTTGGTGCTCTGTAAGGCTAACTTCAGCTGCCTTGGTCTCCTCACATTCTCAGCATCTTTCCTCATTTTTAGGGAAACACAAAACAATTGTGGTGTAATGGAAAAAGAACTGGGCTGACAGTGAAGAGACCTGGTCTCTCTAGGCTCTGCCATACCATTACCTTACTGTGTGACTTTCCCCTCTCTGAGCCTCAGTATTCCTGTGTTTAACAAGAGGAATGCTTTAGATGATGCTTCAGCTCTAAAATGCCTGACAACTTACATGTGTCACATGCTTCACAATTTACAAATAACTCTCATGTATTTTCTCCTGTTTTCCTCCTTTAGATAAGTCTGCATGGTAGTCAGGGTAAGAGTCTTGGTCTTTTACAGGGGAGGAAACTGAATCTCAAGGAGGTGGTATCACAAGCCTAATAAATAGTGGTATTTGGACTCAAATTCAGGTTTGTCTCCTGAAATCCAGTGATATTTCCACTTCATACTCTAGATCTGATGATACTGGAGTTTCATTTGTTCACTCAACTCATACTAATTGATCATATATTATGTGTTCTAGGCTCTGTACTTTTGGGGCAGTAGGCAATTTCAAGAATATCCCAGTAGGCCGGGTGCAGTGGCTCACACCTGTAATCCCAGCACTTTGGGAGGGTGAGGCAAGTGGATCACCTGAGGTTAGGAGTTTGAGACCAGCCTGGGCAACGTGGTGAAACCCCCGTCCATACTAAAAATACAAAAACTTGCCAGACGTGATGGCACGAACCTGTAGTTCCAGCTATTCGGGAGGCTAAGGTGGGAGGATCACTTGAACCTGAGAGGCAGAGGTTGCAGTGAGCTGAGATCGTGCCACTACACTCCAGCCTGGGCAACAGAGTAAGACTCTATCTCACACACACACACACACACACACACAAAAGTCCCAATACTCACCAGAAAACAGCACCAACAACATGAGCCAATTCTTGAGAAGGATGCTTTTGAATTAACAGACAGATGGTCAGGAGAGTTTATTCAGTGTGGTACAAAGCCCCTCTTTTTTTTTTTTTTCTTCCCATTTCAACTAAGATACCAGCAGAACTAGCCCAACCCAAATAGACTTTTTTTTTTTTTTTTTTTTTTTTGATAGGGGTGGTTATTTTCAAGTTCTGGGCTTGCTCAGTATGGTATTTCTTTCCCCCCTCTTGGAGGCTCTGCATATGCTGAGCAGTTTTCTTATTTTACAATTACTATTTGGAACACATTTGATGTTGCAGCACAGGTACGTCACTGGTATTAAACAGAGCCACTGTTGGCAGCAGCGGGGCTAGACCTTGATGTAAATCAGCCAAATGTCCCTGGGCCTGCCACTGTGACTCAGAGACCTTTCTGATATTCTCTTACAGGCTTTGCAGCAGATTTGTGGCGGTGATTTTTCCCAACTCTCCAAATTGCACAGTTCCTCCTTCCATGGCACTCAGCCTGCCACAGCTCATAAGAGCCTTTATAAACCATCTGGGAATCTGGCATTAGGAAGTTTCACACAAAGGATTGTTCTTGCAGGAGTTCATTCAATTATTCAGCAAGTATTTGTTGAGTACCTATTTTGTCCCAGGTAGTATTCTAGGTAATTGAGATATATCAGTGAATAAAGCAAATAAAGTGAGATATATCAGTGAATAATAGAAATATAGCAGTGAAACTTATTGTCTAACAAGAAAAAACAGATATCAAACCTGATCCTGGCCAGGTGTGGCAGTTCATGCCTGTAATCCCAGCACTTTGGGAGGTCAAGGTGGGCAGATCACTTAAGTTCAGGAGTTTGAGACCAGACCGGGCAACATGGTGAAATCTCATCCCTGCAAAATATACAGAAAAATTAGCCAGGTGTGGTTGTGCATGCCTGTAGTCCCAGCTACTCAGGAGGCTAAGGTAGGAAGATCACCTGAGGTTAGGACTGTTCAAGGCTGCAGTATTCTATGATAGTGCCACTGCACTTCAGCCTCAGTGACAGAGTGAGACCCTGTCTCAAAAAAAGCCCCCTCAAACCCCAAAACCTGATTCATATATTAATTTTATGATAATATGTTAGAAGGCCATAGTGTTTATAAAAATGAAAAAGTAGAACAGGGCAAAGTAAATTGAGAGTACAATGTATGTGGTGAGGGGGATATGATGAAGTTGGGACAGGATGCTATATTAAATAGGATGGTCAGGATAGGTCCTATTGAGAAAGTGACATTTAAACAAAGACTTGAGGGAGTTACCCTTAGGAAATTCTCGGGGAAGAGGGCACCATCAATGCAAAGGTCCTGAGGCAAGAGTGAGACTTGCATGTTTGAGGAACAGCAAGGATACCAGTGTGGCTAGAACAGAGAAATCAAGGTAAAGTGGTAGAAGAGGATGAGACAGGTAACTGGAAAAGGGATAAGATAATATAAGGCTTTACAGGACATTTGAAGGATTTAGGCCTTTTCCTTTGAGTGAAATCAGAAGCAAAGGAGTGACATGATCTGATTTAACATGTTAAAATGATGTATTTGGCTGCAGCATTGAGAATATACTATAGGGGTCAAGGGCTGAATCAGCGAGACCCTTTAGAACGTGAATGCAGTAGTCTGGGTGGTAAGAGATGAAGGTGGCTTGGACCAGGGTGGTAGCACTGGAGTTGGTGAAAAGTGGTAAGATTCTGGATATATTCTGAAAGTAGAACCATCAGGATTTGCTGACAGATTGTTGTCATGTGAGAGAGGTGACAAGTTTGATGCCAATGTTTTTGGCCTAACCAACTGGAAGAATAGAATTGCATCTAATGAGAAAGGGAAGGCTATGGGTAAGGCAGATCAGAGCAAAAGGTTAATAAATTAGTTGTAGACTTGTTTAGTTTGAGATATCTACTTGATCTCCAAATGGCGATATCAAGTTAGCAGTTAGATAAGTCGGACCATGGAAAATAAATCTTGGCTGGAGGTGATTGAGAATTAGTAGTGGGTAGGTAGTATTTAAACCCATGAGACAGGATGAGATTACAAATGTAGTGAAAGTAGAGAAGAGGTTCAAAGACTTTTTCCTGGGGCACCAAAAGATAAGAAGATGAAGATAAACTGAACAGTCCTATATTTATTAAAGGCATTTTCATATTGGAAAGAAGAAGTAAAACTGTCACTATTCACAGATGACATCATTATCTACATAGAGAGCCCTTAAAAAATCTATTAAAAAACCTACTAGATCAAATGGTATTTCTGTCTTTAGGTCTTTGAGGAATCGCCACACTGTCTTCCACAATGGCTGAACTAATTTACACTCCCACCAACAGCGTATAAGCATTCCTTTTTCTCTGTAACCTAGCCAGCATGTAATTTTTTGACTTTGTAACAATAGCCATTCTGGCTGGTGTTAGATGGTATCTCATTGTACCATTAGACCCAGCTATCCCATTACTGGGTATATACCCAAAGGAATATAAATCATTCTAACTGGGTATATACCCAAAGGAATATAAATCATTCTATTATAAAGGCACATGCACATGTAAGTTCACTGCAGCACTGTTCACAATAGCAAAAACATGGAATCAACCTAAATGCCTAGCAGTGATAGACTAGATAAAGAAAATGTGGTACATATACACCATGGAATACTATGCAGCCATAAGAAGAATGAGATCATTTCCTTTTCAGGGACATGGATGGAGCTGGAGGCCATTATCCTTAGCAAACTAACACAGGAACAGAAAACCAAATACCGCATGTTCTCACTTATAAGTGGGAGTTAAATGATGAGAACACATGGACCCATAGAGGGGAAGAACACACACTGGGGTGTTTTGGAGGGTGGAGGTTAGGAAGAGGGAGAGGATCAGGAAAAATAACTAATGGGTACTAGGCTTAATACCTTAGTGAGGAAATAATCTATGTAACGAGTCCCTGTGACACAAGTTTACCTATATAACAAACCTGCACTCGTACCCCTGAACTTAAAATAAAAGTTAAAAAAATACTAGAACAAATTTAACAAAGTTGTAAGATAAAAGGTCAATATACAAAATGAATTGCATATGTATAAACTAGCAATGAATGATTGAAAACAAGTTAACAAAAATAGTGTGATTTATAACAGCACTCAAAAACACAGGAAATATTTATATATAAATCTTACAAAATATGGTAAAAACTATAAAATATTGAGAAATAAATAAAACATCTAAGTAAATGAAGACACATGCTTTGTTCATGAATTGGAAGACTCAATATTGTTAAGATGTTAATTCTACCTCAATTTATATGTAGATTCAACACAATCCCGATAAAAATCTCAGAAGGATTTTGTCTTTTTTTAAGAAAAAGGAATAACCAAACTGATACTAAAATGTATATGAAAAGGCAAAGACTCTAGAACAGTCACACATTTTTTGAGAAAGAACTAATTTGGTAGAATCACACTAACTGGCTTTAAGACTTACAATAAAGCTGCAATAATCAAGACGATATAGCATTGGTAAAAGATAGCATTGATCAGTGGAACAAGATATAGTCACTAATGGACACACATATAACCATTTATTTTCAAAAATGGTTCAAAGATAATGTAATGGAAAATCATAGTGTATTTAACACTTGGTGCTGAAACCACTGAATATTCATGTGCATAAATATTCACTTCAACCTCAAAACATATACAAAAAATAAGACAAAATGGATTATAGACCTAAATGTAACAGCTATAAGAAAGAAATTTCTAGAAGAGAACCTGATATGGTTTGGCTGTGTCCCCACCCATGTCTCATCTTGAATTCCCACATGTTGTGGGAGGGACCAGATGGGAGGTAATTAAATCAGAGGGGCAGGTCTTTCCCATGCTGTTTTTGTGATAGTGATTAAGTCTCACGAGATCTGATGGTTATTATAAGGGGTAGTTTTCCTGCCAAGCTCTCTTCTCTTGTCTACTGCCATGTGGGACCTGCCTTTCACCTTCCGCCATGATAGTGAGGCTTCCCCGGCCATGTGGAACTGTGACTTCTCCGTTAAACCTCTTGCCTTTGTAAACTGCCCAGTCTCGGATGTGTCTTTATCAGCAGCATGAAAACAGACTAATGCAGAACCTAAGCTAAAATCTTTGTAACCCTGAGTTAGGCAAAAATGTCTTATATATGACACCAAAATCATAATACTTTTACGGAAAAAAATTGATAAATTAGACCTCATCAAAATTTAAAACTCTATGAAACACACTATTAAGAGAATGAAAAGACAAACTATGGACTTGGAGAAAATATTTCAAGACACTTTCCTGATAAAGGATTTGTAATCATAATATATTTTTTAAAACTCTCAAAGCCAAATAATAAGAAAACAAATACACCAATAAAATATTCAAAAATATTTGCAGAGATGCTTCATCAAAGAAGATATTTGGATGGCAAATTAGCACATGAAGTGATGTGCTCAGCATCATTACTCATTAGGGAATTGCAAATTAAAGCCACAACGAGATACACACCTATACTAGTGGTTAATAAACTGTAATTCTACATCTTGAAAAGGAAGCAGAGCAACGGGAAATCTCATATATTGCTGGTGGGAATGCAAATGGTACCACCACTTTGAAACACGTTTTGGCAGTTTCTTGTATAGTTCAGTCTGTAGTATCTATACAACCCAGCAATCCCACTCCTAGGTATTTGCTAAAGAGAACTTAAAACTTATGTTCACACAAAACCCTATATGTGAATGTTTGTAAAGTCTTTGTATATAATTTTCAAAACTAGAAACAACACAAGCAGTCTTCAACAGATGAAAGGATAAACACATTGTGGTACTTTCATACAATGGAATGCTCTACCAAACTGTAAAGGAATGAACTACTGATATACCCAACCACACTGATGATTCTCAAATGCATTATGCTATGTGAAAGAAGCCAGATACAAATGGCTACATACTGTATAGTTTAATATACATAGCATTCTGCAAGAAGAAAAACTAAGGGGACAGAAAACAGACCAATAATTGTCAAAGGGTGGGAATACTGGAAGGATTTGACTACAAAGAGGCACGAGAGTATTTTTAGGACTGCTTGAACTGTTCCATATCTTGATCGTAATGGTAGTTACACAACTATGTATTCATCAGATATCAGGACTATACACTAAAAAGGATGAATTTTATCATAGGTAAATTATACTTCTGAGTTGAAATATTATATAGCCTATTCTTCAGGTTGCTGGAGTTAAATGAACATAAATGAAGTCAATGAACATGAGGCAGTGTTTGTAGTAGGAAAGACCAATTGCCTTTTTTGCATTGGGTTTCTGTTCCTAGGTGTCTTACACAGCAGTAAAAACCCCGTATTTCAATTCCAAGCGCTAATACTTCAAAGTGGTCACCAATCCTGGCCACCACTGTTAAATGTGCAATGTAAAATTATCCCAGACTCTGATGGTTTTGGTGAGGAAATAGAATGTGGATTAAAGCAGTCACACAAAGCGTTTGGCAGTATAGGTATACTTGAAGTCCTGATAAATGTTTCTTGGGTTATTCCTTTCTTTCTCATAGGGTTTGCACCTCTGTTCTATGTGTAACAGAGGGCAGCTTTGAGCTGTGGCCCAATGGAAAATGGAAAATTCTGGAAGGATTTTTGAATGTGCCTATTGTACAAATTTAGCCAAACACACTTTTCTTGACTTTTCTAAATAGTTTGCTCCAGTTTGCCTCTGTGGGCTTTTGTTTAGATAGCAGCTTTAGAGAATTACAGCTTCCAGCCTCAGACCTCCAGATTCTATCTTTGCACATGCTGAAATTAGTCCCTGTTATTTTAGAGGCTTCACCTTGAAAATTCCCTCAGATGTCTTATGGGGCCCGTTGAAAGGAAGCAGCCTGCTTTGGCCTCTGCTCTCCTGCTCTCTCTTGAATTTACAAAGTTCCAAGCAAACAAAAGAATTATCGCACCTTATCAGGCACAGAGGAAGGCTCTACATTTGTCCCAGGTCCTTGTGGCTCCCAGTTCTCATTATTGGCTTTGACAGAAACTTTAGAAACTTTCAGTGGGGCCTAGCTAGACAATAGTCCCTAATCCATCATCATTAGATGGATTACAGTAGAAGAAATCAGCCTTAGACTCCAGAGTTGCCTGTAGCTTATCTTAATGGCACAAGAGCACTGAAATTCATGTCTCTAATTAGCCAGCCATATGGTTTTGCTGCATACGTGAGCCCTACCAAACACAGTCAATGAAAGTTTATGGGCTTGTTTCCATTCAGTCCCCAGTGTCATCTGCCCTTTCCCACCTCTGTACCATTGCTGTTGCTGTTCCCTCTACCTGCAATACTCCCTCACTACCAACCTTCCTAGTTATGCCTGTTGAAATTTTCCTATTCTTTAAGGACAAGTTTCCAACCCTTCTCTTCTAAGAAGTCACCCCAAGACTTTGCCCAGAAACACTCCCTTCACTGCCCTTCCTGAGTGATACATATGTTTCTGTCTTAACGTTCCATCTGGACCATAAGTGATGTGAGGAAAAAGACAAGGTCTTAGTCATGTCTATTCATATCCACACCTCCCCGTCCTCCACCTTCAACTCCACATCTCATCTCTGGGTCTACCTGCTCAGAATGGCCAATCAGAAAATGTTTGCTGACGTGGAAAGCCAGAATTCAGGATGAGCAAATGATTGAAATTCTACTTTCTGCATTAGCCCGTGGGAAATTAGACAGGTTTGGAATGTGTGCCATGTGGCATCCAAATATCTAATATTGTTCTGAAGTGTTTAGAAGTTTAATATATAAAGCTCAGTCATAATTAAGACTTCAAAACTCTATAGATTAATTCCATTTCCACATAGAAAAAAAAAAAGCATCAGCAAACAAGCATGAATGTCTGCCTGAATTCAAGAAACTTGTGGATCCTGATTGTTTAAAGAAAACTTCAAAGCAGAAGGCAACTGATCAGTATTTAACTCAAAGAGTTCATTTGATTACAGGTAAGACACACAATTCCCTGTATAAATGGCAGCAAAAGCTTGCATTGTCAATTAGAGAAAGGAACACAAATCTGGAAGTTGAATTCATACCTTATCTGATTTGAAACCTGAATTATTTACTGTTGAGATTTATATGAGATTAGATTTCTCTGCTTAAACACTAAATCAAGCTTAACAGGAAGAGATATTGCAAATAAACAATGTTCTCTCAAACGGTGTGTTTAATATTGTCATTAAATGGAAATCTAGCTGAGCTTTTTATTGCAGACATTGATAGCTCTATAAATTTTTATGAGATATGCACTAGAATTAATGCAACCTTATTAAGAGGGCTTGCTCCTTGCTGACTTAGGGATGCAGCATGGGTTACAAAGGTCTGAGTTAGCACCCAGGAAGGTCTGGGTTCCAGTTCCAGCCCTGCTACTGACTTGAGCAAGTCTCTTCTCCTTCCTAGGTCTTGGTTTTTACATCCAGAGATAATTGATTTATGTTTTTATTTTCTTTCAGCAGACCTTGGGCAATGAAGTAAAGATAGTTAAGTTGCAGTTCTCCCACTGTTTTTTTGTTTGTTTGTTTGTTTTTTGTTTTTTTGAGACAGAGTCTTGATCTGTTGCCCAGGCTGGAGTGCAGTGGCGCGATCTCGGCTCATTGCAAGCTCCGCCTCCTGGGTTCAAGCAATTCTTCTGCCTCAGCTTCCTGAGTAGCTGGGACTACAGGCCCGCGCCATCACGCCCAGCTAATTTTTATATTTTTAGTAGAGACGGGGTTTCACCATATTGGCCAGGCTGGTCTCGAACTCCTGACCTTGTGATCCGCCCGCCTTGGCCTCCTGAAGTGCTGGGATTACAGGTGTGAGCCATCGCGCCTGGCCTCTCCCACTGTTTCATGTTATTATCCAGTATTTCGGTTGTTCTCAACCACATCCTATAGTTTTTAAGAATACTAAAAACTTAAAGACTGACACGGCATCAATACTTTTAAAATGTCTCTGGCATTTCCTCTCTCTGGATACATTAACTTTCGCATCAATTGCGACTAGTCAGTATTAAAGCCAAACAAGAAAATGTTGGACTTTTCTCAGTTTCCTCAGTTGCATTTGTTACTACGGAGAAACATCTTTGAAAGTATTGTATTAAAGCAGCATGCCTTAACTTTCTCATTCTCCACCTGTGCCTTGAATTCACTGTTTAATGCATGCCTCTACCACGTTGTGGCAGTGAGGAATCAAGAAGATGCAGGCATCAAAGCATGCTTGGAGATTGGATTGCCAGCACTCAGAATCTGGTGAATATGCCACTAACATCAGCAGAGATCTATTTTTGTGGGCCTTGACACGATATATGATGCCCTCATGTCTTGGTACCCAGCGAGCATGGCCTGGTCACCGAGATTTGGAACAACATCTAGTTTTGGCACATAGACAAGTCATCCAGATGTCAGAAGAAATTACTTACCTTTCATCCAGATGGTTTGACTTCACGTACCTGGGCCTTATTGAAGTGAGGTTTATTCAATTTGAAGGGCCCATTTTGATGCTTTGTGTTGATTGGCTAACCAGAGACAGTTTCCTTTGTGGGGTTGAGTGTTGAGTTGGGAATCTCACTGTAAGTGAATAACTTATGGAAACAGAAATCTCATGCCTGATGAGTTAGCCCTGCTGTTCAAAGACATGCTTCTCCATCTATCTCCTAAGCACTAACATTATTACATTTACAGGATCTTAGTGAGATTCTCATCTGCTTCAAGAGGGGAGGTAAAGGTGAAATGATTTTCTTTTTAAAACCTGGGTTACTGCTCAGGTTTTAAAGTTGTCAAGTTGCTACAAAGTTGTCAAGGTTGGCCTGTAATATTAGCAATTTTGAGTACAAAAATAAGCAATGACATTTTATTTCCTGGAATTATGTTGACTTTGGTGATGATAAATGAACATTTTCTTTGGAATTACAAATCCACAGTTTAGACTTATAACTGTCCTTCCCCTCTAATATCTTTTCTTTTAATCAATGCTATTCTTTCAAGAACTATCAATAAAATTACTGAGAAAATGAGGGAATATATTCCACCTTCTCCATCTTAAAAACTTTCATGATAAGGAAAGTTGGTACCTGATACAAACACAATAAGAGAGATGACAGTCCATTTACGCTAGCCACTTCAGAAATCCGTGTTGGTTATTTTTTGTCAGTACAGCTGAAACTGCTTACTGAAGTATTGATCTGATTATTCTTTTATGGAACAAAATCTAAAATGTTATCTATTTTTATGTCGGAAACTCACTTGAGCTTTGTTCTGTTTTGAACTTTATAACCTACTTTAAAAATTAAATTCCTTTCCTTCTGTATGTCTTGATATGGTCTGAGGCTCAAACCAACTTGATATTTATTTTTGCTTTGAACAATATGAATGCAAAGTGATATTACTATTGGTGCTATTACTTTATTTTTATTTATTTATTTATTTTTTATTATACTTTAAGTTCTAGGGTACATGTGCACAACATGCAGGTTTGTTACATGTGTATACATGTGCCATGTTGGTGTGCTGCACCCATTGACTCATCATTTACATTAGGTATATCTCCTAATGCTATCCCTCCCCGCACCCCCCACCCCACAACAGACCCTGGTGTGTGATGTTCCCCACCCAGTGTCCAAGTGTTCTCATTGTTCAATTCCCACCTATGAGTGAGAACACGCGGTGTTTGGTTTTTTGTCCTTGTGATAGTTTGCTCAGAATGATGGTTTCCAGCTTCATCCATGTCCCTACAAAGGACATGAACTCATCCTTTTTTATGGCTGCATAGTATTCCATGGTGTATATGTGCCACATTTTCTTAATCCAGTCTATCATTGATGGACATTTGGGTTGGTTCCAAGTCTTTGCTATTGTGAATAGTGCCGCAATAAACATACGTGTGCATGTGTCTTTATAGCAGCATGATTTATAATCCTTTGGGTATATACCCAGTAATGGGATGGCTGGGTCAAATGGTATTTCTAGTTCTAGATCCTTGAGGAATCGCCACACTGTCTTCCACAATGGTTGAACTAGTTTACAGTCCCACCAACAGTGTTAAAGTGTTCCTATTGCTCCACATCCTCTCCAGGTGCTATTACTTTCTTTCATTGAATTCAACAAATACTTGTATTACTAGCAAGGTACCAGGCGCACTCTGTGTCGTCTATGGTGTGCTGCCATATTAGCCTTAAAAAGCAGGCAGGCTCCAAGAACCCCAGGTATAGCACTTTGATTTCTAGCTCCCACCATCCCTGGGATTTGAGCACCTCCATCAAGTGATCTTCTCTGCCTTTTTAAAGACTCAAAAACTCTTTGGTTTAGATTGATTACCTTGTAGGTTATCTACAGCAACCTTCCATGTGAGTCTCTATCTTCCTTCCACATCTCTGACACATGATAGCCTCTACTTATGAGATATAGAGGAACCAATGGGCCTTGGCTTTGCAGTCAGACAGACCTTGGGCTGAATCATGGACAGGCTCTTCTACTTGTCTGAGCTTCAGTAAAAGAAGGATGATAACATCTCAATTCCAGGGTTGTCATGATGATTAAATGCACAATCAAGATGACTCTGGGTGAAGACTCAGGGGCCTCAGTGACAGTGCTGAGTTCTGTTCTTCCTGAAGGACAATCTTCCTCTCCTCCTAAGTTGAAGTCACTGGTTCCCAGATACTGGGACTCACCCTGTTACTTAGGAAAATTGGAGCGACCTCAGGTCAGGCTCTTAGCGTGCTCTGCTGCTAGTTAGTTTGGCTTCTGGTCTCATCTTCATCCTGCAGGACTTGCCTTTGTCTTCATAACTTGCCTTGCATTTTAGTGTCTCCAACCCTAACCCTGTCCTGGGGCAAAGTGGCTGAGAGCCTGCCTCCGCCCACCCTAATGCCCTCACACCAATTTCCCATTGGCCTGTGCCTTTTTGTGCCAACCTTCAGATGTCAGAGGCAAAATGCCCCACTAGCTCCCCAGACTCCCACGTGCTCATTAGTCATATGCAGTGGCTCTCTGCTGCCACCCATCTCCCATTTTAAGCAGTCACCCCTTGAAAGGAGAGGTCAGAGCAAAGTTCCTCATTTCCCCTCCCTTGTTCCAATACCATGGCTTCCCTTAACTTTCATGAAATATTGCTGCAACATGTCTCAGAATTAAGTTTGGGAAATATATTCATGTATTTTCAGAATAAAAGGGAAACTCTGCAAAGTTCAATTGAGTATTATAAAGTGATAAGATTTTTTTTTCTTCCAAGGCTAAAAATATCTGGTTTCTCTTTTATTTAGTCTAAAATCCAGTGAGCATTCACACATGTGATAAAGACCTACTGTGTGCTGGGAATTGTGTCTGCCACAGTACATGCCATGCCACAGCAAGGCATGGGCTCTGCCCTCCAGAACCTTATGTCTGATTGGCGAGAAGGGTGACTATGTGGGAAAATACTCAGAATCATCCCATATATGATAGTAGAAGTCTGTCTCATTTGGGGAGGCAGGGAACGGGATTCAAAGGAGTGAGGGGTGACTTCCACATATGGGGATCAGAAAAGGCTTCGCCCTGCACACTTGCACCAGGGGCCTTATGCACTGGACTTTGGCCCTAACCACACCTTGAACTCTGCTGGGAGGCCTTTGAAAAACTGTACCTTCCCTGCATCCAACTCTCCATAGGGTCATGGCTTCTATACATGCCCAAGTTTCTCAGCTTAAACAGCTGGACAGCCAGGGCTGTCCTTTAAATGGGACAGCAAGTTTGTTCTTCAGGGAAACAGTATGTTTTGGGAATGGTCATTTCTGAAGTGCATCCAATGTAAGGAAAACAGTGTTTTCTCCCTTTTGTTTCAAGATAGGAACTGGAAATGTTAAAATATATCAGGCTGATTTTTAGAAAAATCAGTACAGTGGGCTCTCTGTATCATCTATGAATTCAATCAACTATGGATTGGTTATTTTTAAAAACAAAAAATAACAATACAACAATAAAAATGGATCATGCCTATAATCCCAGCACTTTAGGATGCCAAGGCAGGAGGACCTCAGGAGTTCGCAATTAGCCTGGGCAATATAGGGAGACCCTGTCTCTACAAAATAATAATAATAATAATAATAATAATAATAATAATAATAATAAAGTAGCTGAGTATAATGGTGCATGCCTGTGGTCCCAGTTACTCAGGAGGCTGAGGTGGGAGGATCCCTTAAGCCTAGAAGGTCTGTGATTACACCACTGCACTCCAGCCAGGGCAACAGAGTGAGACCCTGTCTCAAAAAAGTAAAAAAATGACATATTTAAAAATAATAAAATATATCAATTATTTATATAGCTTTACATTGTATTAGGTATTATAAATAATCTACAGATGATTTAAAGCAGGGATGTCCAATCTTTTGGCTTCCCTGGGCCACTTTGGAAGAAGAATTGTCTTGGGCCACACATAAAATACACTAATTATAGCTGTTGAGGTAAAAATAAAAATCACAAAAAAAAACCTCAATGTTTTAAGAAAGTTTATGAATTTTTGTTGGGCTGTATTCAAAGCCATCCTGGGCCACAGGTTGGACATTCTTGATTTAAAATATACAGGAGGGGCTGAGGCAGTGCCTCATGCCTGTAATCCCAGCACTTTGGGAGGCCCAGGCGGGCAGATCATTTGAGGCCAGGAGTTCAAGACCACCCTGGCCAACATGGCGAAACCCGTCGCTACTAAAAATACAAAAATTAGCTGGGTATGGTGGTGCACACTTATAATCTCAGCTACTAAGGTGGCTGAGGCAGGAGAATCACTTGAACCTGGGAGGCGGAGGTTACAGTGAGCTGAGATAGTGCCAGTACACTCCAGACTGGGCGACAGAGTGAGACTTTGTCTCAATAAATAAATAAATAAATAGTATACAGAAGGATGTGCATAGGTTATGTGCAAATACTATGCCGTTTTGTATTAGGTACTTGAGCATCCCCAGATTTTGGTATCTATGGGAATCCTGGAACCAATCCCCCACTGGTGCTGAGGGATCAGACTGTACATCTGATTGCCCAGTGTCTCCACCATGCCATTGGAGTCTGTTCCTCCAGTTACAGTTGAGAAACAAGTGAGTCTCGTGGAAAGGTGAGTCTGCTGTGGATATGTGTAAGAGAGGAAAAAGGTGTTCTGATGAGTGGGATAAAAATATGTGTTGGGGGCGGGGAAGTGGAAGAGCGGAGAAGAAGAGGAGATAATGCAATGACAATAGCAGTGAGCCCAGACTCAAACCATCTAGACTCAACTCTAGCCTCCTTACCTCTTACTATTGTATAACCTTGGGTGAGTCTCTTAAGTTCTTTGAGTCTCAGATTCTTTTATTTAAAATGACAGAAGAAAAACTATAGTCCTATCTCATAGGGAGGAGGTGTGGAGTCATACATCTCGAGTTCCTGATACAGTGCTGAGCACAGTCTGTGCTCAAGAATTAGCATGGTGAGCTCTGGGACAGACAAGAAACAGCCCAGATAGAAAAGGAGAATTTAACCTAAGTTCTCTCCAAACATTTTGGGTTTCAGAATAGTTGACAAAGCTAGAGGCAGGAAATCTAGGCAGGACAGTTAACCTCTCCTGTTCTCAGTTTTTTCATCTGCTAAATGAGGATTCTTTTTTAAAAATTGAGTTATAATTCACATATCACAAAACCCACCCTTTTGAAGTATATGATTCAGCGTTGACAGTATATTAACAGTTGGGCAACCATCCCCACAATCAATTTTAGAATATTTTCATCAATCCAAAAGGAAATCTGTATCCATTGGCAGTCGCTCCTCATTCCCACTCCCATCCCTGCAGCTCCTGGCAATCACTAATCTGCTTTCTGCCTCTATGAATTTGCCTATTCTGGACTTTTCATAGAAATGGAATTATACGATATGTGACCCTGTGTGCCCAGCTTCTTTCACTTAGCAAAGTGTTTTTAGGTTGGAATATATATTATGTCATTCCTTTTTACGGCCAAGTAGTATTCCATGTTATGGATATACTACATTTTGTTTATCTGTTTACCAATTGATGGGTATTTGGGTTATTTCCATCTTTTGGCAATTATGAATAATGCTGCTATTAACATTCAGGTACACGTTTTTGTGTGGACATTGCTGGGTCATTTGGTAATTCTATGTTTAAGTTTTTGGGGAACTGCCAAACTGTTTTCCAAAGCAACTGCAACATTTTACATTCCCACACTCAGTGTGTGAGGGTTGCAATTCTTCACGTCCTTACAACACTTTTTACTGTCAGTCTTATTTAATTATAGCAATCCTATTCTAGTGGGTATGAAGTGGCTAAATGGGGATTCTAATTCTTGTTCTTTTGTGAGAATTATAAAAAGATAATTATAAGGAAGATTTTAGAAAACTATAATGTGTTCACCAAGTAGAAGGTACTAGTAAGAAATAACTCTAACTTCATAGCTTAGGTTTTCCATGAATGTTCGGTTTGGGGATTTCTTTTGTGAGCAGTAGGGAACTGGGTCAGGATTTAGAGGAAAGAAGTATTTTTAGGAAGATTCATTAGGCACTGGTGAAAAAAATTCTGTAGCTATTTGAGAACTCAAATAGCTTTACATCAGCTGTTTGTGCATGTCGGTGTAATTGGTAAGATTCTCAAAATGACTAAAACAAAAGTAGCTTAATTTTTCCAGTGTTGTTATGAAGTGACCAATATTGAAAATCATGTCCAAAACCAGGCCCTTAATTAAATTTTCTGCTCTAGGCCCTGCCAAGCAAGTCTTGGCATATGAGAAGGCTGTGCTTTTTTTTTTTTTTTTTTTTTTTTTTGGACAGTTTCGCCCTTGTCACCCAGGCTGGAGTGCAGTGGCGTGATCTTGGCTCACTGCAGCCTCCGCCTCCTGGGTTCAAGCAATTCTCTTGCCTCAGCCTCCTGAGTAGCTGGGATTACAGTTGCCCGCCACCACACCCGGCTAATTTTTGTATTTTTAGTAGAGACGGGGTTTCGCCATGTTGGCGAGGCTGGTCTCAAACTCCTGCCTCAGGTGATTCACCCACCTCGGCCTCCCAAAGTGCTGGGATTACAGGTGTGAGCCACTGCGCCTGGCCGGCTTTGCTTTTTATACACTGACTGCATTGTTGGCATTGACTAGAAGTGAAGGCCTTTGCAGAATGGTAAAGAGCTCTTCACTTTTTAAAAGCTATTCGACCTTAGGTAAGTCACTGACCCTTTTTCTTTCCACATACATTTGCTATGAACCTTAAATGAGATAATGCCTATGAAAGCACCCAGCACTAAGCCAGGGACAAAGTAAGCACTCAATAAAGGGAAGAGTTTTCCTCTGGTCATTATCAGCCTGACCAGTAGCCCATTTACCCCAGTGGACCTTGGTTAGGGCTAAACTTAGAAGGAAGGATCTGGTCTGACCAAAGATTATAATTTATTATTATATTCATTATTATAATTAATAGCTTTGTTGAGGTATAATTGACATACAGTAAACTGCACATGTTTAAAGTGTACAGTTTGATAATTTTTGACACACTTATACATCTGGGAAACCATCATCACAATAAAGATAGTGAACACATCCTTCTCCTCAAATTTTCCTTGTTCCTCTTGGTCATCCTTCACTCCTTCTCCTTCCCACCCCCAGTTCCCAGGTAACCACTACCTGCTTTCTGTCGCTATCGATTAGTTTGCATTTTCTAGACTTTTATGTAAATAAAGTCATACAGTGTGTACAATTTTTGGTCTGGTTTCTTTCACTCAGCATAATTATTTTGAGATTAATTCATGTGGAACATATCAATAATGTGTTCCTTTTTATTGCTTTTTTATTGTGGAGTAGTATGGTATGCTGTTTGTATGACCATACCACAATTTATTTATCCATTCATCTGTTAATGGACATCTGTAAATGTTTTAGTTTTGGACTATTACACATAAAGCTGTTATAAACATTTGTATACAAGCCCTTGTGTGAACATGTGCTTTCATTTCTCTTTGATAAATACTTAGGAGTGGAATGGGTAAATCATATCATAGATGTATGTCTTTAACTCTGAGAAACTGCCAAATTTTTCCAATGGTGCATGTGCCATTTTACAGGCCCATCAATTGGGTATAAGAGCTTCACTTCCTTTACATCCGTGTAAGCATATGATGTGATCAGTCTTTTTTATTTTAGCCATTCTAATGACGGTGTAGTTTATGTCATTTTGGTTTTAGTTGACATTTCCCCAATGGTCTTGGGCATCTCTTCATGTGCTTATTAACCATTCGTATTTCTTCCTCGGTGAAGTGTCTGTTCAAATCTTTTGCCCAAGTTTTTAAAAATTGGTCTGTTTGGTTTTTGTTATTGAGTTTTCAGGGCTCTTCAATATGTTTAGATACAGTTTCTCTACCATATATATGGTTTTCTTCCTATATATGGTTTTCTTCCTATCTGCTGCTTGTCCTTTAATTCCTTTAACAGTGTCTTTCAAAGAGTAAATGTTTTTAACTTAGATGAAGCCCAGTTATGAATTGGGTTTTGATGTCACATCTAACAAATCTTTGTCTAAACTGAGGTCCCAGTGGTTTTCTCCTTTAGTTTCTTCTAGAAGTTTTATGTTTTTAGGTTTTACATTTAGGTCTGTGATCTCTTTAATATTTGTATGTAATGTGAGGTATGGGTAATAAGAGGTTTGGGGGATTTTTTGCGTATCTATATCTGAGTTTTCTAGTACCATTTGTTGAAAGTACCTCTTGCTCTACTGAATTTTCTTTGCACTTTTTAAAAAATTCATTTGTCTATATATGTATATCAGTTAGGGTTCCCCATAGGAGCAGAACCAGTAGGATATAGATATAAAGATATTTATTATGAGGGATTGGCTCATACAATCATGCAGGCTGAGCAGTCCCATGCTCTGCCATCTGCAAGCTGGAGGCTCAGGAGGGCCAGTGGTGCAATTCTAGCTCAAGCCCAAAGGCCTGAGAATCAGGGGAGCCCATGATGTAAGTCCCAGTCTGAGTCCAAAGGCCTGAGAACCGGGGATGGGGGGTCAATGGTGTAAGTCTCAGTTCAAATCTGAAGGTCCAAGAACCAGGAGTACTAATATCCAAGGACAAGAGAAGACGAATGGCCCAACTCAAGCAGAAAGAGCAAATTCTCCTTTTCTCTATCTTTTGTTCTATTCAGGCCCTCAAAAGATTGGATGATGCCCACCCACATTGGTGAGGGTAGATCTTCTTTACTCAGTCTACTGATTCAAATGCTAATCTCTCCTGGAAATACCCTCACAGACACATGCAGAAATAATGTTTTACCAGCTATCTGGACATTCCTTAGCACAGTCAAGCTGACACATACAATTAACCATCACAGTATGTATCAGTGTATTTCTGTACTCTCCATTCGGTTCCACTGACCTTTATGCTGGTACCGCATTGCTTTGACTGTTGTAGCTTTATAATAACCTCAAATGAGGCCCTGTTCATCCTGTAAATTTATTTTTTTCTAAAGTTGTTCTGGTCTTTTGTATTTTCATTTGAATTTTAGGATCATATTGCCAATTTTTACAAAAACACTGATGGGATAATGATTGAGATGGTGTTGAATCTGTAGACCAAGTTAAGAAGACTTGGCATCTTAACAATATTGAGTCTTCTGACCTATGAATGAGGGCGATATCTCCATTTATTTAACCTTTCTTTATGTCAGCAACATTTTATACTTTTCAGTGCATAGATCCTTCACTATATTGTTAAACTTTTGTCTAGTATATCATTTTAGATGCTATTGTGAATTTTTAATTTCACCACTTGATTGGTCATTGATACCAATAGAAATAAAATTGATTTTTGTATATTGATTTTGTACTCTGCAACATTGCTAAATTTACTAGTTTTAGTAGTGTGTCATCTGCAAATAAAGGCAATTTTACTTATTTTTTTCCAATTTGGAAGCCTTTCATTTGTTTCTTTCCTAATAATCCTGTTGAATAGAAGTGGTGAAAGCAGATATTCTTGTCTTATTCTCGATCTTAAGGAGAAAGCTTTCAGTCTTTCCCCTTTAAGTATGATGTTAGCTGTAGTGTTTTGTACATTGCCATCATCAGGTTGAGGAACACTTCCTTTCTATTCCTGATTTGTTGAGTGCATCATGAAAAGATCTGAATTTTGTCATTGAGGTGATTATATATATATTTCCCTTTAATCAATTAATATGGGGGTATTACATTAATTGATTTTTGGATATTAAACAAATCTTGCATTTCTGAGATAAATTGCACTTGATCACGGGGTATAATACTTTTTACAGTTTGCTGGATTTAGTTTGCTAGTATTTTGTTGAGAATATCTGAGCATTTATTCATAAGGGCTATTGGTCTGCAGTTTTTCTCTCCTGTGATGTCTTTGATTTTGGTTTCAGGGTAATAGTACCCTCAAAGAATAACTTTGGGAAGTGTTCCTTCATTTATTTATTTATTTATTGAAGAGTTTCTGAAGGATTGCTGTCAATTCTTCCTTAAACATTTGGTAGAATTGAGGAGTGAAGCCATCTGGCCTTGAAATTTCCTTTCTGAGAATATTTTAAACTGCAAGTTCAATTTCATTAATGGTTATAGGGTTATTTGGGTTATATATTTCTTCTTGAGTGAGCTTTGGTAGTTTGTGTCTTTCAGGAGTTTGTCTATTTCCTATAAGTTGTCAAATTTATTGTTGCACATTGTTCATATTATTTTCTTATAATTTGATTATCTGTAGAATCTGTAGTGATATCACCATTCTGATTTCTGCTATTGGTTAATTTGTATCTTTTATCTTTTTTTCTCATCTCTCTTGTTAGAAGTTTATCAATTTTATTGTTCTTCCTAAAGAATCCCCTTTTGGTTTCATTGATTGTCCCTACTGTTTTTCTATTTCATTGATGTTGCTGTGATCTTTATTTCCCTTTTTGTACTTTCTCTGAGTTTCCTGGGCTCTTCTTTTCCTAGGTTCTTAAAGGAAAAGCTAAGGCTGTTGATTTGAGACATTTCTTTTCAAATACAGGCATTTAGTAACATAAATTTCCTTATAAGTACTGCTTTGGTGTCATCACATAATTGTTATGTTATATTCTCATTTTCATTCTGGTTAAAATATATGATCATTTTGCTTTGATTTCTTCTTTGCCCCATAAGTTACTTAGGAGTATATTACTTAGTTCTCCAAATATTTGGGGTTTTTTTTCAGATATGTTTCCCTTATTGATTTCAAATTTAATTTTATTGTGGTCAGAGAACAAACTTTGCATGACTTAGACTTTAAATTTATTGAGATTTGACTTACGACCCACAATATTATGTATCTTGGTAATTATCTCATATGCATTTGAAAATAGTGCAAATTCTGATGTTACTGGGATTATTCTGTAAATGTAAATTAGGTCAATTTAATGGCTAGTGTAGTTCAAATTTTCTATGTCTTTACTAATTTTCTGTCTACTTGTTTTTTCACTTATTGAGAGAAGGGCATTGAAATCTCTGACTATGATTATGGACTTGTCTACTTCTCCTTGTGGTCCTATCATTGTTTATTTCATATATTTTGAAGCTCTCTTGTTGGGGGCATAAAAGTTTAGAATATTTTGTTCTCTTGATTGACAACTTTATTATGAAATGACTTATTTGTTCTTGATGATGTTTTTTCCTCTGAAATCTACTTTGTATGATATTAATACAGCCACTCTGGCCTGTGGCTAACTCTATTGTTCCTTTCTTCCAGGGACAAAAACCTGAATGAGATGCCTCTACCCAGGGAGGGACTGAAATTGATCACAAAGTGTCTCCTCCAAGAAGCTGGAAGCTTGTTAGAACTATTCATGAAAAATAATTCTATGAGTGTTTTCCTTTAAGGTAAGTTCTATTTCTTCAGAAGGACAAAACAAAACAAAACAAAAGGGTAAGGAAGAGGAAGGGCCCCCTTTCAACCAAAGTCCAGAAGCCCTCTGAAGGTGAGTGACCCACCCAGGCTCCTCCTCATCTACCCCTTGACTCTTCCCTCCCAAGACGCCTTACCCTGTCCTCGCCTGGCACAATCCCTACCCCAGCCTGCACCCTTTATTGATGAAACCCCCATTCCCACCCCTCCCCCATCCTCTTCCCCAAAACCAGTGCCCTTCTGTGATCTCCCTGTTGTCCTTCTAAGTTCCAAAGACAACCTGGAAGGGAAAAGGGACCCTTCGAGAAAGTTCCAGGAAAAAAACCACTCCCAAAAAGACTACCACTTCAAGAAAACCCGAGGAAGGGAATGGGCCAGCACTATCCAGCCACTATGACCAGCTGAATAGGAAACTCACTCAAAATGAGCCATAGCAGGACCAAGTTAGCCAGGAGACCTCCACAATCTCCAGCGTCTCCCTGGACAGCCAGTAATTTCAAGGCAAGTTCAGAGGCCTAGATCTATCTGAGAGGTCTCCAGAGATCTGACCCCAGAGAACTAGCTAGCAGGGTCTAGGATACATTCTATACCCCACAGGGTACGCCCCATGGTGATGAAAATAAAATGAATCTGTTGTAAAATGATGTGAGTGTCTTCATGTTCTAGGATGGTGGGGAGGGAGGAAGGAGGGAAGAGGTGGTGTGTGGACAGGGAGGGAGGTGGGTGTTGCGGGGTTGGGGCCAGAAGGACAGGTCCACAGTTAACCAGACATGGAGGGATAAGGACTAGGTTAGCACTGAGCACTGAAGACAAATTTCCTCCTTATCACTATCTCACTAGTAAGAAAGTAAAAGGCCTGGTGTTTTCGCATGTATTTGCAGGGGGTACGGGTAGGTGAGCAATATCAGCTTATAAATTGCCAGAACCTAGATGGTGTGATATATGTAGGATGATAGTATCAACTCTCTAAAAAGCGAGACAAATATATCACCTCTAAGCCACCTACCTCATAGTGGCGTTTCTTGCATCCTGCCCTATGCTGGAAACAACTAAAGGGCCTTCAAAGGGTCCAAAAATCTCATTCTACTAAAAGCTGATGACAACACCCCAAAGGACTGAAATAATGGTGTTTGGAGGCTACAGACCCAACACTGATTAGCCCACTTTGTTGTCAAGAAAATTTGTGATAGAATAGTTGGCTACTCAGGGCAGGGCAACAGAAGTAGCTTGCCCCTGGTGCTTTGGGGAGAATTTAATAATATGTAATGCTTATGTGGGGAAAAAAGGGAAATCTGAAATCAGTGATATAAATTTCTATCTTGTGAAACTACAACTATAAAAAGTAAATCCAAAGCAAACAGAATGCCAAAGTAAGGAAATACTAAAGAGCAGAAATCAATGAAATTGAAAACAAAATTATTAGGGAAAAAAATCACTGAAACAAAAAACTCTTTCTTTCTTTCTTTTTTAGTGACAGGTTCTCACTCTGTCACCCAGGCTGGAGTACAGTGGTTTGATCACGATTCACTGCAGCCTTGAACTCCTGGGCTCAAGCAATCCTCCTTCCTCAGTCTCCTGAGTAGCTAGGACTACAGGTGCATGCCACCATGCCCAGCTAATTTTTTTAAAAAAGATGTGTACAGATGGCATATGTTACCCAGGCTGTCCCCAAACTCCTGGTCTTAAGCTGTCCTCTCACCTCAGTTTCCAAAATGCTGGGATTGCATGCATGCACCACCACATCTGGCCAAAAAGCCATTTCTTTATTAAAAAAAAAAAAAATCAGTGAAATTGACAAACCCCTGGCCAGACCAATGGAGAGAAGACACAAATTACTGATGTCTTGAATGAAAGGGAGGCTATCACTATAGATGCTATAGACATTAAAGGGGTGATTAAGGAATAACATGGACAACTCGATGCTCATAAATATAATAGCTTAGATAAAACGAACAAATTCTCTGAAAGATACAAACTTAGAGAAATCACTCAAGAAGAAAGAAGCAACCTAAAAAGTCATATTTATATTAAAGAAATTGAATTCACAGTTTAAAACCTTCCACAAAATAAAACTTCAAGTCCAGATGATCTCATTAGCAAATTCTCCCAAACATTTAAAGGAGAAATAATACTCCATCACACAAATTCTTCAGAAAATAGAAGAGGTGGAAATTCTTCCAAACTCATTTTATCATCAGTACTAACCTAATTACCAAAATTAGACAGTCATTACAATAAAGAAAAACTACAGACCAGTATTCCTCATGAACATAAATGTAAAAGTTCTCACCAAAATACTAGCAAATTAAATTCAACAATATATTAAAAGGATAATGCATCATGACCAAGTGAGGTTTATCCTGGAAATACAAGGCTGCTTCAACATTCAAAAGTCAGCCAATATAGCATACTAAAGAAAAAAATCACCCAGTCATATCAGTCAATGCAGAAAAAGTATTTGCCAAAATCCAATAACCATTTATGATTTTAAAAAAACTATGCAAACCAGGAATAAAAAGTAATTCCTACATCCTGATAAAGAGCATCTATAAAAATCCTAAAGCTAGTATCATACCTAATGGTGAAAGACTGAATGCTTTTCCTCTAGATAGAGAACAAGGTAAAGATGTCTGCTTTCACCAGTCCTATGCAATATCATACTTGAAATCATAGCAAGTGCAATAAGGGAAAAGAAAGAAAATGCATACACATTGGAAAAGAAGAACTAAAACTGTCTCTATCAGGAGACAGCATCACTATCAAAGTAAAAAATTCCAACAAAATCTAAAATATATCCAGTGAAATCTTACACATACTCAGTTTGAGAGTCACAGTGCAAGGTCGCAGTGTAAAAGGTCTTCATATAGAAATTAATTGTATTTCTATATATCGGCAATTCATATTTGAAAATTTACATTTTTATTAGCTTTACTAAAGTACAATTGATATACAAAAACTGCACGTTTAATGTATACAATTTGATGAGTTTGAATACATGCATAAACCCATGAAACCATAACCACAATCGAGGTAATAAACATATTTATCACCTCCAAAAGTTTCCTTGTGTTCCACTGTGTCTTTTTAATTAATGTGGTAAAATTATCTAACATGAGATCTATCCTCTTAAAAATTGTAAAGTGCACAAAAGGCACTATGCTGCACGACAAATCTCTAGAACTTATTCATCTGCATAATTGAAACTTTATACCTACTGAGCAGCAATACCCCTTTTCCTCCTCCTTCCAGCCCTTGGCAACCATCATTCTATTCTCTGCTTCTATGGGTTTGACTATTTCTAATACTTAAAGACCTAAAAAATGGAAATACATACTCTAGTTATGAATTGGAAGACTCACTATCATTAAAATGTCAATTATCTGCAAACTGATCTATGGATACAGCCCCAACAAAATCACAGGTTTTTTTTTTTGTAGTTATCAACACATTGATTTTATGATTCATATAGAAAGACATAGGAAATAGAATAAAAAGGAAATTTTGGAAAAGAAGAACAAAGTTGGAAAAGTCATACTACCTGCTTGTAAGACTTAATATAAAGCTGAAGTAAACAAACCAGTGTGATGTTGGTGGAGGAACTGACCCATAGATCAACAGGAAAAAAAAGTAGGGAACCTATAAATAGACCCACACACATACGAATAATTGATTTTTGACAAAACTTCAATGGCAATTCAATGGGGAAAGAATAGTTTTTTCAACAAATAGTACTTAAACAATCAGACATCCATATGCAAAAAAAGAACTTTGACTTATACCTCAAATCTCATCACAAATTAGCTCAAAATGGATCATAGACATAAATGAAAAGCATAAAATCATAAAATTCTAAATTAAAACATGGGGGAAAATCCATGTGGCCTTTGGTTAGGCAAAAAGGTTTTAGATATGCCAAAAGCATGATCCATAAAAGAAAAATATATATCAGCTTTATATAAATTAAAAACATTTCCTTTGCAAAAAATACTATTAAAAGAATAAAAGTATAAGCTATAGACTGGGAGAAATTATTTGTAATCAGATATTTGAAAAAGGAACTGTATTTAGAATACACAAGGCACTCTCAAAACTCAACAACAAGATCAAACAATCCAATTAAGAAAATGAATAAAATATTTGAACAGATACTTCACCAAAGAAGATACATGATGGACCAAAGAGGATATACAGAATATATATACATAAGACAAATAAGCACATGAAAAAATACTTGGCATCATTAGTTGTTTTGGAAATGCACTTTGAAACCGTAATGAGACACTACTACACATCTATTAGAACATTAAAAAGTAAAGAAAAGAGGAAAGAACTGACAAACCAAGTGCTGGTGAGGCTGTGGAGCTATTGGAACCCTCATCCAGTGCTGGTGGGAACGCCAAATGGTACTGTCATTTTGTAAGATATTTTGGCAGTATTTTTAATAAAGTTAAATATACACTTCTCATGTGATGCAGCAGTCCTATTCCTAGGTATTCACCCAAGTGAAATGAAAACACATGTTCATACAAAAACTTGTAGTCAATGTTTATAGTAGCTTTATTCATAATTGTCCAATAAAAACTGGAAACAACCCAAACATCCCTTAATTTAGAAATGCAAACTGTGACCTATCCATCCAATGGAATACTTCTCAGTAACAAAAAGAACAAACTCTTGATACACACAACAACATGAATGAATCGCAACTGCATCATCCTGAGTGAAAGAAGCCCATCTGAAAAGGCTACATACTCTGTGATTTCATTCCTATGACATCCTAGAAATGGCAAACCAGTAGGGATGAAGAATAGATCAGTGGTTGCAAGGGATTATATGCGTGGGGAGGAGTTTTCATTACAAAGAGGTAGCCTGAGAGAAGGTTTTTGGGGTAGTGATGGAAATGTTCTGTGTCTCAATTGTGGTAGTGGTTGTATAACTCTGTACATTGTTAAAACTCATCAAACTGGACACCAGAAGAGTGGATTTTTCTGAATGTAAGTGGAAAATAAATTTTAATTAAAACTTGCAAATGAATTAGGCATGGTGGCACATGCCTGTAATCCCAGCTATTTGGGAGGCCAAGGCAGGAGGATCACTTGAGCCCAGTTCAAAAATAGCCTGGGCAACATAGTGAGACTCTCTGTCTCAAAAACAATTATAAATGAAAAGAAATCTGCTTGGCTAATTTTGAATAAAAGTCTGTAGGGGAGCAAAAGTGGATTGAGTAAACCAGTTAGTAGGTTATTCCAATTTCCCATGAGAGATGTAGGGTTATAACAGAGAAAGTTGATCAGAGTGGACAGATTTGAGAGCGATACAGAAGTAGAAAAAACAGTGTGAGGTTGATTGTGTGGCTGAGAAAGTGGGACTAGTCTAGAATTACTCTTAGGTTTCTAAGTTGTTGACCAGAGTCAGTATTGTCATTTACTAAAATAGAGAAGAGAAGAGTAGGGCCAGGTTTGGGAGAAATATAATATGTTCATTTGGGGACATAGGACATCGTGCGTGGATGTCAAGGTAAAGATGGCCAGCAATGACTCAGATATCCAAGCTTGGTGCTCAGAAGGAAAATGTCTGCATTAGCGATGAAGATTTAGGAGCCCATTGAATTGGAAGCATTCCATCAACATGTAACACATTCCTTTATTTTGACCCCTCTGTTGCATTTAACAGTTGTTGTCTACCTCCTTTTTGAAGCTCTCTGTTCTATTGACTTGTGTGCCACTGCACCGTCCTGGTTTGTCTCACATTTTTGTTTTCTGAGACAGGGCCTCACTCTATCACCAAGGCTGGAGTGCAATGGCATGATCTCGGCTCATTGCAGCCTCAACCTCCAGGGCTCAGGTGATCCTCCCACCTCAGCCACCCTGAGTAGCTGGGACTACAAGCGTGCACTACTATGCCTGGCTAATTTTTGTATTTTTGTAGAGATGGGGTTTCAGCCATGGTGCCCAGGCTGGTCTCGGACTCCTGGGCTCAAGCAATCCACCCACCTCAGTCTCCCACAGTGCCAGGATTATAAAGGTAAGCCAACGCACCTAGCTTTCCTCACATTTCTATGTCTTTTTTTCTACTTTCTTTGTGGACTCCTCTATGTCCATCCAATAAATATTTTTCTAGAACCTACTAGGTGCAAGATTACATACTAAGTGTTGAGGTAGCAATAGTAAGTAGGAGCCAGTGCCTGCCCTCAGAGTGCACAGCCTAGTGATCTCTTCCCTGGCCTTCCCTTTAAATGTTGGTATCCCCAGGCTTCTGCCTACTGCTCTTCCTGATTTTTGTACACTGTCCTGTTGGAGCCTAGTCAAATACTTCTCCATGCTTACCCACAGACTTCTCTTTAGTCTTTGATCAAGTGACCTGTATTTATCCATGGAAGACTTGAACCTATGTTCAAGTGGTAGCCCAAGAAGCAGAATAGATGCATTTTAGCCCTGGCTCTGCCATTCAGTGGTTGTGTGACTTCAGTATGTCCCTTGCTCCCTCTCTGGGCTTTGAGGTCCCATCTATACAAAAAGAGGATAGTATCAGGCAATGTCTTTTTAAGACAGACTGTGATTCTGTTTCCTCAGGCTCTTCTCCAGATTTTTCTTCAGCTTGTTGTTACCCTCAAATTCTGTAAACTTCACACCACCAATCATATCTCAGAGGCTGAAGGGAACTTACAACTACAAAGTTATCTCCCAGATTTTGGGCCTCTGGCCCAGTGTCTAATCTATTAACCAATGGTCTGTTAACCAGATTATTCTTTAAGGAAGATGTTGAGGCTCCTTCCTTTCTACTACATCGATGAGCATACCTTGAACCCCTGATGCCAGCCAACCTGAAACATGTCTGCCTCTTCCTGCCTACCTGCCACCTAAACCCATTCTGTTCCAGAGCTATACAGGTGTACATTGGGAAGGCAGCCCCATTCATCATCAAGGCTGATATGTCTGCTTCTCCCAGATTACAATCTGTGTCAAAATTAGCTATCCTGCCAAGGGGAAGCTTTTAGCCACCTGGATGGAGATATCTTTGGCCACTTGCTGCTCTGTCCATGTGGTATTTAGCTTTTGTAACATCAGTTTTAATGCTCTACAAGCCATGTCTGCCTTTTCAGTTGGGATCCCAACCAACGAAGAACTCCTCTTTTTTTGGGGGGGGGGGGGGTGGGGGATGATTATAAAGATTTATTTGCTATAGCATTTTTTTCCATTTTTAAATTCTTTATTTTTTTATTATTATACTTTAAGTTCTAGGGTACGTGTGCACAACGTGCAGGTTTGTTACATATGTATACATGTGCCATGTTGGTGTGCTGCACCCATTAACTCATCATTTACATTAGGTATTTCTCCTAATGCTATCCCTACCCCAGCCTCCCACCCCACGACAGGCCCCAATGTGTGATATTCCCTGCCCTGTGTCCAAGTGTTCTCATTGTTCAATTCCCACCTATGAGTGAGAACATGCGGTGTTTGGTTTTCTGTCCTTGCGATAGTTTGCTCAGAATTCCAGAACATTTTCTAACAAAGACTTAAGATTTCCATTTTTGCGGACATCCAGCTGACTTTGTCCAGGGTTTGAAGTTACCACCTCTAACAGGCTCCACCATCAATCCCTGGAGGGTAAAAATAAGGTGATTATTTTCTCATACAGGGATGAAGAAATTGGACTCATCTATTCAAGTGCTTTGGGTTCCCAACTGTGTACCACATTATCAACACTTCTCAAGGGCATCAATTGGAAAGTACCTGCAATGCCGCCCTGTTACAAATGTATTCAGACCTTTCAGTGGAGCAATGCAAGCTAATGAATACATTAACTCCCTCCTCATCAAGTTGTGCTTATTTATTCTGCTGCATTAAGCTCAGACATCAGAGAACAGACTGTCTGAACCTTGTTATCTTCCCAACTGGCAGAAATGCCTCCACCTCCCTCTTTCTGGAGGGTATAGTCCATTCTCCCAGGCTTGATGGTGCCATGAGCAGAAGCAGAGTTGCCATTCATTTGAGGCAGCACTTGCTGAAGTCATAGTACACTCTCATGCAGGTCCCAAGTGAAGACTTCTCAGTTTAACTGAGTTTCAGGACTCATTGGCCTTGGCTGCTGATCAGTCAGCTTTTGCTTTAATTTTTTTTGTTGCCAGAAAACAACCACCACAAAAACCAGTAAATTTCCCTTTGTGCCTTAGCTTCCAGAAAGCTGCCAGCCAAGGTCAATGCCCCATGCAACTCTCTAATACTCTGTCTCCACAGTAGGGAACACGCTCTGCCTTTCTTAGCCTTAATTGCCCCACTGGGCACTGTGTTTTGGCCTCTAGGTGGCCCCAGAGCATCTAAGATGAATGAGAAGAGGCTGAATAATAAATTCATAGGCATTCATAAGGTCTTCAGGAGTCTAGGTCCTACTCAAGTACATTCAAAGCAAGCTTAAAAGGGGTTGTTCCCCAGCTTTCGTGATCTGGCTTCTGTTCACCCTGCAGGCTCATTTTTCTCCAACTTCCCCTTCACTTGCGCCACTTCAGCCACCTAAGTCTCGTCTTTTTCCTGTAATACTCCAAGTTCTTTCCTATCCCAGGGCCTTCACTCATGCTGTTCCATTTGCTACCCTACCACCCTCAACCAACATTTGGTAACTCCTACTCCATCCATTAAGAGTAGGAGTTGAATATGATTTAATCAGAGATGATTTAATCTTCTCTGACCTTCCCAAACTGGATGAAGTCCCCCTTCTTATTCTGTTTCATAGAACCCTATACTCTTCTTTGATAGCAACTATCACAATTTGTCATTATTTTTGTAATTTTCTGTTCATTGCATCTCTCCTCTACCAGGCTATAAGCTCTAGGAAGTCAGCAACCATGTTTAGCTTTGTTCTCTGCTGGATTTCTAGTGCCTGGAACATACTAAAGGCTCAATATACACATAGTGAGTGAATGAACAAGTGAATGACTACCCTGGAGGACAGGCAGAAATGTTACTCTTGAAGGTAGACAACTCAGGAGAAACTATTTGAATTTACCACTACATTAGCCAGGCACCTGAGGTGGTCAGGGCTCTTGCAGTTCCATTTCAGTCAGAAGACAGATCATAGGAAACAGTCCCCACTTGAGCTCTGGCACAGAGGCTTGAAATCTAGATTTTTCTTTGAGCTCTTCTACTTACTGGTTTTGTGATCCTAATCAAGCTTTTTGCCTTCTGGGACCTCAGTCTCCTTCTATGACAATACTAATTCTTGTCCTGCTGTGTTAGTCAGGGTTCTCTAGAGGGACTAGAGGGTTCTCTAGTCAGGGCTCTCTCTCTCTCTCTCTATATATATATATACACACACACACACACACACATATATACAGGAGTTTATTAAGTATTAACTTCCACGATCACAAGGTTCCACAATAGGCTGTCTGCAAGTTGAAGAGCAAGGGGCGCCACTCTGAGTCCCAAAACTGAAGAACTTGGAGTCCAATATTCGAGGGCTGGAAGCATCTAGCACAGGGGAAAGATGTAGGCTGGGAGAGGCTAGGCCACTTTCTCCTTTTCATGTTTTTCTGCCTGCATTATATTCGCTGGCAGCTGATTAGATTGTGCCCATCAGATTAAGGGTGGATCTGCCTTCCCCAGCCCACTGACTCAAATGTTAATCTCTTTTGGCAACACCCTCACAGACAGATCCAGGATCAATAATTTGTATCCTTCAATCCAATCAAGTTGACACTCAGTATTAACCAAACACCTGCTTACCACACAATACAGATGTAATAAATAAGACAAGATATATCCTGTAGCACTTTGTCAGCAGTGAAGCACTGTACATTTGTGAAGAATGGCTGCCACTATTGATGTCTCACCTCAATTGTCATTGCTATTGCCAGCAAAGGTTTCCTCAAGGCTCCCCCAAATCAAGGCATTGTATAATGCTCTAGGACTCTGGAGTGAGCTGTTTGCTTCTTGTGGAGCTAAAAGAGGTATCCTTTGAGAAAACACATGTATCAGCCCAACTCAGCTGTCTGCAGTAGATTACAGGGTTTTTCTTTCCTGAAAAGTTAAATCACAGCAGCTCAATAGAAAATGGGACATTTTGAGGCCACAGCTAACTGTTGCAATAGCAGTGTGCTTATAAAGAACCCAGGGACGTCCCAGACGGAGTGACAGCTCACCCTTCATATGCAGAAAGTTTGCAGTGGTCAAATTCCAAGGATGCATCATGTCACAAGAAGAGTAAGTGTTCATTTGCAAAATAGAACAGAGCCTCAAGGAGACATCCAGTCCAGGAAGGGCTATACTCCACCAACCCCCAGAGTAAAGAAGGGTTTGCAACTCAGGTTTAAGGAGGCAAAAGTAAGAGAGCACCTAGTAGTTTTAAAGGAATAAAAGCACCCTTGTCCAAACACAATTCATTTCTAGGGCCTGAGAAGATTTTAGATATGTTAAGAAATACACTGTTTGGGCCGGGTGCCATGGCTCACGCCTGTAATCCCAGCACTTTGGGAGGCCGTGGCGGGTGGATCACCTGAGGTCAGGAGTTCAAGACCAGCCTGGCCAACATGTTGAAACACCGTCTCTACTAAAAAAAAAAAAAAAATACAAAAATTAGCCAAGCGTGGTGGTGGGCACCTGTAACCCCAGCTACTCAGGAGGCTGAGGCAGGAAGAATTGCTTGAACCTGGGAGGCGGAAGTTGCAGTGAGCTGAGATCACACCACTGCACTCCAGCCTAGGCGACACAGAGAGACTCTGTCTCAAAAAAAATATATATATATATACTGTTTGTAACAGCAGTACCTGCTTGGCTTGTAGTGGTAATTAAATATGTGTTGAATGAAAAAAATTTCTTTGCAGAATCACAAAGAATGGAACTTCAAAGAAGTAAAAGTTACCCTGATTTTTCAAAAGCAGAAAGAGGAAAATTTCAGAAACTAAAGACTGCATAATTTTGAAGGCTTGTTCGACATCTCTTCCCCCCGAAAATTGCTTTCAGACTGGAGGAACATCTTTTAATGATATGCACCACAGGACTCAGCATCTGACACTGCTGTCACTATTATACCATAGGTGAAGACATATGCACCAGGCAGGTTAAATTTAAAGATTCTCTGCCTGGCCTCGTGGAAATAGACTTATTCTTCTCCAGGGAGATGTCCAAGTATGAAGAAAGGTCTGGACAGTTCAAGCAGAGTGGCTGGGTAAAGATCCAGGGAGTAAAGTGCCTGTGAATAATGGAAGAAAACATTCAAATAAGCAGAGCAGAAGGCAAGAGCACAGCCAAGGCGAGCAGGTGAGAGTATGCAGGATGCTTTGGAGGATAAGAGAGAAGGCCTGCTAGGCAAAAATGAAGAGTTTGTTTTGAGAAGAAGACTACAAGATGATAACATTGGTAGGACAGTATGCAGGGGCCAGATTAGGACAACCCAGAAAGCCTGGCTAAGATGTTTGTGTTTTATGATTCTGGAAATGTGCAACGATTCATTGACCTATTCATTCACATAGTCAGTATACAATTATAGAGACCCTACTTTATGCCAGATCCTGGACCTGTTCCTGGCTAGGCATGCAGAGGTAAGGAAGATGGAATCCCTGCTTTCAAGATACTCACTGTCTTGTAAGGCAATCCAACTCCTCAATAAACATCTGATGACAAGAATGTGCCCAGAGAGCAGGGAGGAGGGTGTGTTAGGAGATTCACTGTGCAGTTGCTGGGGTTGGGCTTGAGGGGTGAGAATGCGTTCAGATGTGTTCAGGTCAGCGCTTCCAAAGTGCCCTCCCATGGGACAGGACTTGCTGTGTGAATGTATACCCCAGGACAACAGGGAGAATTTTTCATAAGGAAAAGGTGTTACAAACATTTTCCTAGCAGATTTTAAATTTCTTACTTTCTAGATAATAAATGTTCATTGTTTTTAAAACAGCAATGATTAAACAGATAGTAGCTGGAATTCTTTTATACGCATTTACTTGGAACAACAAGAAGTTGCACCTTACATCATTCCCTCCTCAGGTTGTTTCAAGTTATGCCAGTGGGAGCCTTTTGGGGTAGGGCAGATCCCACCTTAGAAAATACACAGGGCAGCAGCAGAAGCAATAAGAATGGAAGCAAAAAACAGATGGTCTAGATAAAGACGGAAGGAAAGGGAACCAAATTGGAACAGGAATCAAGCTGACCAGAACAAGGCTGTGGCTCTCCTAGCGGATGTCTCCATGACACACACGGGAAAAGAGGGTACAGAGACCTGGACAAGTCCAGAGAGCAACCGGCACAAGACAGTGGGCTCATTTTAAATGGAAGGGATTCATGTGGGTATCAAAAAGAATGCCAGACTGGAGAGACAATTGACAGAAAGGCAACACGAAGAGCTCTGTGAGCCCTCTTCCTAGTGAAATAAATGGTGAATATTACTAAGGAACACAACAATTTAAAGTCTCGGGAAATTCAGAGAGTATTCAACAAATGGAGAAACATTTATTCCAAAAAATGTACTAAATATCAGTACGAGCAGCAACCAGCTCCCTCACCTGCCCCCCAGCTTGGCGTGACAGCAGCTCCACTCCTTCCAGCCATAGCTCAGAACAGACAGATCCTTATACAGCCAGTTTCCTGACTAAGGTTCTCCCCCCAACCCCAGTGGCAGACTGCCAGCATTTCTCATCCCCTCACCCTGCTCCACATTGCAGAAGCTTTGCTCCAGGAAAGAGTATCTGAGAAATCTAAGTCTCTCATTATCAGAGGAGAGGAGGAGGCGGGGAGAGGAAGGGAGAGAGGGAGAAACAGAGAGAGGTAGGGAGAGAGAAAGTATTCAAAGAAGCAGGTTCTAAGAAAAGATCAGTAAAAATGACAAACGTTTATCTAGGTAGACAAAGAAAAAAATGTGAGAAGACTCAAATTACTAAAATCATGAATGAAAGAAGGGACATCACTGCCCATTGTAAAGAAATAAAAAGGATAATAAAGGAATACTATGAATAATCATATACCAACAAATTAGATAATAAATTAGATAACCAAGAGGAGACAGAAAAATTCTTAGAAAGACACAAAATACCAAAACTGATAGGAAATCTAAAAAAGCATGTAAGAAGTAAAGGGACTGAAGTTAATAATTCAAATAATCTCCCACAATGAATAGGCTAGGTCCACATGACTTCATGACTGAATTCTACCAAATGTTTAAAGGACAATTAACACCAATCCTTCTAAAACTTCCAAAAACTAGAAGAGGAAAGAACACTTCCCAACACATTCTATGAAGCCAGTATTACCCTGATACCAAAACCAGACAAAATCATCACGAGAAAAATAAAACTATACATCAAAATTCCTGGCCGGGCACGATGGCTCACGCTTGTAATCCCAGCACTTTGGGAGGCCGAGGCGGGCGGATCACGAGGTCAGGAGATCGAGACCACGGTGAAACCCCGTCTCTACTAAAAATACAAAAAATTAGTCGGGCGTGGTGGTGGGCGCCTGTAGTCCCAGCTACTCAGAGAGGCTGAGACAGGAGAATGGTGTGAACCCGGGAGGTGGAGCTTGCAGTGAGCCGAGATCGCGCCACTGCACTCCAGCCTGGGCGACAGAGTAAGACTCCGTCTCAAAAAAAAAAAAAAAGAAAAATTCCTAATGAATATTGACACAAAAATCCTCAACAAAATGATAGCAAACTAAATCTGCCAACATATTAAAAGGGTCATATAACATGACAAGTGGGATTTAGTCCGGAATGCAATGATTATATATATATGGATGTGTGTGTGTGTGTGTGTGTGTGTATGTATTGTCTACACTACCCTGATTTTACCTGTACAGTATTTTACAGACTTTATTTTAGTCAATTATTATGAAAAACACTGTGATTTAGGAGCCAAATAACCACAGCTGACCTGGGACCAAATTCTGCTTCCAGTTGCCTGTTTTTGTAAGGTTTTAGTGGAACACATGGAACATAGCCACACTTGATATTTACATATTGTTTATGAATGCTTTTGTGCTTTGATGGTAGAGTTGAGTAGTTGTGAAAGAGACGATTTAATGTAGCTTGCAAAGTTTAAAATATTTACTACCTGGCCCTTTACAGAAAATATTTGGCTGGGCACGGTGGCTCACGCCTGTAATCCCAGCACTTTAGGAGGCCGAGGCAGGCAGATCACGAGGTCAGGAGATCGAGACCATCACCAACACGGTGAAACCCCGTCTCTACTAAAAATACAAAAAAATTAGCTGGGCGTAGTCCCAGCTACTCGGAAGGCTGAGGAAGGAGAATGGCGTGAACCCGGAAGGCGGAGCTTGCAGTGAGCTGAGATTGCTCCACTGCACTCCACGCTGGGTGACAGAGCGAGACTCTATCTCAAAAAAAAAAAAAAAAAAAAAAGAGAAAGAAAATATTTGCCAAGCTGATATTTTCCAGATGAGAAAATTAAATATCCAAGTTCAATATCTTGCCCAACTTCATACTACTATGAATGTGGTAGGGTTGAGAAATGGATGCAAGTCACCTGGTTTTAAGGCCAGTGCTTATAACATATATCATACTACCTCATTATCTGATAGGACTGTTATCATCCCATCACTCCCAACAATGGTCCTCAGGCTTTAATATTTTTTTCCAAGATATTGGCATTTTTTCACTTTTTAAATGATAAAAATATTAAAAGGTATCTATTTACCTCTGAATACTTTAGATACATTTCATAGACTTGATATTCACTGTATTGCTTTTCATTATTTTATAGTCTATAATATTTCATTTATTGCCTCTTTGATCTGTTGTTTGTGAGTTTTTACTTCTTCAATTTTGAGGTGGTTGCAATTATTTTTTTAATTAAAATATGTTAGGTAATATTTTATTTTCCAGTATGAATAGTTTTCCATGCATGCAGATTAAAGAATACTTTTCATATTATATTGTAAACCAAAAAGTATCTGAGACAGGTCTCAATCAATTTAGAAGTTTATTTTGCAAAGGTTAAGGACCCACCTGGGTGATATGTCTATGCCTTTCTCCAAGTATTATTTTGAGGGCTTCAATATTTAATGGGGAAAAGCAGGCTGGAGGGGAAAGAGGTAGGGTATGGTCACGTTACTGAATCCACATATTGCAAGAGAAAAGGAGCGGTTAGGGGAAGGGTCAACTATGTATTCATCTCATGCTCTGCAAATCAGCACTTTACATAAGATAAAGTGAACCTAGAGTAGCTACCTGTGGAGATACTAAACCTTTTATCTGTAGCTATTTGCTTAGGAACAAAAAGAAAGGCAGCTTCTTGCATTACTCAGCTTTCAGCTTAATTTTTTCCCTTTTGGCATAGTGAATTGGGGTCCCAAGTTTTTATTTCCTTTTTATATTTCTCTCCCGTTTTCTTCTTAAAATCTTTCAGACAGAGCATTTTAGAAGAAAATGAGTCTGTGGTCTTGGGTTTTGTCTCATCTCTTGTGGCTAGGACAGTTTATTTTTAGACAAATAGGTCCCATGTTGTTAGGAAAGCTCATTTTTGGCAGATGATGAAGTCTCAAGTCCTACAAAGAAAAAATGAGGGGAGGAAAAGATAAGGGAAGCAACAATCAAATGAAAAAGAACAATCCTGGAAAATGACTGTAAGCCATATTGCTCTGAAATCCATACATCAGTAGGCAGGTATGAAAGTGGTTTATATACATAAATAGGTTATTGTTATTTTCATCTCAAGTTTAAGTTGTCTAGCTTCAGTTTACAGGGACTTAGGAAAAGCACAGCTTAATTTTTAGTGATTTCAAATCAGGAGTTTGGCTCTGTGTCTTCACCCAAATCTCTCCTAGAGTCTCTAGGGAGAGAGTGAGTCTTATGCACAATGGTGAAGAAGAACATTTCTCTTGGCCACAAATTGTCAAAGAAGCTTTGGATTAATCCCATCTGCTGATGCTGCTAACCTCCCTAGTGTTGTTGATTGAGCTCCCATTTAATCCTGGGGAGTAATGGGCTGCCTTCTGTTGTTAGATTGGGGGTTGGGAAACATCATGTCTAGATGACCTCTTTATTATATGTCATTATCCTTATATTGACATATTCCTATATTATATTAATTATATTAGTATAATCTTCCCTTAATTTCATTAGATTTTGTATATTAACGCAGTCACTTCAGCCTGTGCGTAACTCTGTCATCCCTTTCTTCCAGGGACAAAAACCTGAATGAGAGGTCCTGTACTTAGGGAGGTAAATGAACTGAAATTGATCACACAGTGTCTCCTCCAAGAAGCTGGAAGCTTGTTATAATTGTTCATGAAAAATAATTCTATGAGTGTTTCCCCTTAAGGTAAGCTCTATGTCTTCAGAAGACCTCAGGAGAAGAAAGGGAAGTAGGATGTTAACAGAAAACAATAAAATAAGATAAGAAAATTATCTGGTGGATGACGGCACATTTTGAAAAGAGCTTTTCACATAAGGTGGGCATGACTCTGGTTAAGCCAAGCTCCTTCCTCTATGCATTCATCAGTTTGAGGTTGTGATTTTCTTCATGCAAACACCCAGCACAACTTGGAGCATGTATAAATCTGCCTCATCCCCCTAACACTGTTAAAACTCAAGCCAGAGTATTATACCTGTTGAGATAAGCAGAGTTGAAACAAGGATAGGATACCCAGAAGAGCAAGTCTATTCAAGGAAGTCCCTCCCCTCCCCTCCCCTCTCTTTTCTTTTCTTTCTCTTTCTTTCTCTCTCTCTTTCTTTCTTTCTTTCTCTTTCTTTCTTTCTGTCTTCTTTCACTCTTTCGTTCTTTCTCTCTTTCTCTCATCTTTCTTTCACAGGGTCTTGCTCTGTCACCCAGGCTGGAGTGCAGTGGCATGTTCATGGCTCACTGCAGCCTTGACTTCCTGAGTTCAAGTGATCCTCCCACCTCAGTGTCCCAAGTAGCTGGCACTACAGGCACGCACTACTATGCCCAACTAATTTATTTTGTGGAGATGGGTCTTGCTATGTTGTCAAGGCTGGTCTTGAACTCCTTGACTCAAGCAATCCTCCTGCCTCAGCCTCCCAAAGTGCTGGAATTACAGGCATGAGCCACCATGTACAGCCCTTCACTGAAGTCTTCATAGTCTGAAGGCAGTGGTTTCAGACTGGAGAATAGAAAACTGAGGAGAGCTAAATGGACACTAGAAAAGGTACGTGGAATAAAAAAGTTTCTTGGTAGTAAGCCAAGAAGTTAATGGTTTTCAAAATGCTTAGAGGATTTGTAGGTGGGAACTGGATGATTGACATCTCCACAGACACTTAAATATGGCCATGACATATTAGCATAAATTTTTACCATGAATAGATTGTAGGTAAGACATGCAACAACTAGATAATGGTTAAAGGTGGAAGAAAACAGAATGTACCACTGAATGGGTTGGCAGTAGAGAAAGGCTTTGGAAGACACACCCTATCCTTGCCATGTGACTCACCAGAACTGACATGAGAAGATGAGGAGGGTGCTAGGTCAGTTTGGGAAAGTTTTTAGGAGTGCTAAAGAAATGCCCCTTTTTTGTTTCAACCAGCCTGGCCTCCTTATAAGACTCCCCACTCCTCCCCTTGTCCCCTCCTCTTCCCCATGCCTGGCCCCTCCCCCTACTCTCTACTTCCCTATGACAATGTCCTGATGGGGTTTTGTGATGTCTAAGCCCCTCCCTGCAGGCCTACCATTGGCTGGGTAATGGCTTGCTGGCCAATCAAAGCTTAGGGGTGTGGCTCCTCATTGTCCTGGAAGGGTTATATATAGGGAGGCCAGGTGACCCGGAGAAGACAGTTGAGAGATGCTGATGTGGTGAAGATGGCCAGTAAAGCACAAGCCTCCAACTTAGTTGTTGAGGGACAACCACCCACAACACCAAAGAGGCGAAGAAGAGGAAGGCCCCCTCTCAACCAAGATTCAGAAGCCCTCTGAAGATGAGTGGCGCACCCAGGCTCCTCCTTGTCTTCCCCTTGATTCCTCCCTGCCTTCCCCTCTACTCCTCCCTCCCAAGACGCCTTACCCTGTCCTCGCCTGGCACAACCCCCACCTCAGCCTGTACCCTTCTCATTATGCCCCTGTTCCCACCCCTCCCCATCCTCTTCCCCCAAACCAATGCCTTTCTGTGATCTCCCTGTTGTCCTTCCAGATTCCCAAGACAACCCGGAAGGGAAAAGAGAGTCTTTGAGAGAGTTCCAGGAAAAAAGCCACTCCTGAAAGACCGCCGCTTCAAGAAAACCTGAGGAAGGGAGAGGGCCAACGCTATCCAGCCACTCTGACCAGCTGAACGAGGAACTCAATCAAAAGGAGCCACAGCAGGACCAGGAAAGTGAGGAGACTTCCACCATCTCCAGCGTCTCCCTGGACAGCCAGTAATTTCAGGGCAAGTTCAGAGGACTAGATCTATCTGAGAGGTCTCCATAAGTCTAACCCCAGAGAAATAGCCAAAAGGGTCTATGGTACATTTTACACACCACAGGGTACCCCTCATGGTGATGAAAATAAAATGAACCTGTTGTAAAATGATTTGAGTGTCTGCATGTTCTAGGATGGTGGGGAGGGAAGGAGGGAAGAGGTGGTGTGTGGGAAGCGAGGGAGGTGGGTGTTGCGGGATTGGGGTCAGACTGACAGGTCCACAGTTAATCAGACAAGGAGGATAAGGATTGAGTCGGGACTGAGCACTGGAGGCAAATTTCCACTTAAGAGGCTGGCTCTGCTTCTTGTGAGGTTTCTTTCAGAAGGCCAAGGGTCAGCTCAGCACTCCTGGGCTACATGCTCTGACCCTGGGGGACTGGGACCAGGCTTGCAACTTTGTTCTCTGGCCCCTTGAGGTTAAGCACCCGCTGTGATGGAGGGGCCAGAGTGTTTGTGTTGTGTCCATGGCAACAACACTGTGATGGGGGCTGCTGGCAAAAGTGCTCCAGCAGGGCAGCAGAGGCCCCTGTGTGTGAGCATATGCAGGGTGGCAGAGGTCCCCATGTACGTGTGTAGGTGGGACAGTGTGGGAGGCTGCAGGTGACTGCGTGGTGGTGAGGCAAGGCTGCAGGTGCAAGGTGGTGGGGGTCCGTCTGCAAAAGTTCTCTCACAGTTGGGCAGGATCTGCCAGCAAAAGAGCTATGGCAGTGGCCGCTGGGAAGCTGAGGCTGCGCTGCAAACGGCTGTGGCTAGGCAGGGACCTTGGTAGATGTCGGCAGACAGGGGACACTCAGATCATACTGGCCCCATCCCACGGCTAAGACAGCCTTGCTCTGTCCAGGTCCAGCAGCTAACAAAGGCTAGAGCCACCTAGAGGAGTATGGAGAGTCTTGAGGAGTGGGCGTCCACGGCCATGCTCCACCGCAGCCGCTCCTGCGCCAAACCCTCTGGGCTCCATGCAGGCTAGAGTTGTGTCTCTGCCAATTCTCCAAGAAGTTCTCCCTGCCAGTTCAGATGTCCATGGTGGTTGTGGGGTCTCCTGCAGCTAGAATCTCAGAGGTCCGTGGCAAAATTGGGCTACTCCATGCCCATTTCACTCACCCCTTCCCTAAGAGTTGCTCAGGGGCAGGAACTAAATACTGCTTCTTGGCAACCCTGTGCAGGGTTCCCAGCTTCCTTCTCTTTCAGCCGGGGGTCTGCGTCTTTCCTCTGTCCACTCTCAATGCCTTCTTTCTGAAGATCTGTTTGGAGTGTGCTGGTCTACTTGACGGTCTGATCTCTCTCAGTGAGAGAAACTCTTTCTGGCTGCATCTAGTTGGCCATCTTGGCTCTCCCCCTCTCCCTTCATATTTTGAATGTCCAAGATATTATTCTTGGTTTCTAAATGCCCCTTTTTATGCCCTCCTTGTCCTAAATTAGACCTGAATATTGTCTTGTGTCTTTGATGACATCATTTGTAGATTTCTTTGAAGTTTTATTTTGTTCCCTGCTGTGTCTCTGTTTCATTCAACTTTCCTGTTTTTGTTGGTTACTATGTTTACTTTTGGTCTTGTGTTTCATGTAAGCAACTTTCCTTAAATATCTCATAATTCTTGGCCCACTGTCCATGAAATTGCAGTGGAATTGGTGGATCGTATAGTTGCTCTATTTTTAGTATTTTGAGGAGCCTCCAAACTGTTCTCCATAGTGATTGTACTAACTTACATTCCCACCAACAGTGTATGAGGGTTTTTTTGCTCTGTATCTGCACCAGCATTTGTTGTTGCCTGTCTTCTGGATAAGCCATTTTAGCTGGGGTGAGAAGATATCTCATTATAGTTCTGATTTGCATTTCTCTGATGATCAATGATGTTGAGCACCTTTTCATGTGCCTGTTTGCCATTTGTGTGTCTTCTTTTGAGAAATGTTTATTAAAATATTTTGTCCATTTTTTGTTGGATTATGAGATAATTTTCCTATAGAGTTGTCTGAGCTCCTTATCTATTCTGATTATTAATCCCTCGTCCTCAGAGGGGTAGTTTGCAAATATTTTCTCCCATTCTGCGGGTTGTATCTTCATTTTGTTGATTGTTTCCTTTGCTGTGCAAAATCTTTTTAACTCAATGTGATCTCATTTGTTCACTTTGGTTTTGGTTGCCAGTGCTTGTGGGGTATTACTAGAGGTTTAACTTTTAAACTTTTGTTCTTACATTTCTGTTCCAGACCTGTTGTTCTATAAAATATTTGGCTAATAGTAATAAAAGTATCTGGCTTCCTGTATAAAGTGATTCTAATGTATTGGCTTGACCAAAGTTTAAAATATCCCAGCATAGGGATTTCTAATGTTTAAAAAACCCTGCAAGGCAGTATAGTGCAATGAGAAGAGTACTAGGTTCTAAGTCAGTAGACATGTAGCTTAGTTTTAGCAAAAAATCCCTGTGTCACCTGGGGCATGTCTCATGCCCTCTTTGCTCCTGAAGTCCCTTCTGTAAAAAGAGTTGAAAGTAGATGCTTACCAAGATACCTCAGTGCTCAGAGACATTCAGAATTCTATTAATAGAAATACTTTTATATGTGTTAGGTTACTGGCTATATGATATCAGGTAGTCTGGGACTAAAATGTAAAACCAAAGTTACATTGTAAGTAAATATGGCCCCTTTTAAAGTTAAGTTATATTTAAAACTTGGTCAGACAATAACTTAAACTGAAGAATTTAGTCGTTGTGAAAAGTAATTTTTAAAGTAGAAAAGTGCCACGTTTTACTATCCTCTGGCACAATCAGAAAAATGATACCTAGAAATGGAAATTGATTTGTTTAAAATTGAGATAAATACAAAATTGTCGGAGCCATAGAGAGACCCAGCATCCAAATAATAAATCCAGTACTTTAGAATATACCAATTAGACTGTATTCGGAGCTCTGCACTCTCTAGTTATAGAAATAAAATAATCTCCACATCCACCTTTGGATATATCAATACATGTGTTAAAATTGATGAAGCTATGAAATTGAAAAGTCTGAGGTCTTTTTGGTCTCTAATCTTATTTTTGTGGTCATTTACAGACTCTCAAAGTTAGATTTTGATTCCGTTCTGTTTCTTCTATTTCAGCTATTTTACTAGCTGCAAAGAAGCTTCTTCATAGGAAGGCTAATGTAATTCTTACAGATTGCTAAAAATGAAGAATTCAACATTACTTTCGAACTTCCGTGTCTGATTGATTCTGAGGAAAATATTAGGAGTCAAGTGAAGGTGATATTTTTCAAGAGAGCGATTATGACAAATTTAATACAGTATTAAAATATCAGGGAAAAGGGAACATTCGGTCTTTTTTTTAAGTAGTAGATCCTAAATTCATTTCATAACAAAGAAATGCGCTGACTTGATCAGAAATGTTAATATAAAAAGTCGTAGAATTTACGAAATGGTGTTTGTTTTCTCCAGTCTTCATAGTCAAACTCTAAATTATCCATATGGATAACTTCTGTAATCAATCAACTTATTGAGCAAAAATCATTTTTAAAGGGTTTGTGTTGGAATATTTTATCTTCAGATTCTATAAATATCATAGTTCCTAACACAGGTATGGTCAACTAGGTGGTTATTTTGAATCCAGATAAAAGGAGAGTTAAATCCTTAAAATGTAAAAATAAACTGTAAGATGGGCATAGTAATATCACTGTTATTTCTGGGTGAGTCAATATCATTTTCTTACTATATCATGCTCATCATATGTAAAAGTGTCTCTCCTATATCTAATCCGAGGTCTCCCAGACTGTATTTCTGGTTTATTAGCAGGCATGAGACAATGGTGTTTTTTGTACCATAATAATGTCTGAATGATTCCACATGAAAATATAACCCAATATGGTATTTTTAAGTGAAGTAGGATTCTGACCTAATGTCTTATTTTACAGATTTGGAAATTTGAAGTCCAAAGAAATTTAGAGACCAGTGTTGAGTTTCCATAGTAATTAGTAACTAATCTGTGACTCTTTCCTCCCAAGCTAGGATCTGTTCTACTGCATATCAAAAATAAGAACTTTTCAGATAAAATTACAAATATCTCTAGGTTTTTCTTGACAATTTCTTTTTCAATTCTACTCTCTTTTCTATCAAAAACTATGCTGGACTGCATCTTTTCCACAAAAACTTTGTAGATAGTTAGCTCATAGGGGCTTGTACCATGAATTAAATCCGGTGCCTAATGGAAATGATTGGCTATAGAAGGCACTTAATTGTTTTTTTCTTGTTGTTGTTTTGTTTTTTGAGATGGAGTCTCGCTCTGTTGCCAGGGTGGAGTGTAGTGGTGCTATCTCAGCTCACCGCAACCTCTGCCTCCCGGGTTCAAGTGATTCTCCTGCCTCAGCCTCCTGAGTAGCTGGGACTACAGGCTCATGCCACCATGCCCAGCTAATTTTTGTATTTTTTGTAGAGACAGGGTTTCACCATGTTGGCTAGTATGATCTCAATCTCTTGACCTGGTGATCCACCCACCTCCGCATCCCAAAGTGCTGGGATTACAGGCGTGAGCCACTGTGCCCGGCCAATTTTTTTTTTTTAATATAGCAAATATATTGTTTTTTAATATAGCAAACAAACAGGTAATTGTCATTATTTTCAAATAATGCATGACAGCTGAGAGTAATCACCTGCTTTTTAATTTGAAAAGTAATTTTTTTAGCCATTTTCAGTTAAACAATTTGGCAATGTGTATTAAGGACCATAAGACTTTTCTTGACTTAATAATTCCATTTTTTTGACTCTAAGGAAATAGTATTATGCATACCATTTCTTTGACACTATTCTAAAGCAATAGTTTTATGCACAAAGATGGTTAACACATCATCCTTAATCATAAAAAGAACGTAGGGAGTGAATATGCAAGGTTTACCTATTCCATCCACATGGCTGGACAAACAGCACCTACTGCCTGTGATTCAGCAGTAATTTGATGTATTTAGGGCCTTTTGAGCATTCATTTCCATTCTCATCTCCTGTGGAACAACTCAAAAAGGACCCTTGCCCTTTTGTTCATTTCAAAATAGATTGATCTGCATTTGAGAGAAGATGCAGAAACAACTTAAATGTACAATAGTAGAGCTATTTTAACATAAATTATTGAATCTCCACACAACTTGTTATTATGCAGCCATTAAAATCAGGTTGTATAATTTTATTTAATAATATGAAGAAAACTTTATTATAATGGTAACTTCTAAAATCAGAAGATAAAATTGTATGTACGATATGGCCTCAATCATGTAAAACAAATATAAATAAAAGGGAATATGCCAAGATAGTATTGATGATTACCTCTGCTTAATGAGATTTTTTTGAAACTTGTTTTTCAAACTTTTTGTTTTTCTACAGTAAGTATGTATTGCTCTTATAATCATAAAAAGAGACAAGATGATGTATGTTCAATTGTTCCAAAATGATTAGAATAAAGTACTTGAAAAATAATAGTGAAACAGACTGTTTTCTTTCTCATGCATTATTTATAAGGAAAATAATTCCTATCAGTCTCTGTTTTCAAAAAGCACAATGTGTACTCTTCACACCATTGCCAATACAATGCTGACGTAATATTGGTAAAAAGCACAAATGATAACTCCAGAGACCTCTCTGTTGATTAACTGGTCCTTCGAAATTGCTAAGTTCTAATGAAAGGGTCACTTACTCTCCAACAAACATAACATTTTGTCCATGTCCTCTAATTTCACACAATGAGAGTGTAATTTAAATATATATGGTTTTGAAATTTTCAATCTAGTTTGAAGAAGCACTATATAAATATTTTGAATATTCAATTTAAAGTTCAACATAATGGAGTAGCACCTATTTAACAACCATACTGTTCCACATGGGGACAAAGACAACTTTCAGAAGTTTTAATTGGTAGGGACCATTTTGTACAGCGATATTACCTTCCTTTGAATAGTCTTTGTATTTATGTGGTACTGGCTGCCTTAATAGCTCACGAATCAGCCGATAGATCATCTGTTCCTATTTGTTAGATACTTCTCTCAGATGCAGATTAATCTATTTTGAAATGAACAAAGGGGCAAGGGTCCCTTTTGAGTTGTTCCATAGGAGATAAGAATGGAAATGAATGCTCGAAAGGCTCTTCATACATCAAGTTGCTGCTGAATCATAGGCAGTAGGTGCTGTCTGTCCAGCCATGTGGATGGAGGTAGGTAATTCAACCTTACATATTCTCTCTCTAAATTCTTTTTGTGATTAAGGAGATGCATTTCCAAAATGGTAGGTTGACAGTGTCTGGGTAGCAATAACTAGCAGAGAACTAGTACACACATCCTACTTCCTGCACCTCATTCTTATAGAAGGCACCAACTATTCATCAGGCTTGATCTAGCCCTGTTCTGGCCCTTCCATTCAGTAAGTTGTTGTTATAGCATCTCTTTGCCCTCAGCTACCCAGTCTTTATCCTCATGCATCATCTCCTCCCTCTGTGTTCTATTCCAACCTTGTAACTCCTCATATAACATCTTTCTTTCTCATTTCCCAGGACGAGACCCTTCCAGGTCTCTGATTTACTTCTGCTTTCATTCCTTGGAAACTGGTGTTGATTTACCTATGACCCTGACCTCTAGCCCCTTCCCCCTCACCCTACACAGGGCTCTTGTGTAGAGGCTCCCTACAGAGCTTTAGACAGAGTTGGCTTCAAACATCTGCTGAAATTAGCCCTTCACATTTTACCATTTACCAGAGCTAAGACTAGTTCAAATAAACAAATAATTAGAGTTGAAAGAGATATGTGGATGTTCAACAACAAACCAACATGCAACATTATCCAGAGGGGCTATCTAAATTAGAGCTTATTTTACCACATCAGTAGGGAAGTATATAATTTGAAAACATTCAGAGGGAATCATTTTCTACTCTTGTGCCTGACGCTAAACATTATCCAGTCCCCCAGTCCAATGTTGCATATTAACCCATTTTCAAGTATTAGGTGTGAATAAATACTGCATTCAGGTAAGTGAAGGACACAAAACTCCATTTCCTGTAAGGCAAAGCTGATTGCATCCCATTCAATGTAAAGCCAGGAGGTTTTAGGAAATCGGGCTCAAACATTTTGTTAAGTCTTGAACATTTTTATTAAGGCACTGTTTTTAGGGCCCTATTGCTTGCATGCACAGGGCAGCTTGTAGCTTTTGAGATGCATGTTAATATCGGATATTCTCTCTCTGGTAGATTATTAAGTGATTTATTACTGGAGGGGTTCAGAAATACTGAAAGAACATCACTGAGAGTTTCCACTTCTCACAACATAGATGTGGGGCTTGAGGAGTCAGCAAATTACTCAGCAGACAGTGAATATTAGCCAGTTCATTAACTATTTTCTCCTAGCCCCAAAAGCCAAGAAGCTAATCCCTTGTTTGCCAGGCAGGGTGGGCCTTGCTCTCTGGTTCTTAGTGATTGAGATAACTAAAATTTGTTTGTATTTTCCAGCCAGAAGTCATTCCACTTAATGCTTTCAATATGGAAACACTCTGGTTAAGGCACTGAGCAGAATTTAAAGTAATTGTCGAGTCTTCAAAATTAAAGTATAAACAAAAAAGCAATTTTAAGAATTTGTAAATCCTTCTTCCTGGTTCTGAAGGCTTTCTCTGAGGCTGACATTAGGCAGGGCTTGGTCATTTTCCTCCAGGGGAGAACCACTAAGTCAAGCTCCCCGGGAGATTTTTTTGTTTTGTTTTGGCTTGACCAGCCGTGAGTTTCCTCCCCGGTCAAACATTACAGATTCTTAATTTTAAAATTCTGAAGTAATGATAAATCAGGCTAAGAAAGGCTGAAGTTTCACATTTGGGAGCTAGCAAGGTAATCTTTGCTAAGTAATGTGTGTGAATAAGTTTAAGGAGGTGAGGTAGGCAAGAAACAGGTGAACCAAGGAGACCTGGTCCTAAGGTAAATTTACCTCATCCATTTCAGGTGAGTAGCATCCTGTTTGCATATCATTCACATCTCTTCCTTGGCACAGACTTCTGGTAAGTGTTTTCCCATCTTCATATGTGTTGGTAAATGAAATAACAAAAGTATTTCATTCGAATGGAAATAACACAAATGCCTGTCTTTTGAAATACTCTTTAAACTTAATTTCTGAATGTTTTTGAACAACTCTTAGCCTCTTCTAGGATTTCTGAGACTTGACTACATTTTTGAACAACTGATTATAGGTTTTCCAGAATTTTAGGGAGTTAATATGTACATCAACTGCCTAGAGTTTATTTGCAGATTATACTGCAGCATTATCGAGCAATCCATCCACATTTATTGATATTCTCACAGCATGCCCAACAGTAGGATAGCATTGAAAAATAGCAGGCCTTATCCCCATTTCTTGCAAAACAAAATTACAATCTGGCTAGAGAAGTAAGTCTTAGAGAATGTTTATAACCACAAGTAGATAATTCAATACAAAAAAGATATCCAACACAGGATTGATATTAAAGGTAGCTAGAGAAGGGCAAAAATCAGGGCTAGGCAAAATGAGTCAGGGTTTAATTAAGGAGGTGAAGCTTGAGTGGGATTTAAATGAAGCTGAGATATAGACACAGAAAGAACACAGTTATATCAATAATCTGAAAACAATGATGCACCCTCCTTTTTACAAAAGCTTCTTTCTATGATTGCACCACTGCATTCCAGCCTGGGAAACAGAATGAGACCCCATTTTAAAAATAAATAAATAGGCCAGGAGCAGTGGCTCACGCCTGTAATCCCAGCACTTTGGGAGGCCAAGGCGGGCGGATCACCTGAGGTCTGGAGTTTGAGACCAGCCTGGCCAACATGGGGAAACCCTGTCTTTACTAAAAATACAAAAATTAGCCAGGTGTGGCGGCAGTTGACTGTAATCCCAGCTGCTCGGGAGGATAAGGCAGAAGAATCACTTGAACTCAGGAGGCGGAGGAGGTTGCAGTGAGCCGAGATCGTGCCATTGCACTCCGGCCTGGGCAACAAGAATGAAACTGTCTCAATAATAATAATAATAATACTATACAATAAAAAATAAATAAAGCTTCTTCTGACTCGAAACTGGAAGGTAGAAAAAAAGATAGTTAAAGAATGTTGCATTTTGGCCAGGTGCAGTGACTTGCCCCTGTAATCTCAGCACTCTCGGAGGCCGAGGCTGGCAGATCGCTTGAGCCCAGGAGTTTGAGACCAGCCTGGGCAACATGACAAAATCCCATCTCTACAAAGAATACAAAAAGTAGTCCAGCGTGGTGGCACATGCCTGTAATCCCAGCTACTTGGGAGGCTGAGGTGGGAGGATCACCTGAGCCTAGGAGGTCAAGGCTGCAGTGAGCCATGATTATGCCATTGCATACCAGCCTGTGCAACAGAGTGAGAGCCTCTCTCAACAACAACAACAAAAAAAAAAAGAAAGAAAGAAAAGAAGAAAAAACAATGGTGCATTTCATTTGATTAACGTGTAAACACCAACTTCCCCAGTCCAAACCACGAACTTCTTTCATCACATAGCTCTGAAATGTTGCTGCTGAAATATTTCTGATGAAATGCTGCTAATAAAATATATTGTTTTGTATATAGTAGATATTCAAAGTGTTTTTCTAGAATTAAATTGAGAAGTAAAGACACTAGCTTAATTCCTCTGGTTAAGAATAATTTAGTGGAGGCTGTGTGCGGTGGCTCACGCCTGTAATCCTAGCACTTTGGGAGGCCGAGGTGGGTGGATCACTTGAGGTCAGAAGCTCGAGACCAACCTGGCCAACATGGTGAAACCCTGTCTCTACTAAAAATATAAAAATTAGCTGGGTGTGGTGGTGGATGCCTGTAATCCCAGCTACTCAGGAGGCTGAGGGAGAATGGCTTGAACCCAGGCGGTTGAGGTTGCAGTGAGCTGAGATCACACCGCTGCACCCCAGCCTGGGAGACAGAGTGAGACTCCGTCTCACCAAAAAAAAAAAAAAAAAAAATTATAATAATAATTTAGTGGAGAAGGGACTCAGCTTCACAAATATTCAGTAAATAATGCACGAGCACAAATTTATTGATAGTGATATAGTTGCTTTTCAGCTGCTAATAGATATAGGTAATGTATATATAACTCTTTTTTTAAAATTGGACTTTTATTTAGCAAGTATGCTCTGCCCCGAATATATGGTTTGTATAAAATATAGTAGAATTTAAAAGGATCATCTGCATGCTATCTTAAAAATCAAATATTAACAAATATATTTGGTTTAATTTCATTCAGAATATTTGAAACTATGTAGCTGAATTAATGCTGATTAACAAGTTTATTGACCATAAGCAGCAAAATCACCATGAGAAAAAAAACTGCCAAAAATCTGTCTTTTCTCCAACCAAGGTGTTTAATAACTCTTGTTCCTCTTACATCAAAGTAGAAAATTCAGCATGAAAAATGACATAAAGTTTTAAATTGGCTTTTAACTGCTTTCTGACAAAAACACAAACGTGACAGTGAATGAGGCAGCCGTTTAATTTTCCTCATTTGTTAAAATCTCCATAAAGTCATCTCTTTATTTTATAATATTCATTTTACTATGCTCTATTCAGTCCCAGAATAATTCATATGGTGTGTAAAACTATAACAAGTAGCTTTATGTGTAGGTTCTCCCCCGCTTTGGAGATTATGATCAGAAAGGAGGTCGCTGTGTCAAAGGCTGTGCTCACATGTGTCCATACTGTTTTCCAAGAACTGACTGGCCTTCTAATAGAATTAGTCATTCAACGTGTAACTATACCACAGAGAATCAAGATATTTTATTTCCCTCAACATTGCATCCCTAGGGCTTCCAAATTCTTACTTGAGTTCCACAGTTTTCCTTAGCTCCCTTTGCTAACCTGTCTTTGTTTTGGTCCTTCCTCATTTATGCCTTCATGATATATAGAACCACCGGACAATGCATTCATTTACTTCACTTTTTTTTTCTGTTTTTTGCTTTTCATAAATGTTTTCGATCGCCCATTGAATTTTGTCAATATTATAGAATCTGTTAACTGCAACAATAAACACAGTCCTAAACTTTACTTCATCTGTTCTCATTAATTAGTGTTCTAATTAGATTTTACTCTACATAGTATTCCTCTCCGTGTTTTACAAAATCATGTTTTAACCTTTTGCTTATATGTACTCTTCTTTCAAATGTAGAAAAAAAATTAATTAAAAAAGATGGAATCTCTTTTGAAGATATAATAAATTCAGATGTTGCTAAACCTACAACTAGGTAATTGTGAGCAAAATTAGCTACTGGCTGTTTGTTCTAAAGTAACAAGTGTTTGCCTGTGTCAGTAATTATTTCTACATAAAATTTTGCACTTTTGCATTTTGACAATTAATTAAACCATGCAGTTAAATTATACATGATAATTAGTCATGAAAGAACAAAATGCAAATAAAGAAAACTTAGAAAAAGCAGCCCTCATAAAGAGTAAATTTTCTAGCCACATATGAAGATAAGCCTATTGAGCAACCATCTAAAATACCTTTTTATAGAACTAGTTATACAGTTAAGGTGAGAGATATACTGAGAATTGTCTGCCCTTGTGCTACATGTTCTGGCATCCCCCAAGAATCCCAAGAATCCCTGGTGATGCGGACAGGTGTGGAGCTCCCTGAATGTGCAACTGTTTCTCTCTGGGTGCTTTTTGCCCCTTTCTGCTTCACAATACAATGTCTCTGGGAAGTGACTTGTCATCTCTCCCAATACCCCCTCCTCCCTGATCTGGCCATAAGTTCCAGGCACTGTTCTAGGCACTGGAGATATAACAGTGAACAAAAGAAAGCCCCTGCCCTCATGGAACTGACTTTCTATAGGGAGGAGACAGAACAAATACACAAGTAAGTACATACAATTTTAGGTAGTGATACATTCTATCATGAAAAATAAAATCAGAGAAGGGAATTGAGATTGAGAATTGGAGCTTACTGTAGTGGTTATTGGAAAAGGCCTCTTTAAGGAGATAGCATTTTATCAGAGACCTGCAAGAAGTGAGGTGGTGAGTTATTTAAACGTCTTGCAGGGATTACCTTTCCAATGAGAAACCAAAAGGTGAAGCCACCAAAGTGAAAACATACTTGTTTCAATGACCAGAAAGGATACCAGTGTGTCTGGGGCAGAGAGGGTGAAGGGAGAGTAGGATGAGTCCAGAACGGTATCAGGGACCAGATCATGTAAGGTTTTGTAGGCTACAGTAAAGACTTATTTCGGATTTTACTCTGAGGGTACCGGGAAGCCAAGGGTGTTTTTTTGTTTTTGTTTTTGAGACAGGGTCTTGCTCTGTTGCCCAGGCTGGTGTGCAGTGGCACGATTATGGCTTAATGCAGCCTTAATCTCCCGGGCTTAGGCAATCCTCCCACCTCAGGGAGGGTGAGACTACAGGCACATGTCACTATGCCTAGCTATTTTTTTTTAAATTTAATTTTGTAGAGATGGGGTCTTACTATGTTGCCCAGACTAGTCTCTAACTCCTGGGTTCAAGCAATTCTCTTGTCTCAGCCTCACAAAATGCTGGGATTACGGGCATGAGCCACCATGCCCAGTCCAAGGGTGGGTTTGGAACTGTAAAAACAAATCACCAAATTGAGAGATTTTTATGGGCCAGGCACTTAACCCCATCCAACTGCAAGAGAAGCTTAGTTCCAAAGTTCTGGTGACAGAAAAGGAGCATATTTAACACGCTTTGACCTCTGTATTTGTTGTCTACCACTCTACTGTGGCATAACCAATTACCCCAAAACTTAATGTCTTAACACATATTGATTATCTCACAGTTTCCATGGGTCAGATGTTCTGGTGTGATTTAGATGGGTTCTCTGATTTTAGAATCTCTAACAAGGCTGCAATCGAGGTGTCAGCTAAGGCTGCAGTTTCATCTGAAGACTCAATTTTGGGATAACTTACATGATACATGGCAAAATTCAGTTCCTTAAAGGTTTTTAGTTTGAGGCCTTGGTTCCTCATGACCTGTTGATCAGAGGCACTTCTTGTGTTTCTTTTTGCCGTGTATGCCTCTCCATAAATTATCTTACAACATAACAGCAAGCAAGCTACAGAGCAAGAGAGAGTAACAATAAAAGAGACAGAGAGACACACACAGAGAGAGAGAGAGAGATAGCAAGATGAAATTCAATCTTTTGTAATCTTATCATAAAATTGTCATCCCATCACTTTTGCCATATTCTATTGGATAGAAGGAAGTTACTAAGTCCAGCCCACACTTAAGGGGGAAGGGATAACCCAAGGTCATGAATTCTAGGAGGCAGAAATCACCGAGAGCCATGTCAGAAGTTGTCTACCATGTCCTCTATCTGCACCAGGCTCTGCTTAGCCTACAACATCTGAAGCATGGTTCAGACCAAGGCCCAACCCAGGCCCAGAATGTGAAGAGCTGAGGACTTGGGACAAGGTGAGCAGGAGAAAGTCAAAAAAGAATATCCTATGTTTAAGAAATCTACAATGTCCAGGAAGATCAGCAAAGTCAGAAAAAAAGAGGCAGGTACCACTGGAGCAGAGGATTGAATTAATCACACTCTTTTGTTATGGGCACATTCTCATCATAAGTCCATGCAAACCCTGTTTAAGTTTTTATTTATCTATTCCATGCATTCATTCATTCATTCCTTTTATAACAATTTTATTGTATTATAATTCACATACTATAAAATTCACCCATTTGAGGTATACAATTCAATGGTTTTAGTATACTCACAGAGTTTTGCAATTTTACTATAGTCTAAGTTTAGAATATTTTTATCATCCAAAAAAGAAATAACAAATCTATTGTTAGCGAAGTTCCATGTCCCCAACTTCCAGCACCTGGCAACCATGAATCTACTTTCTGTCCTTATGGATTTGCCTACTCTATCTCATCCATGTGGAATCATATAACATGTGTCCATTTGTGTCTGGCTTATTTCGCTGAGCATAATGAACCTTTTCAAGGTTCATTCATGTTATAGCCTATATCAATATTTCATTTCTTTCTTTCTCTCTTTTTTTTTTTTTTTTTTTGAGACAGAGTCTTTCTCTGTCGCTCAGGCTGGAGCGCAGTGGTGCAATCTCAGCTCACTGCAACCTCTGCCTCCCGGGTTCAAGTGATTCTCCTGGCTCAGCCTCCTGAGTAGCTGGGATTACAGGTGCCCACTACCATGCCCGGCTAATTTTTGTATTTTTAGTAGAGACAGGGTTTCACCGTCTTGGACAGGCTGGTCTTGAACTCCTGACCTCGTGATCCACCCGCCTCATCCTCCCAAAGTGCTGGGATTACAGGCATGAGCCACCGCACCCGCCACTTTATTTCTTTTTATTGCCAAATTACATTTTGTTATATGGGTGTATTTTATTTATCATCAGTTGATGAACATTTGGCTTGTTTTCACTTTTTGGCTATTATGAATAATGCTGCTATGAACATGTGTCTATTAGTTAATATTATATATATACACACATACCCCTATATGTACATACACATGTACATACATATATGCATACATACAAAGGCAAAATTGCTGGACCATGGAGACTGTGTATACTTAATTGAACTGAGCAGTATTTGCTTGATTTCTTTGCAATTGGCTGGCCCTGTCTATGTTCCCACAGCAAAGCATGAGAATTCCTATAATACCTCAGCTCTGTCAATACTTGGTAATCTCCAGCTTTCTAATTTTTCCTGTCCAGCAGGTATAAGATCATATTACATAGTTGCTTTAATTTACATTTCTCTGATTATAATGAATTGGAGCATCTCCTCATATGTGTGTTTGCTTTTTGGGTTAACTCCTTTATAAATTACCTGCTTGTATTTTCCATTTTCACACTGCTATCAAAATACTACCCAAGACTGGGTAATTTATAAACAAAAGAGGTTTAATTGACTCACAGTCCTCATGGCTTGGGAGGCCTCAGGAAACTTACAATCAGGGGAAGGGGAAGCAAGGCACCTTCTTCACAAGGTGGCAGGAAGAAGTGCCCAGTGAAGGGAGATCCCCTTATAAAACCATCAGATATTGTGAGAACTCACTCACTATCACGAGAACAGCATGGGGGAAAACGCCCTCACAATCCAGTCACCTCCCTCCACACGTGGGGATTACAGGTTGAGATAAGATTTGGGTAGGCACACAGAGCCAAACCGTATCACTGCTCGTTTATACTTTAATCATTTTTCTATTATGCTTTCTGTCTTTTTTTGTGTTGCTTTTTACAAGTGTCTTATCTAGCTTAAAGTTAGTTCCTCTTGGTTTTAGATATTGCAAATATTTTCTCCCATCCTGCCATCCATCTTGAATTTTGTTCGTAGTGTCCTTCATTGAACAGAAATCCTTAATTGTAATGCAATCAAATCAATTAACATTGACTTCACATTTTGGGTTTTGGAGTCTTAAGAAATCCTTTCCCATTCCAAGACAAAAACAATATTTTACAATTTCTTTTTTGTTGCTACCATTTTTTCCTTTCATAATTATTCTTGGTTTGTTTGCTTGTTTTGAGATGGAGTCTTGCCCTGTCTCCCTGGCTGGAATGCAGTGGCACTATCTGGGCTCACTGCAACCTCCACCTCTCGGGTTCAAGTGATTTTCCTGCCTCAGCCTCCCAAGTGGCTGGGACTACAGGTGCACGCCACCATGCCCGGCTAATTTTTGTATATTTAGTAGAGATGGGGTTTCACTCTGTTGGCCAGGCTGGTCTCGAACTCCTGACCTCAGGTGAGGAGGTCACCCACCTTAGCCTCCCAAAGTGCTGGGATTACAGGCATGAGCCACCATGCCCGGCCCATGATTATCCTTGAAATCATCTGGAATCCCCCTTCATATAGGTTGTTAGATAGGAACCTAGTTTGATTGTTCTGCACATAATAAGACAATTTTCCCAGCACTGTCTACTAACTGATCCATGCTTTTCCATAACCTGTGATGCCATATTTATTGTATCCTATAATCCCATGCATAGCTGGGTCTTGCTGGGTCTCTGAGCTCTTCATTCTGTACTATGATCTACTTAAATTTGACACTATCTCTAGCATGACTTTAGCTTCATTCTGTATGCATTCACCTTGGTCATTTTATTCATTGCCAGGAATAGAATAACTTACCTGAAAAAGGAAAAGCAAAGAAGCCAATCTTGCAAGATGAACCTGAGGGGAGGCTTACCTGCTGGATTCAGTGGTGCTTAGCTGCAGAGCGTTCACTTCAGTATGCCAAGAGGGCTGAGGGTCCCTTGCAGAGTTAAAAGCTCAGTCCACTTTCCAAGAATCTTCTCACTTTTCTTCATTCTAAAGGGCTTCTGGCAGTTTCCTTCCTTATGGGGCAGCCAGGAACTCATGCCCTACACTGTTATAAATCAAGAGGTTTGATGTACTTCTAGCAAGTCCAGTAGGAACCAGACTTTCTCAAATAGCTTAATTAAATGATGGCTATTGTTAATTTACACTAGTATCCTATTAGCTGTCCACAGAGATTTCTATTATCCAACATCAGTAGTGAGAATGAGGCAGATATTATTAGAAAAGCATGGAATTAGGACATATATGTGCCATTAGGCTGTATTCAAATAGAATATTAGTATCTATTCATATTATAATTATTTTTTGTATCTTCAAGTTAGTTAGCCACTGACCAGCCATTAGGAGTAGTTATCAACTGGGTTTCACGGCAATCTTGTGTCATGTTTAAAATAATCATAATGGATATGTATTTTGCTTATTTTATCTCCAGCCACGAAGCCCACTCTTGGTTTGAGCTAACTGTGGTGCATGACTGTCTGCACCTGCAGACAATGAGACGTTTGTGAGCAGGGAAGCCAATGTGTAGCTTTTGCATAGTTTCTCATAATCATCAATTTCCTATCTTTCCTTTTCCTCTCATCTCTGGCGTACACTCCAGCTCCTACTTCTAGATTCTTTTATTGTCTTGTATCAAAATTTTGAGATAAAATTTACCCTTTTAAAGCATACAATTCAGTGTTTTTTCAATGTATTCACAAGGTTGTGCAAATACCACCATTACGTAATTCCAGAACATATTCATCACCACCAAGAGAAACCCCATGCATTACTAGTCACTTCCCAGTCTCCCTCCTCCCAGCTCCTGGCAACCACTAATATACTTTCTATCTCTCTGGATTTGCCCGTTCTGGACATTTCGTATAAATAGAAGCTATTCTTTTATTATGGTAAAAACATATCACATGAAATTTACCATCTTAATCATTTTTAAGTGTACACTTCAATAGTGGTAAGTACATTCACATTGTTTTGCAATCAATCTCCAGAAGTCTTTATATCTTGCAAAACTGAAATCCTGTCCCCATTAAACACTAACTCCCCATTCCTCCCTTGCCCAGCTCTTGGCCACTACCATTCTACCTTCAGTCTATTTGAATGTGACTAATCTAGGAACCTCAGATAAGCTAATCATACAGTATTTGTGTTTTTGTGACTGGTTTATTTCACTTAGCATATGCTGTCAAGGTTTATTCATATTGTAGCATCAATCGGTACTTCATTTTTATGGCTGAATAGTATTCTATTGTAAGGATATACCATATTTTGTTTATCCATTCTTCAGTTGATGGACATTTGGGTTGTTTCCACTTATTGGCTATTATGAATAATATGAATTAGGAGCATTCATGTGCAAGTATTTCTTTGGATGTAAATTTTTAAATTTTCTTTGTCATATACCTAGGAATGGAATTGCTGGGTCTTATGGTATCTCTGTGTTTAACCTTTTCAGGAACCACCAGACTGTTTTCCACAGCAGCTGCATCATTTTACATATCCACTAGCAGTGTGTGAGAGGTCTAATATCTCCACATCCTCATCAACACTTGTTATTATTTATCCTTTTGATAGCCATTCTTGTGGGTTGCAGCAGGGGTTCCCTGCCTCCCTAACCCTGCAATTTCTGAACTGACTTAGGGCAGAGGGAGCCAGGTGAGAGGGGATTTTAGTTGTTCCAAAGGTATACCTACAGGAAGACTAGTAACTGGATCAATTTTATTTTTTAACAAAAGCTCGTAGTTTTCTATTTGAAAAAGATCATTCTGAACGCTCAGTTTTCGCTTGATTATAATAATTAGGTGACCAGACTGCTTAAATAAACAATGCTGTGATAAGCCGGAAGAGAATGATCACTCGAGCAGATCTGCCCTGGGTTTGCCCTGCCTCTTTGGACAAGTGATTGAACTTCTGAGTGTTCTTCTCTTCTGTAAAATGAGGTAAAATCATGATAAAATGAAAAGTTGTATGTAAAAGAACCTGCACACATCTTCAGAATATGTCCATGATAAATCTCTATTTTGTCATTCTTTGGTTTTTAATGATCTGGCTTTTTATGAAAATTTCATTTGATTTTAGCCCTTGGGTATTCCTTGTTGAAGTCTTCTGGCTATCTGTGACAAGCAACACAGAGAAAGTGGAGAATAGTGAGGTGGCTTTTCTAAAGAGAAGAACATTTTGTTGATTTTTTAAAAAAGGAGGGATATTAGAGTCCTACATATTTCAGTATTTTTGAAGCTTCATATTATTGAGACAAAATTGTTATAGTTGTCATGGTAAGTGGTGTTTTTTTTTCATAGCAACTGAAGCCACAAATAATTAACAAATGCTGAAAAAAAAACCCCAAAAATGACCAGAGGACAAAAAAATGGCTTGCTCACAATCTTTAGGTGAAGACATTTTCTCCTATAAAAACATTTTAAAGTTCCCTGCCTACAGCCTGTGCTTTTGATTTAAGCTACCCTAGGATTGCTTGGGCAGTAGTAACTGCTTCAGAATGGAAAGACTTAGTGCCCAAGGCTCTTTACTTGGGCTGGCTAGGCCAGTTCTAGGGTCTCATGTAAACCAGTTTAAAAAGATGAACACAGTTCATCAAACTGGATACCAGTTTTAAAAGATGGACAAGATGGCATAAATTGCATGGAACCAGGGGGCTCTCTGGTTGACTTGAACCAGGATGTTTCTTATTGCAGAGGCCCAGGAACACAACTTAGAGATGGCCCAACTTGCCTGAGATCCCACATAAAAAGAGAATTGGCAACCAAGGCTGGAACTAAGATGTAGCAAGTGGAGTGCCCAGGGCACAACATTTAAGGAGGCATTCACTCCCAGGGTCATGCAACATTACATGAGCTATTTGGAAATGTAAAATGTGTGATGCTAAGGCAGCTCAAAGGAGAAATTTATCTGGGCTACTGTAGCACTAAATCACAATATTAAATTGATCCTTACCCTGCTCCCTTTCCTATTCGCCCACCAAACCAGGGTCTGACACTGTGGTAGGGGCTTGGGAAGACAGGGAATTTCCCATATGGTCCCGGCCCTCTGTCAGCTACCAGATAGTGGTACACATAATTCTGAACCGAGATCAAAGAGATGTAGAAGTGCCTCCCAGTTGAGAAGTCTTGGACGGGTGAGAAATGTGGCATGGTTAGCACAGAAGCTGTACTTTAGGAGGCAGGAGACATGAAATGGGAAAGGAGGCCTGGATTAGTTCAGGAAGGCTAAGAGAAACTAACACCTATCACGTCCACTATTTGCCAAGCAAGGAAAGGCCCCCTGGGTTTTGATGACCGGATAGGGCAGAGAAAGCCAGAATAGTTAAAAGACCATTGCCACAGTCTAGCCCAGAGATCTACACTAGGAGTCCAAGCCAGTGACCAGATCTCCTGCCTGAAACTCACTGGGATGTAGTGTCCATATGGAAGGATTCTTGTGCCTTGTACATTCCTCATTTTCTTACTAAAGAACTGCATAGAGTTTGGAAGATATATTTGACCAAATTCATTTCTTTTTTAAAAAAATTAATGTTCCAATTTCATCCATGGAACATTAATTTTTTAAACTATCGCAAGAACAAAAAACCAAACACCGCATATTCTCACTCATAGGTGGGAATTGAACAATGAGATCACATGGACACAGGAAGGGGAATATCACACTCTGGGGACTGTGGTGGGGTCGGGGGAGGGGGGAGGGATAGCATTGGGAGATATACCTAATGCTAGATGACGAGTTAGTGGGTGCAGCGCACCAGCATGGCACATGTATACATATGTAACTAACCTGCACAATGTGCACATGTACCCTAAAATTTAAAGTATAATAATATTAAATTTAAAAAAAATAAAAAATAAAAAAAGAAATTTGAAAAAGCAAAAACCTTCTACAATCCTTTACAAATTTTGCTAAAGAGCAGATTAGTGCCTTAAGAGTATCTTGTTGTGCTTTTATTTCAATGCTCAATTTACAGAAAAACCATATAATATCCTTTTGAATTTAGTCAGTAAGTTCACACACAGAATTTCTTTGGCAATATTAATTGTTACAATCCTTTCACAACATGTTTGACCTTTTATCTTTATCTTATCTAACTCAAAACAATCCTTTAACCCTAGGCAAGAATTTACATTTCCACACCTTCTTATAATATTGTATTAAAAACATATTTTACTGTTCTTACATACCTTGCATGTAAATTTATTTCTAGTAGTTTCAATTACATGTTATATAATGGTAGCTCCTAGAAATTTTTAACTTTAATGTAAAACCTGGTAAGTTGTTTTAATTATGTGCTAGGTGCAGCCAAGTTTGACTCCTTCCAGCATAATTAAGGGTGTGGTTAGTTCCATATGTCCCCAGGCCTTACCAGTTGTGAAGCAGGCTACTTAAATAGTTCTCAAAGAACAAAAAATCAGTTATAACCTTAAAACATTTAGCAAACCTAGTATCTGACCTGCATAATTTAGTTCACCTATTAATATTTTGACAATATCTGCACTTTACCAATAATCTTTAAGACTGTTTTTATTTCTCAAAGATTACAGTCATGTGAACTAAAAGGTACCAGAGCTTTATATTCCCTTTAAAAAAATATTTGATCCAAGCGCTTATCTTCCTTTAGGCCAATTAATTAGAACTCTTTTCATAGACAGCACACATGCAACACATATATAGCTACACAGACAGGTAGAAGAAAACCCAGTTGCCATAAGATTTTTTGTTTGCCAATCTCCTAATTGGATTATTGGCCTCCAGGTGGAGTCCTTTAAAAGACAGGGCTCAGAAAACTTGTAGCTTCTAAGGCCTAGTAAACAGACATAGGTGGGGCAAAAACAGATTTTGAGAGGGATCTATCTGCTTTTAATTCCTGGGGTTCCATGAGGAAAACAGAGGTCTCCCCACTCTCATGTGTGCATTAAGAGTGGCAAGGCAAAATGGAGAAAAAGAATTCAATCAACTGAGAAAACACCTTTTTCTAGCAAAACAAGGTCCAAGAAAAGAAAAACATAAAGGCCTTTTAAATATACCTATAACTTGGATATCCACTTTAATTAAGCTGAGCACTCTTTAAGAAAATCATTTTAACTCCCTTATTATCCAATTTTAGCCATGCCAAGTGGCCAATATCTCTGGCTTTCAAACCTTATTAAGGCTCAGAGAAAGGAAAATCCAAGGATTAGTGGAGGGAAAGAGAATCAACAAATAGCAAAGGATGCAAAGATATCAAACTAGAAAGGACTCATTCCCTAAGCCAGGATTGAATCGGGGCCACCACTGTAAAATGGCAGAGGCTAAACAAAGCATTGCTATGTGGTTACAGGTCATGCTCCCAAGGAGGTAAAACAAGATGGAGGACTGCCACAAAGTTTGCTATGTACCATATAGAAAGACACACAAAGCACACCAGATTGGCTATAGCTCAAGACCACCCTCACAAATCCTTTTTCATAATTAAAACTTTACAGAGAATATAAACAGTGAACTTTATCATTACTGGCCTAGTAAAACATTTTGAAAAGAAAAAAAAAACACCTCACTTAAAAGTTAACTCATCACCTGGTAGAGAAAGAAAGAAAGCTTAAAGTACAGGGCTGTGTTAACTGCTGACAGGGTAGAGAAAAGGAAAAAAACTTTAAAGTGAAGGGCTGGAAAGATGCCTGGGGGAAGAACCTCTTATTCTTATGCCAATGGGCTCCTCCAACTGGGAGACAAACTTAAGAGGGGAGCTGGGGAGCTGCCGGTTCGCCCGTCCATCCCCAAAAAAGAAGGAAAAAGGTGACATTACCGACCCCCAGGAGCAACATGAATGGGAGAGGTATAATTTTCTCTACCCTCAGAAGAAGTCTGAGGACAAAAAGGCTTAGAAGTGAAAGGAAGAAACAGTTTTTGGTTTGCATGTTACTAACCTTTTCCCATGTCCCCATACAGGCCACCAAAAATGTAGAAAAAAACAAGTTCTTGTCACACGACCAGGAAGGACTGGGTGCACAGACATGTTGAAGGGTGATTAGAGAGGAATTTACTGGGTGAAAAGGAAAAAAGGAAAAAAACCTCTCAGCGAAGTGATATGGAGTCTTGCTAACAGGCCCTCCACCTCACAGATAGATTCCCAGGTCACCACACGAGCTGAAGAGAGCAGAGTCCTCCTCTGCTTAAGATGTGAATTCCCTGTGGCTCCACCCACTTCCCCCAGTGCATATGCTGGGCTCCAGTCCACTGTGGGCATGCCCAGAGAAGCCCTGGGCAGATTTCTTCATCTGCACACAAGCATCTGATGTAAAAACTTGTGGCGCAGGTCGGAGATTCTCCAGGGACGCCTTTTTATCTGCCTAGGCATTTGGTTGTCTTAGTGAAAAGAAAAGTGTTGCAGTTCTAAGGTCAGCAAGCCGACTACCACAGGGTAGGAGGGAGGAGACTTAAGGAACAGGAGCAGGGAATAAACAGTTTGCCATGCTTACAGTTTGCCAAAGAGACTTTACCCACCATCATGAGTCATGGCACTTGGGAGTAGTTGGGAAGCATCATTAGTCCTGTTAGCTCAGGTTCTTGGCAGCCCACTTAAATCAGGAAAGTCAAGATATACTAAAGGAATCCATTTCTGTTCTCATTACACACCCAGTTAGAAAACAGTCCACCCTCTACAAAAGGCAAAAGTAGGGCAGTGTCAGCCAAGATGGAAGATGGTTGACCTCAGAGCTTAGTTTGTTGCATTCTGTTGAAATGTCGAGTTTCAAGTTGCAATGAAAAGACCATAGTCTTCTTTGGTTGTGTTACCATCCTGTCTCTAGGCAAAACAGTTCTGGCTGTTCCTGCAAGTCTGAAAATGTGTAAGAGCAATCTTGTTCATGTTTGTTACCAAGATTTTCAGTCTCAAGGCTTTATATGCTCCCTAGTAGTACTTGCTAGGAAGTTAAGGACCTTGCCCTGATGCTGTGCAGGGTTATGGAACACTAGGGTGCATGTAGCCTTCCTTGCTTCCTGCTGTTTTTTCTAGTATATCCCATCTGACTACATCTTTCTCACTACATTTCAGTGGCTCCTGATAGACTTCAGGATTGAACCTCAAAACAGCTTGAAGTTAATTGATTGCTTATCCCATTAAGACTTTTATTTATTCTTTCACCAAATATTTATTGAGAGTCAACTACATGCAAGATTTCAAGGTCTTGCATGATCTGGCCCCTCCTTACATGTCTAGATTCATCTTCTTCCACCTGCCCTTCATACTGTATGCTCCAGGCCAAAAGAATGATACCCAATTCCATCAGCAGGATGTTTAATGTCTTAGTGACTTTGCACATGCTATTTTTTTCTGCTTGGGAAGCACTTTCATTACTTTTTTGTTTGGCTTGCTACTTGAGACTCATCAGGACTCAGCTCTGTAATCACCATCACCCCCTCTGAGAAGCATTGCTAGAATTGTTGCTTTCCTCCCCATCTCTGTGGTGTTGCAGTCCCTCCCCGGTGGAAGTAGAGCCCCCTGTGCCTTCTTTCACCACAGCCTTCCTCTATTACATTGCACTGTAACTTGTTCCATCAACTGTCAACCCTTACTTCCAAGTCTATGAACCCCTAGAAGGCAGAGATTGGGATTTCATCATTTATGAATCCCCAAGGCCCAGGCCAGAGTATTGGCCACCATCTCTGAATGCTAAGTGAGTGAATGGATGAGGCCAGACTTCCCTCAAAGGGCTTGCCAGGCAGGTCACAGGAGCTGTCATCATGGAGAGGGGAAGGGACAGGACCCTGTTTCCAGTGAGCTATGGTGGAAGTTCCTACTTGGCATTTTCTGACACTGGCTTGAAGGGGAGATTGGGGTGCCCTTGCTGGCTGGAATGAAGGTGGGGTCACAATAATTTTTCTGTGGTATTTAGCTGGATTAGAGAAGTTATTGTCCAAATGTTTTCTGCCCTAGGCACCCCTTTCCTGGTCCTTTGGCTGGAGAGAGCAAGTTTTTCTTGGAGCTTTTTCTGTCTGCACCCATTGGTGTTTCCAGATTGCCAGTTTCTTCAGCTCCAAGTTTGGGATCTGTGAGGCAGAAAGAAAACCCACAGAAGCCACCACTGAGTAGTTCCATGGATCCTGAAGTCCCTAAAGAGTCAACTTTCTTCTTTCTATCTTTCAATGTCTACTTCTGTTTGTTTTATACCTATTGTCCAGGGGTTTTAGTTGTACTTAGTGGAAGGAATAGGGAGAAATATGTCAACTCCATCTTCCCAAAAATGGAAGTCCCATAATTGTTTTTTCCCCAGCTTCAGTGAGGCATAATTGATAAGCAAAAATTGTATATATTTAAGGTGTACAACTGAATGTTTTGACGTATGTGTATACTGTGAAATGTTAAATGATTTACATATCCATCACTTCACATAGTTACCATTTCCTTTTACTTTTTATTTATTTATTTATTTTGGTTAGAACACTTAAGATCTACCCACAACTGATTTTTGTACATTGACTTTGTAACTTTTGACTCTCCTGTATTTACTCCTTAAATCTAGCAGATTTTTTTGTAGATTCCAAGATTTTCTATGTACATATATAATAGTTTTGCTTCTTACATTCTAATATCTTTGTCTTATATTTCTTTATTATTATTTTACTGAATAGGCCCTCTAGTATAATGTTGAATAAAAGTGGAAGGAGAGGACATATTTGAATAGTTCCCACTCACAGAAAAACTAGTTAGTCTTACAATTGAGTCTTTTTTCTGATCTTAGGAGGAAAGCATTCAATTTTTCATCATTAAGTAGGATGTTAACTGTAGGTCTTTTTTAGATGCGCTTTGTCAGGCTGAGGAAATTTTCTTCTATTCCTGGATTGCTGAATATATATTTATATTTATATAAGGAATGGATGTTGAATGTTGTCCATTTTTATATCTCTGTCAATGATCCTCTGGGTTTTCTCCTTTATTCTGGTGACTTAAATTAATTGATTTTCAAAAGTTAAACCAACCTTGTGTTTATGGGATGAATTCTATATGGTCATAATGTAGTACCCTTAGTTTTTAATTCTAAAATTCCTTTTATTGTGGTAAAATATACATAACAAAAAATTTATCACTTTAACCAGTTTTAAGTGTTAAGTTTGGGGTGATAACTACATTCACACTGCTGTGCAGCCATCACTGTCAACCACCTCCAGAACTTTTCCATCTTCCTAAAGTGAAACTCTGTACCCATTAAACAAGAACTCCTCATATATCCTCCCCCAGCCCCTGTCTCCATGTGTTTGACTACTCTAGATACCTCCTATATGTGGATTCATACTATTTTTATGCTTTTGTGACTGGTTTACTTCACTTAGCATAATGTCCTCAGGATTCATTCATGTTGTAGCATATGTCAAAATGTTTTTCCTTTGAAGGCTGAATAATAATCCATTGTCTGTTTTTTTTTAAGAGACAGGGTCTCACTCTGTTGCCCAGGGTGGAATGCAGTGGTGCAATCATAGCTCACTTAGCTCACTGCAGCCTCAACTCCTGGGCTCAAGCAATCCCCCCACCTCAGTCTCCCAAGCAGCTAAAACCAGAACCATGTGCCACCACAGCTTGCTGATTTAAAAATTATTTTGGTAAAGGTGGAGTTCTCACTATGTTTTCCAGGCTGGTCTTAAACTCCTGAGCTCAAGCTCTCCTCCCACTTCAGCCTCTCAAAGTGCTGGGATTATAGGTGTGAGCCACCATGCTTAGCCAATCCATTTTCTTTATATATCACATTTTGTTTGGCCATTAATCTGTTGTTGCTTCCACTTTTGGGTTACTATAAATAATGCTGCTATGAAAATGGGTGTACAAGTATCTGTTCAGTCCCTGCTTTCAATTTTTTGTGTATGTACTCAGAAGTGGAATTACTAAATTATGTGATAATTCTATGTTTAGCTCTCTGGGGCACCAGCATACTATTTTTTTTTTTTTTACAGCAGCTGCACCATTTTACATTCCCACCAGTAATGCATAAGGGTTCCAATTTCTCAGCATCCTCACCAATGCTTGTTATTTTCTGTTTTTAAAATAATAGTTATTCTAATGGATGTGAAATGTTATCTTACTGTGGTTTTGATTTGCATTTCCCTAATGATTAGTGATGTTGAGCACCTTTTCATATGTTTATCGGCCATTTGTATAGCTTCTCTAGAGAAATGTTTATTCCAGTCCTTTTCCTTTTGAGTTTTATTTTTGTTGAGTTGTAGAAGTTCTCTATATAATCTAGATTTTAATCCCTTATCAGGTATATGATTTACAAATATTTTCTACCATTCCATGAGCTGCCTTTCACTCTGATAGTGTCCTTTAATGCATAAATTTTAAAAATTTTGATGAAAGCCAATTTATTCATTTTTTCTTTTGTTGTGTATGCTTTTAGTGCCATATTTAAGAAATCATTGCTAAATCTAATATCATGAGGCTTTTCTCTTATGTTTTCTTCTAAGAGTTCTGTAGTTTTAGCACTTGCAAACTTTGAGTTAATTTTTGAATATGGTATAAGGTAAGGTTCCAACTTCTTTTTAAATTTTTTTGCATGTGGATACTGAGTTTTCCCAGCATTTGTTGAAAAGACTGCCCTTTCCTCATTGAATGGTCTTGGTACATTTGTTGAAAATCATTTGACTATATATGTGAACTTTTATTTCTGGGCTGTCTAGTTTTTTTTTTTTTTTTTGAGATGGAGTCTCACTCTGTTGCCCAGGCTGGAGTGCAGTGGCACGATCTCGGCTCACTACAACTTCTGCCTCCCAGGTTCAAGCAATTCTCCTGCCTCAGCCTCCCAGGTAGCTGGGACTACAGGCGCCCGCCACCAAGCCCAGCTAATTTTTTTGTATTTTAGTAGAGACGGGGTTTCACCGTGTTGCCCAGGCTGGTCTTGAACTCCTGAGTTCAGGCAATCTGCCTGCCTTGGCCTCCAAAAGTGTTACGATTACAGGCATGAGCCACTGTGCCTGGCCTAGTTTATTCTTTATATGTCTGTCTTTATGCCATAGCTACATTCTTTTGATTCGTATAGCTTTGTTGTAAGTTTTGGAATCAGGAAGTGTGAGACCTTCAACTTTGTTCTTTTTAAAGATTATTTTGGTTATTCAATGTCTCTTGAGATTCCATATACATATATTTTAGGACAGATTTTTCTATTTCTGCAAATTGCCATCAGGATTTTGATAAGGATTGGGATGAATCTGTAGATTGCGCTGGGTAGTACTGACATATTAACAACATTAAATCTTCCAATCCATGAACATGGGGATGCCTTTCCGTTTTTTGTGTCTTCTTGCATTTATTTTAGCATTTTGTACTTTTTAGTGCACAAATCTTTAACCTCCTTGCTAACAGGCCCTCCACCACACAGATAGATTCCCAGGTCACCACACAAGCTGAAGAGAGCAGAGTCCTCCTCTGCTTAAGATGTGAATTCCCTGTGGCTCCACCCACTTCCCCCAGTGCATATGCTGGGCTCCAGTCCACTGTGGGCATGCCCAGAGAAGCCCTGGGCAGATTTCTTCATCTGCACACAAGCATCTGATGTAAAAACTTGTGGGGCAGTTTGGAGATTCTCCAGGGACACCTTTTTATCTGCCTAGGCATTTGGCAGATAAATACAAAAAAATTAGCTGGGTGTGGCTGCAGGCGCCTGTAGTCCCAGCTACTCCGGAGGCTGAGGCAGGAGAATCCCTTGAACCCAGGAGGCAGAAGTTGTAGTGAGCCAAGATCACGCGACTGCACTCCAGCCTGGGCAACAGAGCGAGACTCCATCTCAAAAAAAAAAAAAAAAAGTTTATTCCTAAGCATTTTATTCTTTTTGATGCTGTTATGCCTTCTTGAATTGACTCTTTTATTACTATGAAAAGTTATTCTTATTCCTGGTAAGATTACTTATCCTGCAGTCCATTTTATCTAATATTAATATAGCTACTCCATCTTTTTTATAATTAATATTTGCATGATACCTGTTTTTCATCCTACTTTTAACCTCTCTTCATCTTTGTATTTAAAGGCATTTCCTATAGGCTGGATATGATGGCTCACACCTATAATCCCAGCAGTTTCAGAGGCAGAGATGGGAGAATTGCTTAAGTCCAGGAGTTCAAGACGCCTGGACAACGAAGTGAGACCCCGTCTCTACAAAAAAATCAAAAAAGTATCTGGGTGTGGTGGAACACACCTGTAGTTCCAGCTACTCTGGAGGCTGAGGTGGGACAATTGCTTGATCCCAGAAGGTCAAGGTGGCAGTGAGCTGTGACTGCACCTCTGTACTCCAGCCTGGGTGACTAAAGGAGACCCTGTCTCAAAAACAGAGGTGTTTCCTATATATGAGATTATTGTTCAGATTGCTTTATTTTCCCAGTCTGGTAATTTTTGTCTTTTGATTGAGGTTTTCATACTATTATTTTCTTTTAATCTAATTATTGATATGCCTGGGTTTAAGTCTACCATCTTACCATTTGTTGGAAATTTAGGAACAACTTTAGAGCCTGTTCATGCTCTGTTTCAAAGCAACCATTTTGTGGGAGCAAAATACACGTGGGCATGATAAAGTGGGAGCATCCAGGGCTTCTCATCTGGGTACAACTAATCTCTAGCCCTGGGATTTGATAATTCTCCCCAAAGAACTCCCTGGGCTTCACTGTCCTCAATTAGAAAGTGAAGGGCTTGGACTAGACCATCCATAATGGCCAGCTTGGCTATGCCAGGATCACTAAGGCAAGACTCCAAGCAAATTTCCGACTTTTGCCCTTCTGTCATCTTTGTGAGAGACTCTTCAGAGGTTCACCAACACTCTGTAGGTTAGAGGACATAGGTACTTTCAGTGGTCTTGATTTTTTTTTTTTTTTTGACGGAGTCTTGTTCTGTCACTCAGGCTGGAGTGTAGTGGCGTGATCTCAGCTCACTGCAACCTCTGCCTCCTGGGTTCAAGCCATTCTCCTGCCTCAGCCTCCCTGAGCAGCTGGGATTACAGGCACACACCACCACATCTGGCTAATTTTTGTATTTTTGTAAAGACGGGGTTTCACCATATTGACCAGGCTGGTCTCGAACTCTCCTGATCTCAAGTAATCCAGTCACCTTGGCCTCCCAAAGTGCTGGGATTACAGGCATGAGCCACCTCGCCTGGCCTAAACTTGTTCTTGTTAAATTGAGAGCAGAGGAAGAAGAAATCATAGAGGTTTAGGCTCTCTAAGAACATGTTTTAACATTTTTTTTCTTTTTAGTTAATGCTGTTTCTGAAAGGCATTATTTTTTTTCCTGGATTCCAATGCCAAAACATGTTTCTTCCATAGTTTGTCACATCAAAACATTTAGTAGGAACTCTAGGAGTGAAGACAAGATAGCCAAATAGAAACAGCTCTGGTCTGCAGCTCCCAGCAAGACCAACGCAGAAGGCAGATGATTTCTGCACTTCCAACTGAGGTACCCAGTTCATCTGATTGGGACTGGTTAGGCAGTGGGTGCAACTAAAGGAGAGCAAGCAGAAGCAGAGTGGGGCGTTGCTTCACACGAGAAGTGCAAGGAGCTGGGGGACCTCCCTACCCCGCCAGCCAAGGGAAGCCGTGAGGGACTGTGCTACCTGGCCTGGGTACTATGTTTTTCCCATGGTTTTTGCAATCTGCAGATCAGGAGATACCCTCGTGTGTCTAACTACCAGGACCCTGGATTTCTAGCACAAAACTAGGTGGCTGTTTGGGCTGACACCGAGCTAGCTGCAAGAGTTTTTTCATATCCCAGTGGCACCTGGAACACCAGTGAGACAAAACCGTTCACTCCCCTGGAAAGGGGGCTTAACCCAGGGAGCCAAGTGGTCTTGCTCAGTGGGTCCCACTCCCACGGAGCCCAGCAAGCTAAGAACCACTGGCTTGAAATTCTCACTGTCAGCACAGCAGTCTGGAGGCAACTTAGGAGGATGGAGCTTGGTGGGGGGAGGGGCATCTGCCATTACTGAGGCTTTAGTAGGCGGTTTTCCCCTGACAGTGGTAAGAAGACTGGGAGGTTTGGACTGGGAGGAATTCGCCACTGTGTAGCAAACCGGCTATGGCCAGACTGCTTCTCTAGATTCCGCCTCACTGGGAAGGGCATCTCTGAAGGAAAGGCAGTAGCCCCAGTCAGGGGCTTCCAGATAAAACTCTCATCTCCCTGGGACAGAGCACCTAGGGGGAGGGGCAGCTGTGGGCGCAGCTTCAGTGGACTTAATCTTTCTTGCCTGCAAGCTCCGGAGAGAGCATCTGATCCTGACAAGGGGGATTCTCCCAGCACAGCGCACCAGCTCTGCTAGGGGACAGACTGCCTCCTTGAGTGAGTCCCTGATTCCCGTGCCTCCTGACTGGGAGAAACCTCCCAACAGGGATCGACGGACACCTCATACAGGAGAGCTCCGCCTGGCATCAGGCCAGCGCCCCTCTAGGACGAAGCTTCCAGAGGAAGGAGCAGGCAGCAATCTTTGCTGTTCTGCAGCCTCCACTGGTGACACCTAAGTGCACAGGGTGTGGAGTGGACCTCCAGCAAACCGCAACAGACCTGCAGAAGAGGGGCCTGACTGTTAGAAGAAAAACTAACAAACAGAAAGCAACAACATCAACATCAACAAAAAAGACCCCCACACAAAAACCCCTTCCAAAGGCCATCAGCCTCAAAGACCAAAGGTAGATAAATCCATGAAGATGAGGAAAAACCAGCACAAAAAGGCTGAAAATTCCAAAAACCAGAATGCGTCTTCTCCAAATGATCACAACTCCTCTCCAGCAAGGGCACAAAACTAGATGGAAAATGAGATTGATGAATTGACAGAAGCAGGCTTGAGAAGGTGGGTAATAACAAACTCCTCTGAACTGAAGGAGCATGTTCTAATCCAATGCAAGGAAGCTAAGAACCTTGATAAAAGGTTACAGGAACTGCTAAGCAGAATAACCAGTTTAGAAAAGAATATAAATGAACTGATGGAGCTGAAAAACACAGCACGAGAACTTCACAAGTATCAATAGCTGAATTGATCACGTGGAAGCATACACAAGTATCAGTAGCTGAATTGATCACATGGAAGAAAGGATATCAGAGATTGAAGATCACCTTACTGAAATAAGGCATGAAGACAAGATTAGAGAAAAAAGAATGAAAAGGAATAAACAAAGACTCCGAGAAATATGTGAAATTTCTTGGGATTATGTGAAAAGACCAAACCTATGATTGATTGGTGTACCTGAAAGTGATGGGGGGAATGGAATCAAGTAGGAAAACACTCTTCAGGATATTATCCAGGAGAACTTCCCCAACCTAGCAAGACAGGCCAACACTCAAATTCAGGAAATACAGAGAACACCACTAAGATACTCCTCTAGAAGAGCAATCCCAAGACACATAATTGTCAGATTCTCCAAGGTTGAAATGAAGGAAAAAATGTTAAGGGTTGCGAGAGAGAAAGGTCAGGTCACCTACAAAGGGAAGCCCATCAGACTAATAGCGGATCTCTATGCAGAAACCCTACAAGCCAGAAGAGAGTAGGGGCCAATATTCAACATTCTTAAAGAAAAGAATTTTCAACCCAGAATTTCACATCCAGCCAAACTAAGCTTCATAAGCTAAGGAGAAATAAAATCCTTTACAGACAAGCAAATGCCAAGGGATTTTGTCACCACCAGGCCTGCCTTATAAGAGCTCTTGAAGGAGGCACTAAATATGGAAAGAAAAACCGGTACCAGCCACTGCAAAAACACACCAAAATATAAAGAACAATGATACTATGAAGAAACTGCATCAACTAATGTGCAAAATAACCAGCTAGCATCATGATGACAGGATCCAATTCATACCTAACAATATTAACCTTAAATGTAAATGGGCTAAATGCCCCAATTAAAAGACACTGACTGGCAAATAGGATACAGAGTCAAGACCCATCCGCGTGTGGTGTTCAGGAGACCCATATCATGTGCAAACACTCACATAGGCTCAAAATAAAGGGATGGAGGAATATTTACCAAGCAAATGGAAAGCAAAAAAAGCAGGGATTGCAATCCTAGTCTCTGATGAAACAGATTTTAAACCAACAAAGATCAAAAGAGACAAAGAAGGGCGTTACATAATTGTAAAGGAATCAATGCAACAAGAAGAGCTAACTATCCTAAATATATATGCACCCAATACAGGAGCACCCAGATTCATTAAAAAAAGTTCTTAGAGACCTACAAAGAGACTTAGACTCACACACAATAATATTGGGAGCCTTTAACACCCCACTGTCAATATTAGACAGATCAATGAGACAGAAAATTAACAAGGATATTCAGGACTTGAACTCAGCTCTGGACCAAGTGGACCTAATAGACATCTACAGAACTCTCCACCCCAGATCAACAGAATATACATTCTTCTCAGCACCGCATAGCACTTACTTTAAAATCGACCACATAATTGGAAGTAAAACACCTTTCAGCAAATGCAAAAGACCTGAAATCATAACAAACAGTCTCTCAGAGAGCAGTGCAATGAAATTAGAACTCAGGATTAAGAAACTCACTCAAAACCGCACAACTACATGGAAATTGAACAACCTGCTCCTGAATGACTCCTGGGTAAATAACGAAATTAACGCAGAAATAAAGAAGTTCTTTGAAACCGACAAGAACAAAGAGACAATGTATCAGAATCTCTGGGACACAGCTAAAGCAGTGGTAAGAGGGAAACTTAAAGCACTAAATGCCTGCATCAGAAAGCTGGAAAGATCTGAAATCGACACCCTAACATCACAATTAAAAGAACTAGAGAAGTAAGAGCAAACAAATTCAAAAGCTAGCAGAAGACAAGAAATAACTAAGATCACAGCAGAACTGAAGGAGATAAAGACACAAAAAACCCTTCAAAAAAATCAATGAATCCAGAAGCTGGTTTTTTGAAAAGATTAACAGAATAGATAGACCACTAGCCAGACTAATAAAGAAGAAAAGAGAGAAGAATCAAATAGACATAATAAAAAATGATAAAGGGGATATCACCACTGATACCACAAAAATACAAACTACCATCAGAGAATACTATAAACATCTATATGCAAATAAACTAGAAAATTTAGGAGAAATGGATAAATTCCTGGACAAATACACCCTCCCAAGATTAAACCAGGAAGAAGTCGAATCCCTTAATAGACCAATAACAAGTTCTATAATTGAGGCAGTAGTTAATAGCCTACCAACCAAAAACAGCCCAGGACCAGATGGATTCACAGCCGAATTCTACCAGAGGTACAAAGAGGAGCTGGTAGCATTCATTTTGAAACTATTCCAAGCAATAGAAAAAGAGGGACTCCTCCCTAACTCGTTTTATGAGGCCAGCATCATCCTGATACCAAAACCTGTCAGAGACACAACAAAAAAAGAGCCACTACATGTTCTCACTCATAAGTGGGAGTTGAACAATGAGAACACATGGACACAAGGTGAAAGACATCACACACCGGGGCCTGTTGGGGGATGGGGGGCAAGGAGAGGGAGAGCATTAGGACAAATACTTAATGCATGTGGGGCTTAAAACCTAGATGACGGGTTGATAGGTGCAGCAAACCACCATGGCACATGTATACCAACGTAACAAACCTGCACGTTCTGCACATGTATCCCAGAACTTAAAGTAAAAGAAAAAAAGGGAAATTAATTGGCAATTCACCAAGAAAAAATAAATGAAATAAATGATCTATTACTCTATAAAAAGATGTTCAACCCTAATGATAATATTTAAGAAATAAAAATCAAAACAATAAAAAACTCTAGCAAAGTTATATATATTTACCTGTTGTGGAGTGAGGAGAGAAAAGCTGTCATTATAATTGGGAGGGGTATTAGAGGAGGTGAGGCTGGCACCGGGCCTTTCTCAACAAGCAAAAATGGTGGTGGTGGCAGTAGGGGAGCTGACAGTATTCCCATTGTGTCCGGAATTGGTGGGTTCTTGGTCTCACTGACTTCAAGAATGAAGCCGCGGACCCTCGCGGTGAGTGTTACAGCTCTTAAGGTGGCGCGTCTGGAGTCTGTCCCTTCTGATGTTCAGATGTGTTCGGAGTTTCTTCCTTCTGGTGGGTTCGTGGTCTCGCTGGCTCAGGAGTGAAGCTGCAGACCTTCGCGGTGAGTGTTACAGCTCATAAAAGCAGCGTGGACCCAAAGAGTGAGCAGTAGCAAGATTTATTGCAAAGAGCGAAAGAACAAAGCTTCCACAGTGTGGAAGGGGACCCGAGCAGGTTGCCAATGCTGGCTCGGGCAGCCTGCTTTTATTCTCTTATCTGGCCCCACCCACATCCTGCTGATTGGTAGAGCCGAGTGGCCTATTTTGTCAGGGCACTGATTGGTGCATTTACAAACCTTGAGCTAGATACAGAGTGCCGATTGGTGTATTTACAATCCTTGAGCTAGACATAAAGGTTCTCCACGTCCTCACCAGAGCAGCTAGATACAGAGTGTTGACTGGTGCACTCACAAACCTTGAGCTAAACACAGGGTGCTGATTGTTGTTATTTACAATCCGTGAGCTAGATATAAAGACTCTCCACGTCCTCACCAGAGCAGCTAGATACAGAGTGTCGATTGGTGCACTCACAAACCTTGAGCTAAACACAGGGTGCTGATTGGTGTATTTACAATCCCTGAGCTAGATATAAAGACTCTCCATGTCCCCACCAAACTCAGGAGCCCAGCTGGCTTCACCTAGTGGATCCTGCACCGGGGCTGCAGGTGGAGCTGCCTGGCAGTCCTGCGCCGTGTGCTTGTATTCCTCAGCCCTTGGGTGGTGGATGGGACTGGGCGCCGTGGAGCAGGGGGTGGTGCTCGTTGGGGAGGCTCGGGCCACACAGGAGCCCATGGAATGGGTTGGGAGGCTCAGGCATGGCAGGCTGCAGGTCCCGAGCCCTGCCCTGCTGGAAGGCAGCTAAGGCCCGGCGAGACATCGAGCACAGCGCTGGTGGGCTGGCACTGCTGGGGGACCCAGTACACCCTCCGCAGCCACTGGCCCGGGTGCTAAGTCCCTCATTGCACGGGGCCAGCAGGGCTGGCCGGCTGCTCTGAGTGCGGGGCCCACCAAGCCCACGCCCACCCGGAACTCCAGCTGGCCCGCAAGCGCCGCACGCAGCCCCGGTTCCCGCTCGCGCCTCTCCCTCCACACCTCCCTGCAAGCTGAGGGAGTGGGCTCCAGCCTTGGCCAGCCCAGAAGGGGGCTCCCACAGTGCAGTGGGGAGGGGGAGCTGAAGGGCTCCTCAAATGCCACCAAAGTGGGAGCCCAGGCAGGGGAAGTGCCGAGAGCAAGCGAGGGCTCTGAGGACTGCCAGCACGCTGTCACCTCTCACCATTATGGAAGTGATGTGACATGAACTTCGTTTTAGAGGTCACAATGGCTGCTCGGTGGAGAACAATTTGGAGGGGTCAAGATTGGAAGCAGCAAGAATTCCAGTCAGGAGTGCAGACTAGAGTTGATGGCGATGTGAACTAAAACAGTGCCAGTGATGGGGGAGAGGACAGTTTATATGGCATTTCTTGTGCCTAAAGAACATTTTTAGCACCAGAAAGCATGACTGTTTTTGAGATTTCTGTCAGAGAGCAATAATCATGCTATATAGGAGAGGCTTGACATCTAGAAATGGATCTTATATCCAGTTTGTACTCTTGGAATTATGAAGACTGTAGTAGGTAACGAAATAGAAGTCACCCACTGTATGTTTGATGAATAGAGCTAAAAACTGTATAGACATAAAATGAGGATCCTTCTAGAATTCATTGGTTGATTTTTTTAAAATTCCAAATGAATTAAAATAGCACTACTTAAATTCCTTTCATGTATTTATCATTAAGTTTTTCAACAAGTAAAATACAGCAGACGTCTTTAAGATACACCACTATGTATTAACATCATACTTCCCCCCCAGAAAGATGGAGGACTTTTGAGGAAAACTCAAATCACACATTGATCAGTGTATTTCAGATGTAATGGAAATATTACCAAGGCTTCACAAAATTGCATTCAAATAAACTGGATATGAACAAAAGTGTGAGTATTCTTACAAGCCAAGAGGGACTTCATGTTGATTTTGTGCAAGTTTGCTCTGTTTGTCTCGAGAGATGTGAAAATGAGATACTTATCTCCTTTGAGGATGAACCAAACAAATGGCAGTTTGATGACCACATAGAAATAAAACATTACCTCACTTGGCTTTATGTCTTCCAAGGAATTCCTCCAGAGATTTCTATGAAATTTCAGGGCTTGCTGTACAGGCTACTCACAACTGTCTTTTCTTTGCAGACAAGTGCCTAGTCTTTGATATTGACCAGTCCCCCTGTGAGAAAGAGCAGAGGTAAGATGATACTTCCAAGAAAGACCACTAGAGTCTCAGGTCGAAGTCCCCCAAATCCTGCATCCCATGTTCAGGTGGGATGGACATCTGGAAGCCCTTCCTGCCTTTGGTGAGTATTCTATTCTGGTTTCTGCTGGTAATTACAGCCTCACTGGCCAGGACCACCTCCCTGCCAGTCCCTTTGCTAAGTGCTTTGCATGCATCATCCCACTGAATCATCCCAATTTTGTGAGGCAAGTACTATTATTACTGGGCCCATTGTCAGGAGAAGGACACCATGACTTCAGAGATATTAATTACGTTCTCTAAGACTGGCCAGGATTTATACTTAAGCCCAAAGTCTTCCTGTTCTTTGCTGCCGCTAATCTCTCTGCTTTTGTGGCAGGAGTCATAACTCCTTTCTGAGGAAGTGTGGTTGAGATGTTATCAGGAGAAAAGCATGTAAAAATCATTTTTGAACGTTGTTTCTGACAACTCACTACTAAATTTACAATTAAAATTAATTTATGCAGACAATATACTCTACAAATGACAAGTATTACATACATACATGTTGTTATCACCCCTTTGCATGTAATATGACACTTAAAGAAGGGAAGTGATTTGCTTAAGGACAAGAATTGCATGTGTGTTGGGGAAGAAGAGACCTGATTTCTCTGCCCCTAGCAGAGCATTGTGATTTAGGTTACTAGAAGTATTACATAAATGGCTGCCTCGCTAAACAACTTTTTGCTCTATCATTTCCTGGTTATTTCAGATGTCATGTCATGCTGAAGCTTTTAAACTTAATAATTAGAGTTTGTTTGTAGTGCCCGAAGGTTGCAGACACAGCTGCGAGTCAGAATGTTTTATTTAAAATGCCGTCAGGAAGACCCATGCTGTTTTAAAATGAGTCCCTTCTGAAACTGGGTTTAGGAGCTTGTTTCTGAAGTTCATTGATCTTCAATTTTGATATGGAGAAAATAATACATCCAAAGACCACCTTTCAGAGTGGTCAACTTTTGACGTTACAAGGATTGAGTAGGAGGTTGAATGCTCTAGGGCCCTTTCTGTGACATATCCTCCTTGTCAGAGGGGCAGGGGTTATCACTATAATGAATAGAGTTTAATATTAATGATGTTAAATTAATATTTGCTTTGTTTTTCCTGTGCTTAGTGATAGAGCAGAATTAAAGTTGGTTTTTGATCTTTTAATATCTGAATGTCTTTTTAACTTGTCTCAAAATTGGTCTGTTTAAGAAAATAACATGTAGTGTTAAATCTATTCCTCATTGAGGATTTATTCCACTCTGGAATGAGTGGTGAGGGAGGTTGTGAGATCATCTTCCCCATGAGTGTTTAGAAACAGACTGGAGAAATCAAATGGTGTAATATAGAGCAACCCTGCAAAGCTCAGTGGGTGTGTCTCCTGGAAAAGGCCAGAGAGGAAGGCAGATTGGGAGGTGTGAAAAAAAGGCTAGCCTTGTGATTGAGACCACCATACTAAATGAGGCACCAGGTCAAGGGGAACACTGTGCAGTTGTTGCCCTCCCTCTGACCTCTGGGGTTCCAGACACCCACTGATGCCCTGCTAAGCTGGACTTGATACTCAACAAGGGTCGCATTTTGCTCTGTCAGGCTGCAAAGGCCCTTTAGATCAGGATGTGGTCCTACCTTCTTTAGTTCTGTGTCCGGAATTGGTGGGTTCTTGGTCCCACTGACTTCAAGAATGAAGCTGCGGACCCTCGCGGTGAGTGTTACAGCTCTTAAGGCGTTGCGTCTGGAGTCGTCCGTTCCTCCCGAGTTGTTCCTTCTGACGTTCAGATGTGTTCGGAGTTTCTTCCTTCTGGTGGGTTCGTGGTCTCGCTGGCTTCAGCAGTGAAGCTGCAGACCTTCGTGGTGAGTGTTACAGCTCATAAAGGCAGCGTGGACCCAAAGAGTGAGCAGTAGCAAGATTTATTGCAAAGAGCAAAAGAACAAAGCTTCCACAGTGTGGAAGGGGACCTGAGCGGGTTGCCACTGCTGGCTCGGGCAGCCTGCTTTTATTCTCTTATCTGGGCCCACCCACACCCTGCTGATTGGTCCATTTTACAGAGAGCCGATTGGTCTGTTTTATAGAGAGCTGATTGGTCTGTTTTGACAGGGTGCTGATTGGTGCGTTTACAATCCCTGAGCTAGACACAAAAGTTCTCCATGTCCCCACTAGATTAGCTAGATACAGAGTGTCGATTGGTGTATTTGCAAACCTTGAGCTAGACACAGAGTGCTGATTGGTGCTTTTACAAACCTTGAGCTAGATACAGAGTGCCGATTGGTGCATTCACAATCCCTTAGCTAGACATAAGGGTTCTCCAAGCCCCCACCAGACTCAGGAGCCCAGCTGGCTTCACCCAGTGGATCCCACAGGGGGCCGCAGGTGGAGCTGCCTGCCAGTTCCGCCCGGTGCGCCTGCACTCCTCAGCCCTTGCGCAGTTGATGGGACTGGGCACCCTGGAGCAGGAAGCGGCACTCCTCAGCAAGGCTCTTGCGCACAGGAGCTGACGGCCGGGGCGGGGGGGCGGGGGGGGTGGGGAGTGGGGCTGGGGTGAGGGGGCAGTAGGGGGGGAGCAGGGGGGAGCAGGGGGCGGGGTTGCGGGGGGGCGGGGGGCAGGGGGTGGGGGGGCTGGGGTGAGGGGGCAGTGGGGGGGAGCGGGGGGGGAGCAGGGGGCGGGGTTGTGGGGGGGCGGGGGGGTGGAGGCTCTGGCATGGCGGGCTGCAGGTCCCAAGCCCTGCCCCACAGGGAGGCAACTAAGGCCTGGCAAGAAATGGAGCACAGCAGCTGCTGGCCCAGGTGCTAAGCCCTTCACTGCCCGGGGCTTGCGGGCCCGCCCGGCCACTCGGAGTGCAGGCCCGCTGAGCCCACGTCCACCCAGAACTCGCGCTGGCCCGCAAGCGCCGCACGCAGCCCCAGTTCCCACTGGTGCCTCTCCCTCCACACCTCCGCACAAGCTGAGGGAACCGGCTCCGGCCTTGGCCAGCCCAGAAAGGGGCTCCCACAGTGCAGCGGTGGGCTGAAGGGCTCCTCAAGCGCGGCCAGAGTGGGCGCCAAGGCCGAGGAGGTGCGGAGTGCGAGGGACGGCTGCGAGGGTTGCCAGCTCGCTGTCACCTCTCAGTTCCACAATAGAGCCATGATTGGACTCAAAAAGACCCCTCTTTTCTGGGATCCATACATTTTCTGGGCTCCATTAGGTCCTGCTTAGGTAGTGCTCAGGGGTCCAGGGAGGGTGGAGAGCCTGTATTGGGGTGGAACCCTTTGACTCAACAAGCTAAGGGCTACGTTGAAGTGGCTTATCTGCACCCCTAGTTCCAGAGGCAGTAGTTATCTCGGGCCGCAACATCGCGAGGTCTAGGGAAAAATGCTACCACTCCTCCCCCCCACTTCCGCCACCACGCTGCCTCCATGCCTGCCTCCCCTCTCTGCCACGCCCCCAGCACGCGCTTTGCACTCTGGGGCCCACGCACTTCCCTGGGGAGTCTAGAAGCTGCTCCTCATTTCCAGACTTTCCGGGCGCCCACCAGGCTCCCGGGCTCTCACCGGAGACCACAGGGAGGAGCTTCAAGGTACCCCAAGTCCCTGCGGCCTCCAGCAGTGAAGAGTTCCACAAGGGTGAGTGAAGTCCGTTAATGAAAGCTACTCCAAAGTAAAATGCCTTGGGGTGGCGGCGGGGAGCCAGCCCCTTTGTCCCTCGGTGGCTGAGGAGCCCAAGCTACTCCATTAGAGACATTCCCTGCAGGACCCTCGTTTTCCTGGTCATCCTGGGAAGGTTGGTTGGGATGAGGCAGAAGGAGAGGGGTGGCAGCGGGTAGCTGGGGGTTGCACGAGGAAGACCCCCACATTCTGAACCTCCTCCTGCATTGGGCACCATCGTAGGTGCACCATAGGAGGCACCCATTGATTTTTCTTTGGACATTTCGAGAAATTGAAGCAGAGTTGGGAAGAATGGAAAGCTTGTGGTGTCGCGAATAGGCCGGTCTGAGCGGGCGGTTCGGGTGAGAACGCCAGGCTCTGTCCGGTAGGTCTGGGGCGCGTCTCCATTACCACAGTCAGGGACGGTGTGCTGGGGTGGGCGCGCATATCGAGAGGTTTGCCTGGCTTTCGGCAGATTGAGCAGTTTGTGCACGTGAAATCTCAGACTTCAGAATTTTCAGGGCAGTAGCGGCTTTTCAAAGGATCTGCTTGAAGTTTTTGTTGTCCTTTGGGTTTGTTTTCTGCTTTTTTGGATTTCAAATGATGAGGAGTTTATGTCAGGATGTGTATTTCGGCACACTTAGACGGAGAGCACAGAAGTTGTGGCTACCTTAGAAAATGTGTTTTTTCAAAATGGAGTCAGATTAGCGTGAAAGTTGCCAGCAGCCATGTATCTGAAGACCGATAATGGAGGCGAACGTGGGTGCGGTGGCAGGCATCTTAGTCTCAGCTACTGGTTACGGCTGAGTTTGAGACCAGCTAGGGCGGACTTAGCGAGACCTGTTCTCTACAAAAATTTAAAAAAAAAAAAAAATTAGCTGGGCGTGTGGTGCCCAACTAGTCAGGAGGCTGAGGTGGGAGGGATCGCTTGAGCCTGGGAGTTCGAGGTTGCAGTGAGTCATGAATGAACCACGGCACCCCAGCCTGAACAACAGAGCAAGACCCTGTATTTTCAGTCAAAACTTCCTTCAAAAATTACAACTCATAAGACAATATTTTATCAGTTACTCATCCATCTTAAGGGAACATAACTTTCCAATGTATAAAATCAAGAATGTAAACTAATCTACCCTGGATTATGTAATATGCATGCCATACACCACACAATATGCCAGGAAAGGCAGGTGGCAAAGTCATGCTCCAAAAGAGATCCAGGAACAGAATCAGGCATCCTGGTTTTTTTGAGGTATCCCTACTGACTGGCTGTGCTTTTCTCTAACCTTAGTTCTTTCAGTAAGTTAAGCTGTATCTAAAGTAGATTTGTTGTGCTTATTTCTCTGCCAGTTCTAGAACAGAGAGTACTGAGGGGTAAAGACACTCAGGCAGCAAAAGAAAATCCTTTCCACCAAACTAAAGAGAATGGGCAGAAAGCATTGGACTCATGACTTTGAAAGTATTCAGGCCAATGTAGCCAGTAGATGCCCTCCAATCTGTCAGTACTTACTTAGAGAGACATCTGTCTTTGAGATTAGCCTAGCACTTCCTTAGGAGAGTTGGCAGTGATGGAGGGAGGATGTGGGGACGGGAACTGGACCTTTCTTCCATCAGCAAAGAACAGGCGTGAGGGCTGTTCCTCCTTTTCTTTTCCCAGCAAGTCAGGAGCCAGTGGGAAGTGGCTTTCTTTTTCCTTTTTCCTTTCTTTTCTTTTTTCTTTTTTCTTTTTTTTTTTGAGACGGAGTCTCGCTCTCAACCAGGCTGGAGTGCAGTGGCGTGATCTCGGCTCACTGCAAGCTCCACCTGCCAGGTTCACGCCATTCTCCTGCCTCAGCCTGCCAAGTAGCTGGGACTATAGGCGCCCGCTACCATGCCCGGCTAATTTTTTTGTATTTTTAGTAGAGACAGGGTTTCACCATGTTAGCCAGGATGGTCTCGATCTCCTGACCTCGTGATCCGCCCGCCTTCGCCCCCCAAAGTGCTGGGATTGCAGGCGTGAGCCACCGCGCCCAGCTGGAAGTGGCTTTCTAATGGCTGGCCTTTATGGGCAGATTGCTTTGCAAAGTAATTCACAGATACCCAGTTTCTTGGGTAATAAGAATTAGACTAGAAATCCTCCTACTCTTAACTGAGAGCTGATAGGGTTGATAAGGTAATTAGGATTATGGGGAGAGCACTTGGTTGTTGGTAGTAAAACGAAAATTTGTGAAAAAAGTGTAGTTTAACTCTCCTGGTTTTGGTTTCAACATTTCATTCAACACATATTCAGAAGTTCTGTTAGAGGCACGTTTTGAGCTAAGATACAGGGCAAAGCAACTGAGAATAAAGATGCAGCTTTTAGGGAGTCCATAGGCTAGTGGAGCAGAGAAACGTGCAAACAAATTATTATATCCCATTATTTGCTTTGAGCTATAATATGTGAATAAGAAACCCAGACACTGGACTTCAAAGAGAAGGGAGTGATCAATTTACCCTGGGTTAAGGCCTCAGCCCATCTTCCCCAAAGAGGAGGATTTAGATTGGGTTTTAAGTTATGAGATTAATAACTCTGGAAGGAGAAGGCAGAGGGAGACACACATACTAACAAAATGATGGAGGAGCAAAAATGCCTAGCATTTTCCGAAGCAGGAGGTGACCAGGTGAGGGTGGCTATCCTTGTGACCTTTGAAAGAGGAGGGATCAGTTTGAGGGGTTGCCTTTCATTTCTTGGACAGTAGGGAGCCATGGCAGGATTTTAAGAAAGTGATTCCCTATACAGGTTGATACCCTTTATCCAAAATGCTTGGGACCAAAATTGTATCAGATTTCAGATTTTGGAATACATGTAATTTGCATTATGCTTACTGGGTGAGCATCCCTAATTTGAAAATCTGAAGTCCAAAAATGTTTCAGTGAGCATTTCCTTTGAGTGTCATATTTACACTTAAAAAGTTTCAGATTTTGTCCGGACGCGGTGGCTCATGCCTGTAATCCCAGCACTTTGGGAGGCTGAGGCAGGTGGATCACCTGAGGTCGGGAGTTTGAGACCAGCCTGACCAACATGGAAAAACCCCGTCTCTACTAAGCCCGGTGCGTGCCTGTAATCCATGCTACTCGGGATGCTGAGGCAGAAGAATTGCTTGAACCTGGGAGGTGGAGGTTGTGGTGAGCCGAAATTGCACCACTGCATTCCAGCCTGGGCAACAAGAGTGAAACTCCGTCTCAAAATAAATAAATAAATAAATAAATAAATAAATAAATAAATAAATAAAATAAAATAAAGTTTCAGATTTTGGAGCATTTCAGATTTTGGATTTTCGATTTTCGAGTCAGGGATGCTCCGCCATACGTACCACACCTGATTTAGAGGTGAACTCATCAGGATTTGCTGGACTGGATTGTTTGGAGGCAGAGTGAAGGAGAGGGAGCTGTTAGCAGTGATCCTACAAGTTTTTGTTTTATACAACTGATTCCACTCACTGAGATGAGGAGCACCGGGACCAGGAGAAATTTGGGTAAGTTTAGTTTTGGACCTGAACATAAGGTGCTGGTGAAGCATCTAGGAAGCCACTGGATATGCTTCTAGAGCCAGAGCTCAAAGGAGTAGTCACAGCTGGAAATAAAGATGCAGTGTCATCAAGGTTTCTTTTTGGCAGAGGCTTCTGGGGACTACTAGCACCTCTTTATGGCTCTGGTGTCAGGGAAATGAGTCAATGCCTACCCTGCTCTAGCCATAAAAAGCTGCTGTCTCTAGTCATGCTGATGTGACTTAGACTCTGTCTGAATGTTGATAGGCAAAGGTCTGTGTGACAAAGGCTTCCACTAAATTTTCAAGGAGGTACTCCCCGAAAGTCTCTTAAAAGACAAGATCTAAGCAATTGTCTTTTTGTTCTGTTTTGTTTTGTTTGTTTGAGACAGGGTCTTTCTCTGTCACCCAGTCTGTAGTACAGTGGCATGATCTTGGCTCACTGCAACCTCTGCCTGCCGGGCTCAAGCGATCCTCTCACCTCAGCCTCCTGAGTAGCTGGGACCACAGGCATATGTCACTATGCCCGGCTAATTTTTGTTTTTTTTGTAGAGATTGTAGGGTTTTGCTATGTTGTCCAGGCTGGTCTTGAGCTCCTGAGCTCAAGTGATCTGACCACCTCGGCCTCCCAAAGTTCTGGGATTACAGGTGTGAGCCACCACGCCCGAACAATTGTCATATTTTTTAATGGAAAATACAAACTACCTTTGACGTCCCAGTTTACACTGAAACTTTACATTTGCCCCTTGTCCTTTATCAAGGGCTTAAGATGTCGGCAAGGCTTTCTCCAAACACTATATAAATATTAAATTGACTTCCAAATGTTGTTTATGAGAACTAGAATACCGTTCTTGTTATTTGATATGTATTTATGGAGTGTGTGTGTTCTGACTTGAGTCTAGCTAATGTCCCAGTAGGGTAGGATGTTTTGGACGTTGATGAGTTTTTCTTCTGATTCTATTTCTAACAGTTAAGCACATTGTTTGGGTAACTGGTTGTTCCTTGATTATAGAGTGTTCATGGCCACTAATAAATGTCCCCCATATTTAAATATACAAGTTATACCTTTGGGATGGCAGGGAGCTAAGGGCCATCAGCTCTTTTATATGCTAATACCTGAGATCAAGGCACATGATATTACTCAATCAAGCTAATATTTAGCTTTGGAAATTAAAGCATAAATTCATGAATGTGAATAGTGTTCTTTCTGCATTGATATTTAACCATAATGTATGTATGCACACAATGTTCCAAGATTTCTCTTTGTTTTTATTTTTTTGGTGATGTATGTTTCACTTGCTGCAATATTTGTTGATTCATGAATACTACTGATATTTAGGGAAAGGATCCAAGAAGTGTTGAACTCCTAGTGTGTCTTTCTTTAAGCTTGTCTCCTTGTTAAGGTGAACCTTAACATTCAAGATTATGGTGATCCTTATCATTTGAGACATTTCACCGAATATATGGGTGAGCAATGCACCTTAGACTTTTCAGTGAACTTCTCCATCCGTGTGGTATCTGATCCTCCTGAGAGTGGCCATATGCGGTAGGGAGGCCAGGGCTTAGCACCATTTTACAGGTACTCAGACAGGCTAGGTGACTTGCCCAAGATCACACAGCTAGTGCAGAGCTGGGACTAGATCCCAAGAATTCTGACCTCAAGAGGGGTGTTGATTTCCATTGATTTCGCAGTTCCCCCTACTTAAGTCACTGGATTAATAATTTTAAAGTGTGGATTAAGGCAAGTATATTTTGTTGGCTTGCTCTCCTTTAACTTTAGGTCTCCCAGTTGGGAGAATGAACTTGTAGTTTAATAGTTTCATAGTAGAAAGCAATAAATATATTCCTTAGTATAGACAATAAATTGTGGCAGTTTCACTCTCCTCCTTGGGCTGCGTCAAGATCACTTTGAAACATTCCTGGGTATTCTGCATACAGGACTTAGGGCTGTTTACTCTTTGCCGTCTCCCATATCAGCCTCCTTTGCCAATCAACTTCAGAAATACAGGTGTAAGCTGTGCTGTAAGGCATGAACCACACAGCACTTTGAAATGAGAAAGCTTTAAAGTAACAGGCAGGAATTTGAGGGGGAAATTGAAAAGTCTTTCTGCACAAAATGATTGTACTTTAAGGTGAAATTCACAAAGTCAATCAACATGAAGAATCTGGAAACTCTCATTGAGAGTTCTTTCATTTTTTTATACATTCCACAAGAAACAAGGTAGAGCTTTCATGTAAAGTTCTAACTTGTGATTAGAGAAGGCATTTGAAGTATATAGAACAGAGAGTATATTGTAGCTGGCAGCCAGGGCATTTGCAGAGCTTCACGTTAATGGGCAAGTGTCTTAACCATCAGCATTGAGAAAAGGAATGGCACAGGAGTGGGGGCTGAGGATGGGGTGGGGAGAGGGGCTCTGGCATCAGGTAGCCAAGAGTCAGCAAAATTAGAGATAATTTTAAGTGAGGAGGTCCATAGCCTTTCTTTCAGGAAGTGGAAGGTTTCCTTGGCCCCTTTTTCTAATTTGAGAACAATGTGGCTCATACATTGTCAACCTTTTCACTCGGTGGTATATATTTTTTGACCTTTTATGTGATATTGATACTTAATTTATATATCCATCTTAAATTAATTTTGTTGCATATAGATTTTTATGTGTGGACATAGCCCTTTTTAAAAAATTATTCAACAGCTTCTAGGAGACAACTTCTCTGCTTTTTGGGACAAGGCAGCCCTGCAGTAGGCAGAACAGTAGGGTAGGATTCAGGAGAACTGGGGGTTAGGCTGGGGATTACTTGAAGATAAGGGATTTAAAGGAAGTTAGGATTCTGTTCCTCTTCTCAAAGTTGAAATAAAGTAAAATAAATTAGGAGAAACCTAATTAGAAACCTAATTGCTAAAGGGTTTGTTTCCCTACTCAGACTTGCCCTGATTTAAAAACTGTATTTACAGAATGTTCACAGCCATGTAAAATAGACTGGAAAGAAATACTCTAATGTGGCAATGTTTCCCTCAGAGTGGTAGAATTATGCTTGTGTTGTCTTTCCTTTCTATTTTGTAAATTTGGCACTCTTTAAAAAAGAAACCTAAAATAAATTTCCTTTTAAAAAATGAAATTGTAAAAAGAAACAAGAAGCCTGGCTCGTTCCCAGCATTCTAAAGGGGAATGATTGTAGAGCTCCACAAAACTGGCCAAGGAGCTACATAGTGATGAAAGGGTTTTGATCTCTTTGGGAAGTATTGTAGGGAACAGCTTTGCTGGCACTCTCACAGCCCCTTTCCTGTGTGGAGATTGGGCTGTGGGACCTTTGTCTTGAGTGGTAAATGCCCAGCATGCCGCCAGAAGCCCTAGCTGTGGTCACTCCCTCATGGAGCACCTTTTGGGTCTGAGGCTGATAATTGTCCTGCTTCTTATGTGGTAAGCTGTCAGGACTGTGGGCTGCCAGCTGCCTTAGCTTTACTAAAAGGAGGTGGTTGATTCATTCTTTTACTGTGGATTGTCAGCTGAATAAAGCGGCCCACCACAGCCTTAGGGACAAAAGCTCTCCATTAGGATTACACTGCCAGGTTGGAGAATGGCCCTTTCAATGCTGTACAGCCTCAAACAGGGGCTGTATTAAGCTGACCACCTTTATGCAAATCTCTCTCCTTTGTCCAAAGGCCCCCTCATGACAGAGGCCAGCTAAGCCTTTATGGACAGATAGGCTTTGTGCAAGGCTGGGGGATCACCCAGGTTAGGTGTTTCCAGGAAGAAAAGTGGATTGAGGCGATTTTGTAAATGTCACTGCTAATAAATTGAACATTGGCAAACTTGCACTTAAGACATTACTTGGGAAGAACAGATTATTAAAATGGAGCAGATTGAGGTGCCATAGAGTTCTGGAGTGCTGAAATTATTGTCCTTTGGCATTATGCAAAACAACATTATGTCTTTATCTGTCTTTTCCAGTTCCTTTCTAGTTTCCTCCCTGATCCTGAGCTGCTTTATTTTTGTCCAAAGTGGAGAGGCTGCTCCCATCTGTGCTCATCTCCTCCTTAGTTGCTTTGGCTCTTTTCTCTCTCCTTGCTGCTGTGTTTTCCCTCCACCCATCTAATAGAATATTTCCAAGGTCTTATCTTCTTTTCCTCATGTCACTCCCTTGGGGCGCTCAAGTGACTTGTCTAATTTCATATATTCTCTGTGAACATGTCTTATAGAGTCATGGATTCCCCAAGCTGAAAGAGACTTCCAAGTTATCTGTCCGACTCATGTCTATGTGGTCAAATTGACAATTCTTGTCAAATAGAGGTTGGAGTTTCTTCCATGTTTCATTGATGCCTAAGCATGCAAGAGAACCTAAAGTTGATGACACTTCTTTCAGTACTTTTCCATGATTCAGTTTTTCTTTAAGAAAAAACACTCTCCCCTTTTGACCTTCAGCTACTTTAGCCCCCACTGCCCCAGGCCCATAATAGTAGCAACACATCTAATTCTTAATCTTTGTTCCTTCTCATATTAGTCTGCCTCCTTCATAGCATGTCTGGGAGTCATCCTCTCTTGCAACCTTTTTCTCTTCTTTCTGCAGCAGCTAACCTCGAACCCCTTCTCAGCCTGTCTGCTTGAGCTCCCCTTGCATCACCTCTTTTAAAATTAGTTTGATCTTGTGAGTCAATTCTCAGAAAATTTGAGTAGTGCCCAGCTACCTCACATAGTAAATAAAAATGTTAACATCTTCAGTTAGAGAATCCAGCCTGACCTGACGACTTTGATTTTCTCATTTGATTTTTCTTAACACCTTTTAACATTCCAGCTGCTCATTTTTAGAGAATTATTTTGACAGTTGTAAGTTATAAGAGCTATAGCTCTTCTTTGAAATAATAATATTTTAATTTTTCTTTAGGTCCTTTTGATTTACAAAAACCCCCCACAACAACAACAATAATAACAATAGCAATGAAAACACCAGACACAGTGCCTTGCCCATAGTATGTTTGGGGGCATGAATGATGAATAAATAAATAAAAGTATTTGAAATCACTGTAGATAACTTGATTTGCCCAGAAGCCAGAAATGTAGAACCCGCTGTCCTGGAAACTGTATTCTTTCTTCCTTGGTAAATTCCTACGGCATCAAGTAGAGGAAACCTTAATAAATACGGACTGGGAGTGGCCTAAAATATTCCACTATAATCTGTAATACTTTCAGATTCTTTACAGTTTAAATTTTTCTGTTCATTTATATATGAAAATCTTTCTGTTTAAAAAGTTCTTTAATGAAGTGTTCCAGTATCATTTTCTCTAGATTGTTTTACTGATTGGCTGTCAGTATTTTAAATTGAAAATGGACTGGAGACAGAGAAAAACGTACCTATCAAATTCTTAATTAAATGATTCATGAAGATGTCTTTTAAATGGTTCATTTGAAATATACCTTTATATGAACAGGAATGGCTATCTCCATATTAAGTCATCTGTATAAGTTCGTTCTTGCATTGCTACAAAGAAATGCCTGAGACTGGGTAATTTATAAAGAAAAGAGATTTAATTAACTAACAGTTCTTTAGGTTTTACAGGAAGCATGGTATTGGCTTCTGGATGGAGCTTTTACTCATGGTGGAAAGTGAAGCGGGAGCTTACACATCATGTGGCTAGAGCAAAAGGGGGTGCAGGAAGATGGGGTGGTGACGGGGGGTGGGGGAAGGGCATGCTGGGGGTAGAGGTTGGGGGTGGGGGGTAAGGCAGGGGAAGTTTTGGGGTGGGGGTGGGTGCTGGGGGTGGGATTGGGGGAAGGTGCCACATACTTTTAAAAGACCAAATCTCCCAAGAACTCACTCACTATGGAGAAGACAGCACCAAGCCATGAAGGATCCACCCCCATGATCCAGTCACCTCCTACCAGGCCCCACCCCCAACCTCGGGGATTACAATTCAACATGAGATTTGGACAAGGACAAATATTCAAACTATATCATCATCTGTCCTGCATGTTTTCCTACATTTTTTCTATGTCTTAGGTCGTTCTGTTCCTGCATCTCATGATCTCTGGAGAAGTAACAAGTTCTTGATTTTTCACAGTTTTCAACTAGCTGAATGTTATTCTTCATAGTTTTACAGGCTATGTTTAGATAGCCTTGTGTTGCTGAGAGAAACTTACCCTATTCGCTGCAGTGATCGGGGAGAGACTGACAATACAGGACTTTGATACAGTACCAAGTAAGGCAGGTGCCATAAGGGTAAAGGCAATGTGCTGTGGAGATGGAGGACAGAGGATCAGAAAAGGCTTATTGGAGAAGATGCTTTGGGGGAAGTGCTTTGAAAGATTTATATTACTTCTTTAAGTAAAGATATAGGGAAGGACATTTTAGGCAAGGAGATGATCATGAGCAAAGGCTGGGCAGTATGAATGAAGAGTGAGTGTCTGGATAATAGTGGGTAGTTCCTGGAATTCAGGAATGATGTGATTGGAAAGGTGAATTGGGTTGTATTATAGAGAGCCTTGGGTGACAGGCTGAGACAGTTTTATTGTGGTGATGCTTAAAATCTCCAGACAAGAACACATGTGATTGTAATAGGAGAGCACATTCAATAAATATTTGTGGAGAAATCATATATTGAACTTCTTGTATTTCCCCTTTACTAACATGTTGTCTGTAATGAGGCAAGGTAGAAATGAATTTAATAAACCAAACCAAACTCAAACCTGTCTAACTAAGTGGGTTCCAAAGTCCACATGACTACTTTTGCTTGCTTCACAATGGCTTCAAGTGACAAACTTTGTGAGGGGATCTTCCTTGAGGTCACAATTGTGCCAAACAGGTAGTCCCAAGTGCCAGTCACTAGTGAAGTTAAGCACTGGGCATAAGTGCCAACTCTGGGCACCTAGCCAGGTTCTTGCCAGATGCTCCTTGGCTGATGTGAATGAAAGTCATCTGTTGAGGAGTGGCTCCAGTTCATGTCACTGGATGATTCTTGAGCTTCTGCCCTGTGCTAGGTGCTGCAGACAGGGAGAAATCAGACCACATTCTGGTCTTGTGCTCATACTCCACTGGGGGAGACAGACAAGGGGTTGAATAGTGATCATACCTCTTAGAAAGTGACAAGCGCCCTGAGACAGTAGCAGACAATGAATTCTAGAGGGTTCAGGGAGAAGGAAGCTGAGGAAAATATTTGTGAGAGTGCATTCTACCTGAATCTGGAAAAACTTGAAAAAAATGATGTACTTTGGGATTCAAGTCCATACATCCAGGTTACACTTAACCTTTACACCCAGTAGATGCTGTGGGGATAGATATATTTTGCCAAACATCAGAAACAGATTGCTCTTTTGGGACTACATTATTTGGCTTTGGCATTGGTATGCTCCAGAGGCAAAAATGGTGTGTCCCTCAGAAAAGGCAAGAATACTATTTGCCTGAAGTGAATCAAGTCCATAGAATCTGTTAAAAGAAGTTTTTGAACATCAACACTTACATTTTCTTCTTTTTTTATTAAAAAATAGAGACGAGGTCTCTTTATGTTGCCTAGGCTGGTCTTGAACTCCTGGGCTCAAGGAATCCTCCTGTCTCAGGCTTCCCAAAGTGTTGGGATTACAGGTGTGAGCCACTGCTCCCAGCCATCACGCACTTTTGTATCTATAAACCAAGGTAAAGATTACAAGTAAGAGTTTTTACATTGCAGAAAAAGGAGAATTCCCTTAGAGGCAGATCTAAACACCATCTCTAGGGCTTGTATCAAAGACCACTGGACAAAATAGCATCAGAAAGCTCAGTCCCTTTGGTCAAGTAAACCATCATGGTGATTGCAGGGGGCTGGAATTGGGAGGAGACTAAAGACATTTGACTTCGTGCAAAAGCTAAAAGCAGTTTAAGAACATTTTTTTTTTTTTGGCGGGGGTGGGGGGAGGTGATGAACATTCCCAGTTTCTCCAATCAATAGCATTTCTGTGAGAATTGTAACACTATGAAAAGTCATTTCTAATCTGGAAAGTCTTGGTGGTTGAAAAGTTTCTCTTACCTTTATTTTCAGTTATGTGATTATTGAATTCCCTGGTGTTGCTAGATGGGCTATTTTTTATTTAAAAACATCTCTTTTTTCTAAGATGATCTGGATAGACTATCCAGTGCCCATACATAACACTCATCAGTTTTTCAATCTCTCATTCTCAGGTAAGAAAACGATTTTTGTCTTTCAGACTTTACTTTTGTACTTACCTTTTTATATTTTACTATGTACTTGTAATGGAAGTAAGATTCCTCTGTATTTTGAAACGGATCATCAAGTTGTAAGTGGGGAAAATCTAAGTAATGAGCTGGAATTTTTTTTTCTTTTTTGAGGCGAGGTCTCTCTCTCTCTGTCACCCAGGCTGGAGTGCAGTGGCATAATCATGGCTCACTACAGCCTCGACTTCCAGGGCTCAAGCAATTATTCCACCTCAGCCTCCTCAGTAGCCAGTGAGTAGCTGGGACTACAGACATGTAGTGCCATGCCCAGCTAATTTATTTTTTATTTTTAAAATTATTTTTATTTTTATTTTTATTTTTATTTATTCTTTTGAGAGAGAGTCTCACCCTGTCACCCAAGCTGGAGTGCAGTGGCACAATCTTGGCTCACTGCAACCTCCACCTCCCAGGTTCAAGTGATTCTCCTGCCTCAGCCTCCCAAATAGCTGGGATTACAGGCACCTGCCACCATACCTAATTTTTTTTTTTTTTTTTGTATTTTTAGAAGGGATAGGGTTTCACCATGTTGGCCAGGCTGGTTTCGAACTCCTGACCTCAAGTGATCCGCCCCCCTCGGCTTCTCAAAGTGCTAGGATTACAGATGTGAGCCACGGCGCTCAGTCCTAATTTTTTAATTTTTTTGTAGAGACGGTGTCTCCCTGTATTCTCCAGGCTGGTCTTGAACTCCTGGGCTCAAGCGATCCTCCTGCCTCAGCCTCCAAAAGTGTTGGGATTGTAGGCGTGAGCCACCATGCCTGGCAATAAGCTGCATTTTAAAATAATAACACCTGAGTTAGTAATTCATACAATGCTCAGTCAGGCTTAAAGCATAGGCCAAGATGTAACATCATTCAAATAGTCAAAATCAACTCTTATCCTAGTGAATTGATTACATGTGAAATTGTGTAGCATCAATAATAAAAATATCTGTTTATGGATGTTCTTGATTTTCACCAATGACAACTACAGATTTAAAGTGCAAATCATATTTTATCTTGAGATTCTACTTGATCACTTTAAATGTAGCACTCTTCTAATTTCCCTCAGAGAATTATAAAATCAAGTGAAGGAAAGAAGACGTCTTAGTTTTGATAAATTGGTGATTGTAGATCAATAAGAAGTGTGTGTGTGTATGTGTGTGTGTGTGCGCACGTGTGTATGTGTACTCAGTTGTAGAACAGTTGCAAACAGAAATGAACTTTAATGTTAATTTTCACCAACTACTGTAATTTTATGTTTATATAGATATTATATGATTGTATTCTCTCAAAACATAGCATATATTTATTGCCATAAATGTAATTTGTTTTTTACATGATTTGCCATAAATGTAATTTGATACTTCTGTAATTAAAAAGTAAATAGATATAGAAAATAGATTTATAAATCTTAAGATATAACAATTAGAGCTCATTCTCACCCAACTCTTTCAAATGGGGCGTTTTTCCAGCTATGCGGCTCGTCAATTCTGTAAATATATTTTTTGAAATTACATGAGACAGCCCAGTGCAGTGGTTGTGCACCTGTAGTCTTAGTTATACAGGAGGCTTAGGTGGGAGGATTGCTTGAACCGAGGAATTATTAATAGAAGCCAGCCTGGGCAATATAGTGAGACCTCGTCTTGAAAGAGAGAGAGAGAGAGTGAGAGAATGAGATTTTCATTTCTGTTATGCTAAGTTGCTCATTTAATAAAAAATTCTCAATAGAAACACAAATTATCCTTGCACAGCCTTGAAATTCCATTTTGAGACCATTTCCTTAGTATAGGAATTCTACTGTGGTGGTACATACAGTGAACAGATTTTACCTTGTTTCTGTCTTCAAAGTTATTTCAATGGCAGGGATTAATAGCATATTAATTTATGGCTCATACTGTTTGCCTGAAGGAGACTTATCTTACACAGATAATTCTGACAGAGACATATACCATAATGCACAGTCATTGCAATTGTTTTGTAAAAGAGAGGTTAGGTGAGAGTCTTTATTTATTTATTTATGAGATGAAGTCTTGCTCTGTTGCCCAGGCTGGAGTGCAGTGGTGCGATCTTGACTCACCAAAACCTCCACCTCCCGGGTTCAAGTGATTCTCCTGCCTCAGCCTCCCGAGTAGCTGGGACTACAGGCATCTGCCACCACGCCCAGCTAATTTTTTTTTTGTATTTTTAGTAGAGACGGGGTTTCACTGTGTTAGCCAGGATGGTCTCGATCTCCTGACCTCGTGATCTGCCCGCCTCAGCCTCCCAAAGTGCTGTGATTATAGGCGTGAGCCACTGCGCCCGGCCCTGAGAGTCCTTTATTCTTCAAGTTGTTTCCCAGGTATTTGGGCAGGCTATGCTGGGGACCTTTATGGGAGCACTTTGAACTGCAACCAGTAAACCAGTTAAAAAGGATCTCTGCTATTACCACATTCATCTTTCCCTGGACCATTCGTAAACCTTGGAGGGGATCCTAAGACTAGTATTTTTGTCACAGAGACCATTCAATATTTGTTAGGCTTTCAAAGTTTCCATTTTGTCATGTATAAGCCAAAATGCATGCATAGGTGTTTGAGGATAGAAAGTAAAACAAGACAAAGACACACTGAAGTCATTTTGGAGATTCTCTGTGCTCCTAGATCTATTAAAAGTGCTGAGATGTCTTGTGTCAAGAAATCTGCTTCAGTGTATTTAACCAGCATTTTTCAAATGTTCTCCGCTAAGGAACACTTGATGCCTATTTTTATTTTTGCTTAATCCTGTTAACATCTTTTGGTATTTGTGTTCTGCAGGACCAGTGACCTTTAGGAAAGTTGTTGTTACCTGTATGATACCATTTTATATATATGATCAATGGTATTTGGCTCAGCTATATTGAATTCCCCAGGAATAATATTGACCAGCTATTTCTGGGCAAGAAGACCATCAGCTAATTGCAGTGTCAAACTTCTTATGACAACTGGTCATGAATGCTTTTGTGCCAAATTCTCTGATGTGTTGACTAAGGCTCTGGCAGGTTTGAAGACATCAAAAACTCCTGAGGTATCTCCAGTAGATTCAAAAACTGGCCTTGCAGGCTTAAGAACTTTCTCTGCTGCAGAGACAACAGAAACAAGCCTAACTCCCCAAATCCAGAATGAATCTGTTGACTCAGTCCCCTCTGATCTTAGATGCTGTTGCATGGGGATGACATTTGCCAGAGATTTCTCCCCTCTCCCTCTCCTCTGAGTGGCTTTGAGATGGTGGGTTTTGATAACTGAGTTCACCTCGTTGGAGAGAAAGTGTGGACACCAGCATCACAACTGTGGTGAACAAAAAGGCTCCTCCCCTTCCAAGGAAGCTGGGAAGGTGGATTGCTTCACTGAAGAGTTAAAGAAAAGAGTTTTAGAATATATTATTTGATTTTTTTTCTTTTTTCAGGATCATCTGTTGGGCACTTAAGTCACAGACCAACTCCCATTCCATGTTTCTGAGAACCCGTCCTTTAAAATACTGCAGAAAAATGGGTTTGCCTGTAGTTTGACAAATTAACTTTTCTTTAAGGAAACAGTAAAATGTGATTTTCCCATTCAGCAAAACTTAGAAATTCTTTGCATCAAATTTCAGTGAGTTTTATTTTTAGTGTATATGATTGGAATTCTGTTTAATACATAATTTTGAAAAGTCAGCATCTGTTTATATTGTATATAAGATAGATCCAGTGTGGACAATGTCATATAAAATGTTAATCTTACAAGCCGGTAAAGGCTTCAAGTTTAACTTAAGCCTGTTACTAACTTTGCAAAATTTTTTAATAAGGTGAGTGACTAGAAAAACCCTAGTTTCTATAGATTTTAATAAACTCAAGTGAGGAAATATATATAAAATGAAGTTTTACCCTTACATGAGTAATAATAGAAGTTTTAAACTGTTATGCAGATCTGTAGAATCCAAGTCAAAGGATAAGTTGTTCTTCAGCTTTTGTAAGGAGCAAAGGAATAACTGTAAGAAGCTTAAAAGCTGTAGACATTTTAGGGAAAGAGGCATAGTGAAATGGACATGAGAGTAATGTACTCTTGACTCAATTTTAACTTTTTAAGCAATCATTTGCAAACCCCAATGCTTTAACTAATATTAAAACATGATTATTTCATTCATTTATTTATTCATTGAATAAAAATTATTGGGAGAAAGTGAAGATGGGAGGTGTGGAGGAGATGTGCAGGAAAGAAAGAGCCTCTATTCTGGGTTGTTGGAGGCTGTCATTTAGTACTTCATATTATTTTTCTTGTTAGACAAGATTACACATGTTGGATTGCCTCAGTGGATTGAAATGGAAATTCTATTGAAATATAATGGGTGAAAATAGTTTTTCTTCTATAATGGTTTACTCTCTTTATCTCAGTAGCAGTGCAGTCTGTTTTCTCTGTGAGTCTAAGAATGACAGCCCGAACTTTTCATTAGCCAGGGAACCCTGAACTTCACTCTAGCAGAGTTCAGGGCATTTAAGAAAAAGTATGATTACTTTAACCTAGGCACTTCCCTGCTGTCCATAACACCAGATGCTGACCCTCTGTGCTTCTGTTTCTGTATTCCATCTGTGCTCTTCATTTTTATTTCTCCCTCTTAGCTTCCAGAACACTTTACGTATAACTTTTTAATGGAATTTATAAATTTTGACCTTGTATTCTAGTTATCTATTTACAAGTCTGATCTCCAAAGAGCAGAACAAATTGGCTTCATCTCTTTATTCTCCAGAGTCAGCCACAGAGTCCACACTTAGAAAATGTCTATAAAATGAATTAATGTTAAATGAATAAGTGGAATTTTATTTACAGAGGACTCTTCCGGAAAGATGTGTTACATGATGTGTGTTATCTTTAGTTCCACAAACGAGTCTCTACTTTTTATATAAAAGCTATCTGGTAAAGAGAACCAGGATATTAGAATATGGGATTTTCTCCTCTTGACCTTTTCCTTCGAACATGCTCCCTTTACATCTTTTGTTTTTTCTTTTTTTTTTTTTTTGGTGGAAGTAGTCTATATATTATTTTGGATAGTGATTACAGTTGTCAGAATTCATGAGACTGAAAATATGTGTGTTGTATATTGTTATATCTCAATTAAAATATTTTAGAAAATGTAATACAATATAAACATACAATACAATAAATACAATAATATAATACAATACAGTAAACATAATGATATATGTCTCTCTTGATATGGAAAGACGTTCATGGTATAATGTTAAGTAAATTAACTTGGTTAAAAACTCTGGCTACCATAACCCTTTGTGCATATATATCAAGGTAGTGAGTTTTTAAATTTTATTCTTTAATGTCTTTCACATTTTTCAACTTATTTTGAATGAGTATTTTACCAATAAAGTATTGTTTACTATACAGTGAAAGATTTAAAGTACATCCCCTGCTTATTAAAACTTTGCAGAAATTATTGAACCATATGAGAAATTTATTTTTATTTCTATTAAATTACGAGGCTGCCAGATCACTTGAGGTCAGGAGTTCAAGACTAGCCTGGCCAACATGGCGAAACCCCATCTCCACAAAAAATACAAAAATTAGCTGGGTGTGGTGGCACATGCCTGTAATCCCAGCTACTCGGGAGGCTGAGGCACAAGAACTGCTTGAACCTGGGAGGCGGAGGTGGCAGCGAGCCAAGACTGCACCACTGCACTCCAGCCTAGGCAACAGAGTAAAGCTCTGTCTCAAAAAAAAAAAAAGTAACAGAACTGTAGCTTAAAAATAGTCATGAAAATTTATTTAAAAATGTCTTGGGGCCAAGTGCAGTGGCTCACACCTATAATCCCTGTGCTTTGGGAGACCAATGCAGGAGGATCACCTCAGGCCAGGGGTTTGAGGACCAGCCTGGGAAATATAGTAAAACCTATCTCTACAAAATTATAAAAATTAGCTAGGCATGGTGGCATGCACCTGTAGGTCCTAGCTACTCAGGAGTCTGAGGTAGAGTATCACTTGAGCCCGGAGTTTGAGGTTGCAGTGAGCTATGATAGCACCACTGCACTCCAGCCTGAGTGACAAAGACCCTGTCTCTAAAATTAATTAATTAATTTAATTTAATGGAAATACATCTTTTCTTATAGATGAACTATCAGTTACATGTTTTGAGTTTCTCATTCTTCATTTTTGGTAAATTCTCTGGTTGATTTCTTTTGGAGAGGAACCCATATTAGAACTTGGGGACAAAATGATGAAAAAGGAGAGAGGAAAAGAGCAGGATACAGGAATAAAGTGTCCACTAATGAACCCTAGAAAGAGAGGCCATGAACAGCCAGCTCTGTCAACTCAATTTTGCATAGCTCTCAGTTCAATGAGTAGCTGAAATAGATAGGATAGAGTTACAGTGTGTGAAGAGCAGACAGGAAAATTTCTCTAGGAGGTGTTCAGGGGCAATATTCCCAATAATATGTCCTTGAATCTTTTTTTTTTCTTTTTTGAGAAGGAGTCTCGCTCTGTTGCCCAGGCTGGAGTGCAGTGGCACGATCTCAGCTCACTGCAACCTCCGCCTCCCGGGTTCAAGTAATTCACCTGCCTCAGCCTCCCGAATAGCTGGGATTACAGGTGTGTGTCACCACGCCCAGCTAATTTTTTGTATTTTTAGTAGAGACGGGGTTTCACCGTGTTAGCCGGGGTGGTCTCTCTCCTGACCTCGTGATCCACCACCTTGGCCTTCCAAAGTGCTGGGATTACAGGCTTGAGCCACTGCACCTGGCCCCCCCTTTTTTTTGAGACAAAGTCTCACTCTGTCACCTAGGCTGGAGTACAGTGAGTGGCACAATCATGGCTCCCTGCAGCCTTGACCTCCCGGGCTCAAGTGATCCTCCTGCCTCAGCCTCCTGAGTAGCTGGGACTACAGACCTGTACCACCATGCCTGGCCTGTCTTTGGATCTTGAGTGTATCTAAGAGTATAAGCCTTGGTTCAGTGTCATGGTCCACTCAGATATGACAGCAACAAACACCCAAAGGGGCTTTAGGAGAGCTCTAGGTGGGAGAGAGATGTAGCAGGGGCCTAGAACTCAAATACTGGAGGGGGAAGTGATGAGGCAAGGATGGAATGCACTTCAAGATTCTTACCTCCTCCGAAGCCTAAAATGCTGCTGCACTTGAGCTTTGATACTGTCTAGAGGTTTGAAGTGCACTGGACTGTCACTCCTTGCTATAGACCAGGAATTCTCAAATATTCGAATCCCGTGTCTTAGTAATCACTGTCAAGGGACTGAGCTCTTAACATGATGGAAACCAAACTCTCTCTCCTATTTTTTTTTTTCAACGAACAACACTGATGTGTTTACAGACACTTTGTCAGCATAGTTATGATTTTTTGTGAGTTTCAAGAGCAAGATCAATTGCTGAAAAGTTATTGGACGTAAATGTAATTGCTACAGAACATCAAAGTAATTTGTTGATAGGCAAGGGAACCAGAATTGGGAGAAATGTGGGATGTTCGTGCTTAGTCCTAGTGAGCTGAAGGTCACAGATGGAAATTGGGGGTGGGTGTAAGGAGGGTGGTTAGGAAACAACACGTGACACTTGCAGATGGGCAAGAGTGTTGAAAAAGGGCCAATGCTAAGTAATGAAAAGGCAGTACACTACAGCAAGTGAGTGCTCAGGCACTGCCATGGACTCTCAGGATGGCCTTGGGAAAGTTAGCAAAAATATTTGGAACCTATTTTCCTCATGTGTAAAATGGGGAACATAATGCCTGGGATGTGTAGTAAGTGTTTAATAAATATCACTTAATGTTATTACTATCTTTAATTATTCTAAAATCTTACACTTTTCTACTGCTATAAATCTAAATTCACTAACTATGGTTGCATTTGAGCCCCATTCCAAGGGAGGCTTATTGCTTAAATATAAAAGTAACATGAGGATGGTTTCATCTCCAAGGAACTCTTATAACAAGGGACCTGAAGACGGATTCCCTGTCAAGTCCCAGCGTAGTTTTTTTGTGTGTGTGCTTTGGAAGAAGAATGATAGTAACATACTCTTCATAATTAATTTAAAAACTGGCAATATTTTTCAGTTCTACCTGTCTTTTAGATTTCACAGACTGTTTTAATCTTGATGAAATCCTTTCTAATTGTGGAGTTATAATGATTGACTTCAATGCCTCTCCTTATTGACTGTGAACTTTGTGAGGACAGAGACTGTGGCATCTTCATCTCTGGATTCTCACACTTGGTATTGCTAAGGCTGGCTCGGAGTATGCACTTTGTGAATGTATTGGGAATAAATGCAGTACTTCAGCTTTTTGACTTAAGGTGCTTTCATGTGTCCCAGTCCTAGAAGAATTCATGCTAAGTCTAAGGGAAATCAAAAGAAGATCTAAAAGAGATAAAAATTTACTGATAGTTCTATCAGTTCTCAGCTAGATTTTTATAAGATGTCAATTTGGAGAAGAGTATGAATTTAATGGATTAATAGAACATCAAGGTTGGTATATAGGCACATTCCTAGTGAGCAGAAGGTCACAAATGGATGGAAATTGTGACATAGCTAGAAATGTAAGGACCATTAACAATAACTTTGGAATTCCCCTCTGAATCCCACAGTAGACCACTCTCATTGGGAAATGAAGGCTAGCCTTTGAAATAGAGATTGAAGAAATCAATCAGGGAAAGATAGCACCAGAGAATACATCCAGAAGAAAAGCAGAAGCTTTTCTTTTCTTCATATCAGGGGTTTATTGCTTCCTATACAGATTGATTTCTGTGTTTAATATTAGGACATGCTTTGGGAATAATGAAAAACATTAAGTTCTACAGGCTGATTGAATTCCACTTAAAATCTTACAATTCGTGTTTGTCACCTGGATATCTATAGGTCTTATTCACTAGGTTTTATTGTCCAGCTACTGTAACTAGCCGTGATAATGTGAACATTTGAGTAGCAGACTTCAGATTAATTTTCCTTTTTCAGGAAGTAAAGTCCTGCAAGGATGTCTTGTTCTTTTACTGGAAATCAAAGGGATGATGAACTTTCCTTTGCCTATTGGGGGTGGAGGTAGCCCTGGACAGTTATAGATAGTGTGAGACAGCACTTTAACCACTAGATGCAAGAAACTTGGAATTGATTTGTCTTGTAAATGCTTCCACAGGCCATTACCCATTCTCTAACCCTTTGAAACATCCTTAGACATGATGGGGTTAGTAAACCTCACACAGAATTCACTATGGAAATTAAATATGCTGGATTTCTCTGGAATTATTTATTCTGTAAAATCCTAGGACTCCTAGGGACCACATCTCTTTGATTTTGGTATTCTAAATTCTCATTTCCTCTATTTTGTCATCTCATTATATAGGACCATATTCTGTCACTGCACTTTGCAAAGAGAAGGGTGAGCTGTTAAGGAAACATAGTTTGTACCAAGTTTTCTATATCATCTTTTGTACTTACATACGTTTAATTTGATTGAACAAATACCCAATGCTTTGTGTCTGTGGTGCACAGTTCTAGATGTTTTAGGATATAGAAAATGGAATAAGCCTTCCCTGACCTGAGGAAGCTTACATTCTAGTGGAAGAATAAGAAAAATGCACATAAAGGGCAAGGTTTAGTAGGGGTAATCCAGGAAGACTTCTTGGAAACAGTAGCATAGGTATATAAGGAAATCCAGTGTACTTTTTAACTCTTATACCAGACTCTCTGGATTCAAATCTTTGATCTACTACTTACTAGCTGGTTGATCTTGGGCTACCTTTCTGTGACTCAGTTTTTTCATCTATAAAGTGAAGATAACATCAGATCATACCTCAAAAAGATCTGAGAATCAAATAAATTACTTGCTGCAGAGGGCTTCAAGCAGGGCCTTTCCAGTAGTCTGGGATAATGGGGGACCCAGGGGAGGGCTTTAAGTGGAAGGACAGATCAAGTCAGTGTATAAGATCATATTGGCCGCTGGTTGAGGATGGACTAGAGGGGGCAAAAATGGAGACCATGGAGGAAGAGGTGGTTGCAGGAATTGAGGTGAAAGGGCCTGAGCTTGAGGCCTGGCATTGAGGATTGATAGGAGCAGGCAAGTGTGAGCGATAGTACAGAGATGGGATCCAAGGACAGACAGGCTATGGATGCTGGTCAGATGGGCCCAAACCAGGGCAGAGAAGGAAGAGATGTTATGAAAATTGACTTGGCAACCATCATTTGCAAGAATAGATTGATGATATTCATGCTTGAGTATTTTGTCATATAACTGGGATTTTCTCTGCTAATATCCAGGTAAATATGAACACCTGGCTTTCTACTCCTTTCAGAGGATTGTTATACAATAAATGTAGAAATTTAATTCTACCGAATTTTTGTTGTTTCAACCAAGGAAGGAGAATGTTGCATTCTGTTGATAAATAAGGGAGGGAAATTAACAAACATTTAATTACCTGCCTGATACTGATCAGCAGAATTCTTACATGGCTTAGGGATTCTGGAGGAAAGGGTTGTGGGAAGGGCACTCAGTTTGACCATGGAAGAGGAAGCAGATTGCTTTGGGGCTTCATGTACAACCCAGGAAAATGCTGGAGGACAGGATGTAGAAGACTGCATCTGAGAGGGTAGCTAGAGAGCTTTCCTGGGCAAGAGTGAATGTGAAGGCTGTTACAAAAGCTTAGGTGGTGTTGTCCAGAGAATGTAGTGGTTATAAACTGAATTCTAAAGTTTCCCACTTATTCATATACTCACTTTCACATCAGTTGGGCCTCCAAAATAGTTTAGAGAGCTTTTAGAGTAATCACTTCAGAGTTTAGTAAGAGAGAAAGAAAGTGGGTAGTGTAGCAAGAGAGAGAAAGATCACCTTCCTTGAGAGTTGAAAAGCACTACAGAGGAGATGGTGAAGCAAATGTTTACAGACTGATTTTCCAGTGCTGTCAGGTACTAGCTATGTAACTTCAGACAAGCTACTTAAACTCTGAGTCTCAGTACCCTCATGTGGGAAATGGGAGTAATAGCACCTATCGAACAGGGCTGTTGTAAGGATTAAATGGTGACTGGTGAAATACACAGGACCTAGTATGTATGTAGTAATCTCAGTAAATGTTGGTTATTTTGGCTCTACCTCTGCTGCCACTGCCCTACTTCAAGGCCCCAACCTCTCCCAGCTGAACTCCCTGGGTCTTCTAACTGAAGTGCTTCTCAAAGGTTAGTGTGCATAGACATGGCTTAGAGAACTTGATGCCGTGATGATTCTGATTGTAAATGTCCGGGGCATCCCTAGAACTTGCCATCTTCTGTGAAGCTTCTAGTTCGGTATTGATTACTCTCTTGCCCCTTGCCCTGAATCAGTGGATTTATACAGGTGCCAGTCTTCCCCACAAGCCTGTGTACTGCCAGGGTGTGGCAGGGACAGGGGTTGAATTGCTGAGATTTCAGAACTGGCAGGAGCACAGAAGGGTTTTATGGACTTAATTGGAATAAGACTGGGATTAATCGTTTAATGGATTGCTGATCTGTTTTAGAGCCTGCAGAAATTTTTGCTGGACCATCTAGAAACTTGAAATATTCTGCCGGAATGTTCAGGGATGCCAGAAATCTTCTGTTTCTTTAGTATTCCTTATTGTCTCAGACTAAGAGAACATGGCATATGAATTCCCAAAAGGGGGAAATCAGTAAGAAATAAATACCCTTTTAAATCTGACTTTGTTTCTTTACAGATCTGGGTTTGCCTTTTTTTTTTTTTGTACCTATCTTTTAGGAACAGGATTAGGATTAGCTGGGTGAGAGGAGGTGTTCAGCAAACTTTGACTGACCATTTGCATTTTTACAGGTAAGACTCAGCGTTCCCTCATTCATTTATTCATCCACCAAACATTTATTCAACATGGGTTTTCTACCAGGCACAGTTTAGGGTGCTAGGAATATAATAAGTGACAAAATTGGCCTGACCCTGTTCTCAGAAGGGGCCACAAAATATGCACCTGTGCTCAGAATGCGAGCTTTGGTCTAGGAAAGACTGGGCATTTTTCCTATGCAGGTATGTGTGTATGTGTGTGTGCGTGCTTCCGTGGAATTGAATTCATTTTCTTCATTGCTTGGATTCCCTCACAACGTTGCTCAGGTCAGGGTCTATGCTTGTGCAGTGAGAGCTTACTGAAAGAACTAAGGTTAGAGAAAAGCACAGCCAGTCAGTAGGGATACCTCAAAAACACCAGGATGCCTGATTCTGTTCCTGGATCTCTTTTGGAGCATGACTTTGCCACCTGCCTTTCCTGGCGTATTGTGTGGTGTATGGCATGCATATTACGTAATCCAGGGTAGATTAATTTACATTCTTGATTTTATCCGTTGGAAAGTTATATTCCCTTAAGATGGATGAGTAACTGATAAAATATTGTCTTATGAGTTGTAATTTTTGAAGGAATTTTGATTGAAAATAAATTGGAAATTTCCACTGACTTGGTTGATATGTTTATATCATACACATTTAACATCATTACTGTCTACTTGAGAATTGTAAATATTTCATTCTTTCTCACTGATTAAATGCCTTTAATAAACCTTATATGAGAAGAGAAGATGACTTCACTCACATTGATGAAATGTGCCGTAATGCATTTTCCCCTATAAACTTAAAACAAATTCCTGGAACCATATTGAGATTTGAAAGACCATTTTCCTTTGCTTGAGCAATTGTTTATAAAGAGTGTGTACGTGTCTCTCTCTATAGAAAGACAGAGTTGATCCCTGATAGTGCGCAGCAATTTTTATAACTACAAATATATGATGTGATTATCGTCCACAATAGCATTTTCAATACTTTGAGGTTTTTACTTTAAAATAAACAAATATTGTAACCAAAGTAATTTCCAAAGATGTATTAGTCTCTGCATTCTGCTTTTCTTCTGACCTTCTCTGGTTTTCTTTAAAATTCCATGTAAACATTTTAAATGATGTTTACATGAGTCAAACACTTTCTGGCCATTACTGCACTGGGAGGCCACAGAGTTTTCCTTCTCTCTGTCAGTCTGGCTAAGCTGACTGACAGACTGGGTGAGGGAGGACAGACTGATCTGCAGAGCACATTTCTGGGTGCTGCTGAAATAGTACTCATTCTGACAAATCGCTGATTAGGCCTGCCAGGAACTGCCTGTGATTTAGGCAACCCCACAGAGATTCCTGGGTTCTAGAGCACTAACTAGTTAACTTTAACCTCTTCAGATGTGGAAGAGTGAGGATATGTTCTCTCTTAGTCTCTCTTTATGAAAGATAGAATATTGTTCATGATCATACTTTTTGCACCATTAGAAATTACTGCTAACATTTTCAACTTAATTCTGCTCAATTAGGCCCAGAAACTCCAATCCTTGCATTGCTCTTTCTCTGGGACTTTTAATACACCTGCCCATTGCCTGCTGAAGATTCATTCCAGCCACTTGGCTTCTCTACTTTTTTTCTCAGTGAGCTTTCCCCGCATCCCTGCCCCAACTTCTTCACTTAGTCAATCTTTACATCACAGTTCTACACGTCAAGTACTGTGGCTAATATTCTTAGTGTCTCTTGTTCTCCTTGGTGCTCAGAAACACTCGGAGCAAGGACTGATCTGATCACCCCCTTTCCCCATTCCTACATGTGGGCTGCTGTGTGTTATTGGGGACAATGTCACTTCTGCGCAGATCATTACCACTACAGAGTTATCCTCTTCTGCCACATGTTGCACATTACGTGGGCATACATTAGGTGCCATGATACCCTGACTCTGCACCTAGACCTGAGACAGCACTTATTCATGACATGTTAGACTTACCTGGTAGGCCCACTGCATGGAGATTGGTCTCCACACAGTTCTCTCATTGTTGCAACAACAGGTGATGTGAAGAAACCTCTCTGTATTGCCAAATTTTTGCCATCACTGCCCCCTCTGAGAAGACTGCATCCTTCTCACAGTCTTTTAGATTTTATACTGCTATTAACAATCTCTAATGAAAGCCATAATTTATTGGGTGGTTGCTATGAGTCAGTCATAGTGCTAGCCACTTCATATACATTAACTTAATTCTCATAAAAACCTTGGCATGTAGGTATTATAACCCCCATTTTAAAGTTGAGATAATTGAGACTCACAGAAGTTAAGGACCAAAGGTCACACATCTACAAACAGGTAGAGAGTTGGGATTTAAACCCAGGTCCAATTGATTCCAGAGCCCAGTCTCTTCACTCTTCAACACTGGTGTCCACATTGTTTTTGAGAGGAGTTTCTTAATTCTGAATGGCACACATACTAATTGTAACAAACTTTAAAAATATAAAAAAAATTTACTTGCTCATTGTTCTATCACTAAAAGACACCTTGTGAATGCTTTGCTTTTATTTCTCATTCTGTTTTATACACAATATTGCATTTGATCATTTGCTTAACATGATTGGGTTCATATAGCACATACAATCCTGTAACCTTTTCCAGACAACATTATAAGAAGTATTTTTCATAATACAGATTCTCTGAAAACATGCTTTTCACTAGCCTCTGCATTGATTACAAAACATGAAAAATCTACTGGGGAGTGTCACAAATGAGATATTCCATGAAATAAGAAATGTAATCTGGGGTGGGAGGATAAAGGGAGCTTGGACTCCTAGTCCTGGGCAAATGTTACTCTATTTGAAAATGAAGAATGCCACAAATATAGACATTTCACATGGAACTGCACTAAAATTCAACTTTAAAAGGCAGAACAGGCTAAGGTGGATGAGTACAAGTTATTTATCTGAATTTGTGAAGGATTTGTTGGAAAGGACATCAGCCCTGAGATATGTAAGTAAACTCATGAATTACAGTGCTTTAGTCTTTATTTTAAACTCTTTCCTAGTCCCCTAGGTTTGCATTCAGAAAGTCATGATCTTGCAATTCTTGCTCCTCAGCCTGGTTTCTCTCCTTCCACGGCTGTCAGGTGTAGTAAAAGTTTGGCATTGTAAAGTAGTCCATGGATGGTGGAAGATTTAATACCTTGAAACTAACCCCATAGTAAATGGGTCCTGGACTCATCCTCAGGACATGTTCCACTTTCACTTTTTATTTTTATTTTTACTTTTATTTGAGATGGTCTCACTCTGTCGCCCAGGCTGGAGTGCAGTGGTGCCATGTCATCTCACTGCAACCTCTGCCTCCCAGGCTCAAGTGATCCTCCCACCTCAGCCTCCACAGTAGCTGGGTCTACAGGTGCGCACCATCATGCCCAGCTTATTTCTTATATTTTCACCATGTTGCCCAGGCTGGTCTTGAACTCCTGGGCTCAAGCTATCCTCCTGCCTTGACCTCCCAAAGTGCTGGGATTGCAGGTGTGAGCCACTGCACCCAGCCAGGACATGCTTCACTTTGATTCTAATTCAGGATTACAACTTTAGTGTCATTTAGTCCTGAAATATTTGTTCTGGGAGATATGGCACATGACATGTATGTCACATAGGTCCCAGATAGAACTCCTGCAACATGTTTCAGGAACATTAGCAACAGGAGCCCAGATTTTGATCAGTAAGTCACTTGTCTCTAGAAAAGGTTGGTATTGCTGTGCAGCTTGAGCTGTAAGTCTGATATTTGGGTCTTGGAAGTTTTGAGACTGAGAGAGTTAGACTGAGGATTCTTTTGACTGTGGGCCTTATCCCAATTAGACACTGATACATCTATATTATCATAGTAGTCATGCCGGAAAGTATATATCTAAGTGATTCTCAACTACAGAGAGCCAATGATGAATTAAATCCACCTATTCAGTGTGTTTTCTTGTAAACTAAAACAAATATCTATGTATGTATAGATGTGTGTGTACACACACATCTATCATACGTTTTTCCAGAAAATTAAAAATGGATGAGAACAACACTCCCCACAAAACCTCTTAGAAGAAATGTTTGCAAGTGTGACCCTCCTGACCTTTATATTATACTTCAGTAATACAATTTGATGGGATTTTAGATTATTTCCCATTGATTTTGGAAAAATGTACTTATGTAAACAGCTATTTCCAACCAATTAATTATTATTTTGCATAGGAGGGCTGACTATTCTTGGCCTGAGAGCTTTTAATTAGCCTTACTCTTTTTCAATCTTTCCATGTTCTTTCACCAACATAAGTTTCTGAATCTGTTGTTTTAGAATGAATTACTGAGTGGAGAAGGTGCAAAGTCCATTAGCAGTTAGGTGTTTGAGCCTACCTTGCCCAGTAGGTAAGGAGAGTGGTCAGGTGTTTATCTGGATTTTGAGTGTGTGCTCTGTGTGAAGCTGTGTGCTGTTGGAGGTATCAAAGATATGTAAAGCATGGCTCCTGTCTTCAAAGAACTTGTAAACAAATTTTGTTGCCCCAAAACACAGAAAGGGCTATATTAAACACACACACATACTCTCTCTCTCTCTTTTTTTATCTCTTTCCATGGTAAAACTTCAAAATTTTAATGCCTCTTTTATCATAAATGAAATTTCAGTTTATGTTGTCTCTTCTCTGCTATATGTATGTGTTTACCATTATTGATTAGCCTGAATACAGTAGCTTTATAATAAGCTTTGATGTCTAGTAGGCACACCCTTTATATTGCTGTTGTTCTTCAAAGTTATTGTAGATATTTTGGCCCTTTACTTTCCACAGGAATTTTGTAATTAACTTGTGAAGTTACATAGAAAAACAAAGCAAAGCAAAACAAAAAAACTTACTGGTCTGATCAGAATTATGTTAATTTGTACATTAGTTGAGAAGATCTGATAAATTGATGATATTGAGACATCCCTTACACAGACTTCGCATTGTCACTGCATTTATTTTATGTGATTCAATAGAGCCTTATTATTTCTAGTGTAGTATTTCTGTGCATTTTTGTTAAATTAGCTACTAAGCACTGTATAGTTTCCTTTCTATATGAAGGAACCTATAAATGTTATTTAAGAACATGAAAAACGGGTTTGAATAATTGTAGAGAGAGAACTTTTCTTGATGGAAATATATACCATAAAGATGTATAAATGTAATTTTAATAAATTACAATTAGATTATTGAAGCTTTTGGAATTTAAAATTAATTTTTATAGTAAATCATTTTGAAATATTTTCCAATTTTCTTTGGGGTTTCTTCTTTGACCCACAGATTGTTTAGAAGTATGACATTTAACTTCCAAATATTTGAGGGGTTTCCAGATATTTGTGTGTTTAGTATTACTAATTTAATCCTGTTGTGGTCAGAGAACAAAATCTGTGTGATTTTAATGCTTTAAATTTATTGAAACAGTAGATGTTGAATCTTATTGAATGTTCCATATACAGTGGAAGATAACGTACGTTCCATAGCTGCCTGGATGTGGTGTTCTGTAAATATTATTGCTGGTAATGTTAAGTCTTCGATATCCTTACTTATTTTCTCTTTATTTATTCTATTGATTACTAAGGGGAGTATTTAAATTACCAACTCTTAATTGTGGATTTATTTATTTCTTCTTTCATTTATGTCCGTTTTTACTTCACTGTAAAGCTTTGTAGTTAGATGTAAACATATTTAGGGTTGTTAAGTTTTCTTGATTGACTTCCTTTATCATTATGAAATGTCCCTTCTTTTCCCTAGTGATATATTAATCCTAGAGTCTACTTTGTATAATATTAATATAGTCACCCAAATCTTTTATTATTAGGGCTGAGTGGTATATATGTTTTTATCCCACTTTTTTGTAGTTGTTTATTTTTTTATTTTATTTTTTAAAATTTTATTATTATACTCTAAGTTCTAGGGTACATGTGCACAATGTGCAGGTTTGATATATAGGTATACATGTGTCATATTGGTTTGCTGCACCCATCAACTCGTCATTTACATTAGGTATTTCTCCTAATGCTATCCCTCCCCCAACCCCCCACACCTGACAGGCCCCAGTGTGTGATATTCCCTGCCCTGTGTCCAAGTGTTCTCGTTGTTTGATTCCCACCTATGAGTGAGAACATGCGGTGTATGGTTTTCTGTCCTTGTGATAGTTTGCTGAGAATGATGGTTCCCAGCTTCTTCCATGTCCCCGCAAAGGACATGAACCCATCCTTTTTTATGGCTGCATACTATTCCATGGCGTATATGTGCCACATTTTCTGAATCCAGTCTATCATTGATGGACATTTGGGTTGGTTCCCAGTCTTTGCTATTGTGAATAGTGCTGCAATAAACATATGTGTGCATGTGTCTTTATAGTAGCATGATTTATAATCCTTTGGGTATATACCCAGTAATGGGATTGCTGGGTCAAATGGTATTTCTGGTTCTAGATCCTTGAGGAATCATCACACTGTCTTCCACAGTGGTTAATCCCACTTTTAACCTGTGTCTTTATAATTAAATTGAGTTTCTTATAGACTATACATATAGTTTGGTCTTGCTTTTTAAAAATCTAATCAACAATCCTAAACTACATTTGTGTGTTTAGTCCATTGATAATTTATATTATTATTATTATTATTATTTTGAGACGGAGTCTCACTCTGTCACCAGGCTGGGATGCAGTGGCATGGTCTCGGCTCACTGCAATCTCAGCCTCCTGGATTCACGCCATTCTCCTGCCTCAGCCTCCTGAGCAGCTGGGACTACAGGTGCCCACCACCACACCTGGCCAATTTTTTGTATTTTTAGTAGAGACCGGGTTTCACTGTGTTAGCCAGGATGGTCTCGATCTCCTGACCTCATGATCCACCCACCTCAGCCTCCCAAAGTGCTAGGATTACAGGCGTGAGCCACCGTGCCCGGCTGATAATTTATATTATTATGAGTATGTTTTGATTTAAGTCTACCATCTTACTATATGTTTTTTGTTTGTCCTATTTGATTGCTGTTTCCATTGTCTTCTTTTTTCTGCTTTCTTTTGGATTAAATGAGCTTTTAATTAGTATTCCATTTTATATCTTTTTTGATTTATAATCTATATCTGTGCCTTTTATTTGTTGTCTAGGCAGTTTGTCATATACATCTTTAATTTATTACAGTCTGCCTTTTATTTGTTGTCTAGGCAGTTTGTCATATACATCTTTAATTTATTACAGTCTGCCATGGATTAATATTGTGCCACTTCATGTATAATGTAAGAAGCTTACAATAGCAGATTTCTATTTTCCACCCTCCCGTCCTTTGTGCTATCATTGTCACGGGTTTTACTTCAGCATATATTATAAACTCTAGAATATTTTGCTTTTACATCAATTATCTTTTAAAGAAATAAATTAAAGAAGAGAAACATTCTTTTATATTTATGAACATATATATTCTTGCCAGTGCTTTTCATTCCTTTGTGTAGATCTGAGATTCCACCTGGGATCATTTTCCTTCTACCTGAAGTACTTCCTTTAATATTTCTATTAAAGCTGGTATGCTTCTCATTGACTTCTTTCAGATTTTGTTCACCTGAAAATATCTTTAGTTTTCTCAAAGGGTGTATTTTTGCTGGATGTAGAATTCTAGGTTGATTTTCCACCCCCCTCTTCCCAGCACTTTAAAGATGTTTCATTGTCTTTTGGTTTGAGTTGTTCTGATGGGAAGCCAGAGAGAAAACATTATTTTTCCTCCTGTATTAAATGTATCTTTTATTTCTGTTTGTTTTTAAGATTTCTGTTTAAAATTGGTTTTCAGCAATTTGTTTTAGTTTTTCTTTGTGTTTATTTTATTGGGTTCACCAATATTCTTGGATATATGAGTTTATATTTTTCATCCAGTATGGCAAAAAAATTGGTAATTATTTTTCCAAAAAATATTTTTGCCTCCCTCTTCTGGGAATCTAGTTACTTATATTTTAGATTGCCTGATACCATCCCCCACTGAGAGAGACTCTGCTCCTTTTCCTGTACCCTGGCTGGATACAACTCAAATGTCTTCCACCTAGGCATGAACTGTGGTGGTTATTTAGTTTTGTATTCATACCATTTGTTCTCTCCCTGGTAGTTTTGATCTTTGACTGGTCTTGTAGAATGTCACCTTGCAGGCCGGGCGCAGTGGCTCACGCCTGTAATCCCAGGACTTTGGGAGGCTGAGGCGGGCGGATCACAAGGTCAGGAGATGGAGACCATCCTGGCTAACATGGTGAAACCCCGTCTCTACTAAAAATACAAAAAAAAAAAAAAATGTACCCGGCGTTGTGGCAGGCCCCTGTAGTCCCGGCTACTCGGGAAGTTGAGGCAGGAGAATGGCATGAACCCGGGAGGCAGAGCTTGCAGTGAGCCGAGATCGTGCCACTGTACTCCAGCCCTGGCGACAGAGTGAGACTCTGTCTCAAAAAAAACAACAAAAAACAAAAAACATGTGTGCAGATTTCTGGAACTCTTTTTCCCCCAGAGCTCCCTTCTTTCTGATACTCTGCTCCACAAATTGTAACCATCTTTCTTGGTTTTCTGAACTCTTATGTCTGTTTCCTAAAACTTAATGAGACCACTTTATTCTGGTTGAGATCCTTCTCCCTCAATCATGGTCTGGAAGTGCCCTCAGGTAGAAATCTGGGATTTCTGTGGAGCTCTTCTCATTTTTGCTCTTATCTCAAAGATCACAGGCATGTGCTACCTGCTTTCCAGTGTCTTAGAACAGGCATTTCCTATAATTTGTCCAGTTTCCTAATTGTTCATGGCAGGGGGACTGTTCCCACATCAGTTATTCTAGAGTGATAAGCAGCAATCCTGTCTTAGTCTGTTTTCTGTTGTTATAACAGAATACCTGAGACTGGGTAATTTATAAAGAAAAAGGGTTTATTTAACTCAAGGTTCTGCAGGATGAGAAGTTCAAGGGGATGGCCCTAGCTTCTGGCAAGGGATTTTGCGCTACATCACAACATGGCAGAGAAAGTCTAAGGGGAAGGGGACATGTGCAAAACATGAGGCAAGCAGGAGGAGGAACTTAAGCTTCTAACAACCGAGTCTCTCAGAAATTAATCCATTCCCCTGAGAAGTAATCCTGTATCAAGAGAGTGAGAACTCACTACCAGGAGAATGGCACCAAGCCATTCATAACCTAAACCTTCTCACTAGGCTCCACCTTCCAGCATTGCCTCTTTTTAAGGATCAAATTTCAACATGAATTTTGGTGGAGACAGGAAACCACAACCAAGCCATAGCAGACCTCTGTAACTTTTTGTTGCTATTGTATGTTTTAAAAATATTTCCTAGTTTTGGTTGCTGGTATGTAGGAACAAATTAATTTTTAAATATTAATCTTGTACACAGCAACCTTGCTGGACTATTTTATTTCTAATAATTTGCAGAATTTCTTAGGTTTTCTATGTAGATAATCAGAGTGTTCATGAATGCAGACAGTTTTATTTTTCCTTTCCAATAATTATCCATTTTATTTACTTTTCTTGCCTTAAGGCATTGGTTAGCACCTTTAGCACTGTGTTAAGTGTTTTAGCAACCACTCTTTTTTTTCCTGAAGCTAAAAAATTCCTTTAATGTTCTACCTTTAGGAGGTTTGTGTGTTTCTGGTTGACATATTTTATCAGGTTAAGGAACTTCCTGTCTATTCCTAGTCTGTTAAGAATATTTTCAAAAATCATATGTGTGTATTAAATTACATCAAATGTGTTTTTCTGAATCTACTGAGATGATCACATGCTTTTTCTCTTTTTAACTGGGATGTTGAATTATGTATTTTTTCTAATGTGAAAGTATCCTGATATTTCTGGATTAACTCCACTTTCTTAATACCCTGCTGGTTTGGGTTTTTACAATTTATTTAGAACTTTTTCATATGGATCATAAACAAAACTGACATAAAATTTCTCTTTTTGATGCTGCCTTTCTCTGGTTTGGTATGAAGAATATACTAGCATTATAAAATAGATTGGGTAATTTCTCTTTTTATGTGTTTTCTAGTGTAATCTGCATGGGATAGGAGATACCTATCAGTTCTCTAAATGTTTAGAAGCATCCATTTGCGAAATCATCAGGTTTTGTTTAAATTTGTTTAGGTTATTTTCTGTGGATGGATTTTTAACTACCAAATTTATTTATTTAGATTTGTAGAGTTTATTCAGGTTTTCTTTGGATCCTTAAATAGGTTTGGGTAAAATTCATTTTCCAAGGCAGTATCCCATTTTATCTGTTTCTCTGTTTTCAAATTTATGGGTATAAAGTTGATCATACTGCTTTTTACTATGTTGTATTTATAATATGCCCTTTCATTCCAAAATGTGTCCTCTCCCATGTTTCTTGATTAATCTTGTATAACAATGCTTTATTTATTTCACTACTTTTTATTTTAAGAAAGCATTTTAAGATTTCTGTTTTATCTTTATTTTTATTGCATTATTTTCTGGTCCTATCTATTATTTTCTTCTCCTTTCTTTAGCTTTACTTTTATTTTTAAATTATTTTGTTTACTAATTTATTAATTTTGTTTGTTTGTTTGTTTGTATGAAATGGAGTCTCACTCAGTCGCCTAGGCTGGAGTGCAGTGGTGCGATCTCAGCTCACTGCAATCTCTGCCTCCCAGGTTCAAGCAATTCTCCTGCCTCAGCCTCCAGAGTAGCTGGGATTATAGGTGCCTGCCACCACGCCCAGCTAAGTTTTGTATTTTAGTAGAGAGAGGGTTTTACCATGTTGCCGAGGCTAGTCTCGAACTCCTGACTTCAGGTAATCTGCCCGCCTCGGCCTCCCAAAGTGCTGAGATTACAGGCGTGAGCCACTGCGCCCGGCCAACTTACTAATTTTGTTTACTAACTTGTTTACTAGTTTTTGTTTACTTTTTTTCCGAATAGGCATTTAAGACTAAAAGCTTTGGTACGACTTTAGCTGCATTTTACTTTAATATATTTGTAATATGTGGTATACTTGTAATACTTTAGTTCTGAGTATTTTCTGCTTTTCAGAGCTATTTAGGAAGTTTTGTTATTTTGAATGTTCAAATTGATCAGGTTTTGTATTGTCTTTTTATTATTGATTTCTAATTTAATTGTATTTGGGCCAGAAAATATGGTCTATATGATAATATTCTTTGGTATGTATTGATCTTTTTTATGGCTTAGAATGGCTTAGCTGTTTTTTGTGCTCTGAGATTTCACTGTGATATTTCTAGGTGTGGTTTTATTTTGATTTATCCAGATTAGGTCACATTTTCCATTCTGGAAAATTTAAAATTATCTCCTTACTGCTCATCTCCCCTTGCTATTATGCCCATCTGGAACCCCTCTTAGATATATACTGTGCCTTCCCATTTTGTCCTTCATGTCTCATAACCTCTTGTTTCATATTTTCTAACCCATTTCTCCTACTGTATGGCAAGTTTCCTCATAGCTCTGTTCCACTTACTAATTTCCCTATCTGATGTTTCACATTGTTCAATCCATCTTTTAAAAATTAGTTTCATTGAATATATCTATTTATATAATTTCTAATTCATCTTTGTCCACATCTATTTGAAGTTCTTGGGGGATTCATACTGTTGGGGTATGTGTGTCCCTTATTTTGGGGATTGATAGATTATTATTATTATTATTTATTGATCATTCTTGGGTGTTTCTTGGAGAGGGGGATTTGGCAGGGTCATAGGACAATAGAGGAGGGAAGGTCAGCAGATAAACACGTGAACAAAGGTCTCTGGTTTTCCTAGGCAGAGGGCCCTGCCGCCTTCCGCAGTGTTTGTGTCCCTGGGTACTTGAGATTAGGGAGTGGTGATGACTCTTAACCAGTATGCTGCCTTCAAGCATCTGTTTAACAAAGCACATCTTGCACCGCCCTTAATCCATTTAACCCTTAGTGGACACAGCATATGTTTCAGAGAGCATGGGGTTGGGGGTAAGGTTATAGATTAACAGCATCCCAAGGCAGAAGAATTTTTCTTAGTACAGAACAAAATGGAGTCTCCTATGTCTACTTCTTTCTACACAGACACAGTAACAATCTGATCTCTCTTTCTTTTCCCCACATTTCCCCCTTTTCTATTCGACAAAACCGCCATCGTCATCATGGCCCGTTCTCAATGAGCTGTTGGGTACACCTCCCAGATGGGGCGGCGGCCGGGCAGAGGGGCTCCTCACTTCCCAGACGGGGCAGCAGGGCAGAGGCGCCCCCCACTTCCCAGACGGGGCGGCTGCCGGGCGGAGGGGCTCCTCACTTTTCAGATGGGGCGGCCGGTCAGAGACGCTCCTCACCTCCCAGACGGGGTGGTGGCGGGGCAGAGACACTCCTCAGTTCCCAGACGGGGTCGTGGCCGGGCAGAGGCGCTCCTCACATCTCAGATGGGGCGGACGGGCAGAGGCGCTCCCCACATCCCAGACGATGGGCGGCCGGGCAGAGATGCTCCTCACCTCCTAGACGGGATGACGGCTGGGAAGAGGCGCTCCTCACTTCCCAGACTGGGCGGCCGGGCAGAGGGCCTCCTCACATCCCAGACGATGGGCAGCCAGGCAGAGATGCTCCTCACTTCCTAGATGGGGTGGCGGCCGGGCAGAGGCTGAAATCTTGGCACTTTGGGAGGCCAAGGCAGGCGGCTGGGAGGTGGAGGTTGTAGTGAGCCGAGATCACGCCACTGCACACCAGCCTAGGCAACATTGAGCACTGAGTGAGCGAGACTCCGTTTGCAATCCCGGCACCTCGGGAGGCCGAGGCTGGCAGATCACTCGAGGTCAGGAGCTGGAGACCAGCCCGGCCAACAAGGCGAAACCCCGTCTCCACCAAAAAATACGAAAACCAGTCAGGCGTGGCGGCGTGCGCCTGCAATCCCAGGCACTCGGCAGGCTGAGGCAGGAGAATCAGTCAGGGAGGTTGCAGTGAGTCGAGATGGTGGCAGTACAGTCCAGCCTCGGCTCGGCATCAGAGGGAGACCGTGCAAAGAGGGAGACGAGGGAGAGGGAGAGGGAGACCGTGCAAAGAGGGAGACGGGAGCGAGAGAGGGGGAGGGGGAGGGGGAGAGATTATTTCCTTATGTATTTTCTAATTTTGAATGGTGAGCTCATCTTCAACAGTGCCTTATTTGTGGAAATTCTGTGGAATCTGTCTTTAGAAAGTATGTCTCCAGAAGAGGTTTGTCTTTCCTTTTTCTGGAACCCCAAGGTTGATTCAGTATGGTGGTGTCTTTTCTCCTGTACCCAGAGAACATACTGAGACAGACAAGCTTCCTGTTTTCTTCTTTTGTTGGTAGGAGGATTTTTTTTTTCAATGTAATGTTAGCCTCTGGGAGTCCTGGCTACATGTAGGGAGAGGTGGTGAGTTTTAATTCCACTTTGCTGTTTGGGTTATTTTTTATCCAATTTTTCTTTTCAATGTAATGTTAGCCTCTGGGAGTTCTGGCTCTACATAGGGAGAGGTGGTGATTTTTAGTTTCACTTCCCTGTTCAGGTTATTTTTTATCTAGGAGAGCATTAACACCAAGCACGGGTTCATATTTTGTGCTCAGTACCTTTCCAGTGTTTGACTCCCTGAACTTTCCCTTACTTAGAGAACATTTAAAGGATGTTTGCTATATTTTAATCACTTTTTTGTAACACATATGTATTGGGATGCCATTGACATATACCTTGAGGCTTTGGCCTTGAGGTGATGTGTGAGTCTAATTGTACAGCTCAAAGCAGAGGACTTCAGTGATTTCAGGGCTATTGTTTTATATGTCAAGGATTTCTGTGAACATCAACAATAATGCAAATTTTTCCCTTTTGTGGCATGTACACGCTTGGCATGAAGCTTTCAAACTGCATCTGTCTTCATTTCCTTAAATTTTCTCAAAGTTAGTGAAAGTTAAATGAATTTAAGGGTATGGAATTAAAACATAAATTAAGGGTATGGAATTAAAATACAAATATTTGGGGTTTTTTTTGGTTAAGTGGTGTAACCACAGAATGTTTTTGTAACTTTTACAAATATATTCATTTGTAATGTTATTATCAAAAATATTCATTGGGGATTATGCAATAAAGCAAGTCTTCAACATCTACATAACATATGAGAGTGTTATTGGTACTTAATGAAAGCCTATCTTTAAAAGAAGTAGACATTCCTTGAGGGAAAAGTGTTACACAATTGAGAATTTTGATTAGTCTTATTGCTTTACTGTGATTCACCATAGACTGATCTCTTAGTAAAATGTTGCTTCACTTTGATTTCAGGAGTCTTCCTATGTCACTGAGTAATGAATGAAGATGAGAGGGAAAAAGAGAAGAGGTATGCATTCATAACTGACTGACATTTCTGTCAAAGCCCTCTCCCTCGTCCTCTGTTCCCGTTTCACATCTAGCAAAATGCTACTTCCTCAGGGAAGCCTGATTCACTCAGACAAATGTGGTTTCTCCAGTGTTTTTTTTCCATAACTCTCAGCTCCAGCTCTATTATAATACTTAGCACATTACCTATTTACCTGACAGCCCTCTTCCTCAAACTGTGTCCTCCATGCCTTGCACAGTGCCTGCCCAGAGCTGACTCTAAGGGTTGTCAAATGACTGACAAGTATACGGTCCCTGATATTTTTAGAAGACAGTTTTTGAGCCTTGGCTTGCCTACAGCTTAAATTCATTTGTGTTTGAGAAGATAAATTAACTTATTTTTCCAGATCAAACTTCTAAAATAAATTCAAGTACACTGATCAAAAAGTTTTTGTCAAAAGTTTGCAGTATGATCTGTGGTATCCAATGGATACATTTGATACATTGTGGAATGGCTAAATCCAGCTAATTGATATATGCATTACCTCACATACTTACCTTTTTCTGATGAGACCACATAAAATCTACTCTCTTAGCAATTCTCAAGTGTACAATATACTGTTATTTACTGTAGTCACCATGATGTGCAATAGAACTCTTGAACTTACTCTAACTGAAATCTTATATCCTTTGTCCAACATCTCCCCACTCCTTCATCTCTTACTTTTGATAAAGGTTCATAGCTAGATTCTGCCTCTATCTTTGCTACCCACTTTATTCTGTTTGTAACAAACAACCATAGGGATCTTGTAAAAACCTAACATGTCACTCTCCTGCTTAAAAGCACTTCATGGGCTGGGCACGCTGGCTCACACCTGTCATCTTGGCACTTTGGGAGGCTGAAGTGGGTGGATCACCTGAGGTCAGGAGTTCAAGACCAGCCTGGCCAACATGGTGAAACCCCGTCTCTACTAAAAATACAAAAAATTAACTGGGTGTGATGGCAGGTACCTGTAGTCCCAGCTACTCGGGAGGCTGAGGCAGGACAATGGCTTGAACCTGGAAGGCGGAGGTTGTAGTGAGCTGAGATTGCGCCACTGCACTCCAGCCTGGGAGACAGAGCAAGACTCCATCTCAAAATAATAATAATAATAAGAAGAACAATAATAATTAAAAGCACTTCATGTTTTACTCAGCATAAAATACCAACTTCTTACCATATACCCTACATGATCTGGCCCTTCCTGTCTCTCAGGCTTCGCTTCCTACTGCTTTAACCCCTGGTCATCCCACTGCAGCCACTCTGGGATCTTGTCATCTCTTTAAATAGGCAAAATGATTTCCTGTTTCATGTTGCACTTACTGTTTCATCTCCCTGAGATGGTTTGGTCCCATGTCTTCACATGGTTGCTTTCTTGTCAATCAAATCTTAGCTCAGATGTTACCTTCCTAATACCTTCCTAGTAAGGCTTTTCTTGATCACCCGATCTTATGAATTATTGTACTTGCAGATACCTGAAACTGTCTGTTCCGTTGTCTATGTGTTGATTATCTGTCTACGCTGCCCCGTCAGTCTGTAAGATACAAAAGAACAGTCACCTTATTTTTCTTGTTTATGCTGTATCCTAAACCTATAAAGCAGAATATGACCCATAGCAGGAGCTCTGTAAACATTCGTTAAATAAATGAATAAAAGAGGTTCAGTTTAACAACAGGTACTGAATCCCTGCCATGACCTAAGTACCATGTTAGACGTTGGGGATATGATGAAGAACTGGATATGATGCACACCTTAGAGAATAAACAAAAACAAGTTCATGGGTAATGGTAAAGTAGAAAAGTCCTTCATGATTTATTTATAAAACACAGTGGTTATCCTTTCTTGGCAATATATGAACTCACCTCTGTTTTTTATTTCTTTGAATGAAGTCTAGGAGATGAAAGTTATGAGATGGAACTGGAAGGCAATGGAGAAATTTCTTCAGAAATTGACTATGGAAGAGTGTCATGGGTTGTTTCTTGAGTTTGAAGAGCTATGCCTAGAATTGAGTTTCCAAGCTGGGACAGTGGTCAGGATCACTGATCCTGAGGCATTTATGCAGTTGGCATGGTTTACTTTTCATGTTACTCCTATTTCACACCCAGTTACACACCCTATTTTCATTCCCTCATCAGTGAGGGCTCTAAAGCTCTCTTTATGCATGGCCTCCCTCTTACCCAACTCTACTCCTAGGAAAGAGTCAGAGACTCATGCCTGTCAAGAAAGCAATAGCCACTGTCAACATTATCCTTGTCATAGGATTTTACATTTTTAATAGAGATCAAAGTTGTATGCTATGGGTCTCATTTTTCTGTGAGGAGAAGGAACTAATGTTTATTGACATGAAGCATTAAAATCACTTGAGATTGGAGGGCTGTGTTAGTGAAGTCCCTTTGCTAGTGAAGTTAGTGGAGTAGGGTGGAGTTGGGGAGGTAGAGAGGAGCACATGTTGACAGCAAAGACTAAGCACAGGAGCAGAAACACACTTCTCTTTGAGGAAACCAGAAAACCCTGAAGAATGTGATAGGACAGATGGGGGAGAGGACAGTACCAGGAGCTTTGAAGAGATAAAAGATAAGGCTTGAAGATATTCCAGTTAAGGAACCTTGCGCAAAGCTTAAATAGATGAAGCTAAAGAGTGGAATTTCATAATTTAGTTAGGACTAGGGAAGGGCTTTGGGAGTCTGGATCTGCTTAGAGCCCCTTGACTTACCTGGCAGATTATGGATACTGGGTTTTGGTAGAATTCAAGAGGAAAAAAAGAACTAGAAGTTGAAAAATCATAAAATTGTTGGACAGGTCATAATGTGTGTGGTAGAAATTGAGTTGGATGATCTTCAAAGTCTTTTTCAATTCCAAACACTTCTGGGTTTATGATCATTTATATACAATTAGTTAGCCAACATCAGATCCTTCATTAGCACTCAGCATTTTCTCATAAGAGTCTTTTCTATAAATTAAGTATAACTTTGAAAAATCTAATACCCATAGCTAATCATTTTAATGTGACACTGTTCTGTACTTTCTTCCTTTTTCTAAAAAGGCAAAGTCAATCCAAAAAGCTCTCAAAGGAAATTAAACTGTATTCCATCATTGCCTACCTATGATTACTTCAACCAAGTGACGCTACAGGTAAGAGGGCTTTTGTTCTTTGATTACTTCATATGTTGAATACATGTAATAGAAGACAAAGAATAGTGTTTGTCAAAGTGTGATTAGGAGATCATATGCATTAGAATCAACCAGGGAGCTTGATAACTTAAATCGTCTGAATCAGACTCTCAAACCTGTTAGGGCCGGGAGTTTGCATTTCTCTCAAGCTCCCTGGATGCTTCCTATGCCAACTGAGTTTTGAGAACCACTGATTTTGAGTGACAACAAACACAAACAAGTCTTCGCATAGGTTAGTGGCAAGTTAAGTGGTTATCTGGTAGACTAGTTCAACATAGATGGTTATACTCTAATGAATTAGCCTTCAAGTAGTTTCTCCCCCCTCAAGAATGTAAGGTGTTTATAGTTTCTATCTCCAAGAAAACTGGTTATTTTCACAAGCCACAAACTGCACTCTGAAGGACCATATTCCTTTGAGTGGGACAGATAGGGATACAGATTTTGCCTTTGTCACTTACTTGCTGTATGTCTTGACTGAATTACCATCTCTGGGCCTTGATTTCTTTCTCTTTAAAATGGGTAAAAATTATCTTTATCTCATTGAGATGATGTGAGAATAAAATAAAGTGAACATGTGTAAAATATATAGTACAGCGTTTGGCAATATTAGACGCCTGGAAATTATCCGTCCAGTCCCTTTTCTCCTTCAGTACTGGCTGACCACCCAGCACTATGACCATTAGTGGTCATAAAGGTGTGTGAGAAAGGCATTGTGTGAGTGAATCTTTTCAAACCTATCCCAATGTTAGGGGCAAAATTCTGACTGTGAATGAATGGAGCCATATTGTAATATTCTACTTCATTTTTCTTCCTTTTAAGAAACAGACTCTCACTTTTTTTTGTGACACAGGGTCTCACTGTGTCATCCAGGTTGGAGTGCAGTTGTATGATTGTGGCTCACTGCAGCCTCAAACTTCTGGACCCAAGCAATTCCCACAACTCAGCCCCCAAAGTAGCTGGGACCAGAGGTGCACACTACTATGTTCAGCTCATTATGTTTCATTACGTCTCACTCTGTCACCCAGGCTGGTCTCCCAAGCTCCTGGGCTCAAGCGATCCACCTTGGCCTCCCAAAGTGCTGGGATTACAGGCGTGAGCCACTGCACCTGACTCTCTCTCAATTTTATTAGAGGTTTTGTTTTAAGGATCCTATACACAAATATCTGCTAAATAGAGGACTTAAAATGTGTTATGTGAAATCCTGTTACCAATTTTATGAGACCAGATGCTTATTTGAAATATTTTAGAAGCTAGACAAGGTATAAATACACCCTAGAGGGATAATTATGTTCACAACTACAGAACATATGGCATTCAACTGGCAGGATCAGAATTTCTTGGGTAATTCCCTTCTTTCCACTTTTTTCCCCTCCATTAGGCTTTAATAACTTCCCTAGAAAAGTCTGTTCTTTATTCATGAAGTTTTTTCTTGAAATAAACAAGCTCAGTCTGGCTAATCAGAGCTGACTTCAACCAGAGAGATGGAAACATCAGGGAATCTGAGAAGAGGGGGACAGTAGAGGGCTCTTTCTCTTCACTTTCCAGTTTCATTACAGCTTTGGCCATTCTTTTGAAGCATGAAAGACAGCGGGGTTTGGAGGGCAAGAGAGCAAGGTGACTTTGTTTCTTATGGCTTGTATTTCAGAGCAGTGACTTAGCTTTGGATGTTTCCTTCCTGTTTGCCATACTGTTGGTCAAACGTAACAGCCTCCTGACATCTGCATAACAACCTACACTGTGCTCTCATGTAGAGTAGCCGATTTCATCCTCATAAGAAGCCTATGATTAACTTAATAATGATGTTGATCCCTTTTACTGCAGGAAAGAGGAGACCAAAGCTGAGAGAGCTTGCACCTTGCCCAAATCCAAGACCTGTTGAGTAGCACAGCCGAGTAGCACACCATGTTTTCTCACTTACACTCCAGCCCATGGGGGTCCAGACTAACTCAGAGCAAACTGTCTCAGTAGAGAATGTGGTAATCAAAATGCCAAAAGCAAGCAGACATACAGAAAATGAGTAGAGAAGCAAAGTGCCTTACCAGATCTGCCTAGACTCTTTTCTGAACCTATGTGTTTGGGAGGTCACTTCAGGCATGTGGCAATTTTGGATGTCATCTTTTGATGTCTAATGGGAAATAGCAAACACCCAGTTTTAAAAGTTTTTACTTAAAATTTTATCTTACAAAAATATATATAACATATAGTAACACTTAAAAAAATAGTACAGGTGACACCGAGCTTAAGAAATAGAGCATTACCAGATCCTTTGAAATCCCTTTGTCGTAATCTTCTTCTTCCACACCACTTCTTCCCTACTATTTCCTGAGTTCTGTATCAATATTTCTTTGCTTTGCTTTGTATTTTTAGGACATGTGTATGCATCTCTAAGTGATATGTTGTTTTCTTTTGCATGATTTTCACCTTTATATAAATGGAATTATATTGTATGTATTCTTCTCTGACTTGATATTTTTGCTCAACCTTTCTTTTTCAATTCATCCATGTTATTGCATGTAACTCTAGTGCATTCATTTTTACTTCTGTATTCTTGTTAGAACATACTACACAATTACTTACCCATTTTGCTGTTGATGGGCACTAGAAATCTGTTTTAGCTCATGCTCCTTAGGAAGTAGAGGCTGAAGCAAAATTTATATGCTCAAGTTTTAGTGGGATATGCAATCTCAGGATAGCGAGGGTGAGGGGAAAAGTAAGGCAGGGAAGAAGGGAACTGAAATATAGGGTAGTTTATTACCAAGCTGGATAGAGCTTCACAAGAACACACAGCGGGTTGTTCAGTCACTCTTAAAACTATGTAAAAGGCACCACACCTTGAAATAGTCTGTATAGGGGAGGAAGGGAAAATACTGTATCTACCAGTTCCTTTCTTTCTCCTGTCATTAGTCAAAAGTCACACCCAGGATGTTAGCAATTCTGTCCTTTGGGTTACCTGGCTTTTCTGGAAACCCAATGGGGTACCCAGATCCCATGCTCCGAGGTGGATGAAGTTACTGCCTTCATGAATCCAGTCCCTTTGGATGGATACTGAAGCACCTAGTGCTGGCGGAGTTAGGAGACTAGGTTGGGACTGCAAAAGCAAAGCTAACGTCCCTGGCTTGATTGAGGGTGGGATGGGGTATGAATCTTGAGGAGGCGCATAAACTGAGTCTGGTATAGCTGTAGGTTTTTGTTATTGTGAGCAGGTTTGGTTTGAACATTTTTGTTCATATATCCTCTTCCATATAAGCAAGAGTGTTTCTAGGTGTATATCTAGGAGTGAGATTGCTGGAGGGTAGGGTGGAGTGGTAGGGTAGCTCCCCTCTACATGAAAATGACAATGCTTTTCAAGTGGCTGTGTTTCACTGTGTATTTTACTGTTCTTTTATATTCTTAGTAGTAGTGGATGAAAGTTCTTATTGCTCCACATCCTTGCTAAGAATTTATTGTCTAATTTTTAAATTTTTGTCAATTGGGTGGGAATGGAATGGCGTCTTGTTTCATTACAAATGACAATGAGCCTCTTTTCACAAATTTTGAGGCCACTTGTGTTTCCTCTTCTATGAGATGCTTGTTTCTAGCCTTTGCTCAGTTTCTTATGGTATTGTTCTTTCTAATTATTCATATGTTGGAGATTTTTAAAATAGATTCTGGAAACGAATCACTTGCTAGTTATGTGTTGCAAAATTCTTGTTCTAGTTTGTAGCTTGCCTTTTCACAATTTAAGGTGACTTTTGACAAATTATTAATTTTAAAGTAATCAAATTTACCAATCAAAGGGTGTTTACTTTCCTGTTTAAAAAATCCTTACCTACCACAAGGTAATAAATATATTCTCTTATATTTTATTTTAAAAGCTTTAACGTTTTATCTATTATATTTAATGTGTTCATACTTTTTGAGTTTTTTTTGTGTATGCCATGAAGGAGAAACATTACGAAGATAAGAGAATATTTTAAACTAGTGATTTCATTCTTTAATGATGATGTGATTGGTTATATTTTTTACTTCTTCCCAAGTCACTTTTTGCAATTTATATGTTTTTAAGACTTGCTTTCAAATTTATTGGCATAAAGTTGTTCATAATATTCTCTTATCTTCATAATGTCTAAAGCTTCTGTAATGATATCCACTTTTCACTCCTAATATTGTTTGTGTTTTTTGCCCCATGATTCATCTTACCAGAGGTTTGTCGATTTTAATGTTCTTTTCAAAGAATTGACTTTTAACATTCTTGATTCTGTCCATTGTGTCATTATTTTTTGTTTTATTAATTTCTGCTCTTATTTTTATTATTTACTTTTTTCTACTTTTTGGGGTTCATTTTTTGTTCTCTAACAATTTTAGATTATTTAATTCATTGATTTGTAACCAATTTTCTTTTCTAATATATACATTTAGGCAAAGATTCCCAAGTGTTGTTTCAGCTGCTTTTCACAGGTCTCAATAAATAGTGTTTAAAAAATTATTCTATTATAAATACTTTGTAATCTCCATTATTACTTATTATTTGGCCTATTTTTTTATTACGGTAAAATGTATATAACACGAATTTACCGTTTAATCACTTTTAAATGTAGAATTCAGTGGCATTAAGTACATTCACATTATTGTGCAACCATCACCACATTCCATTTCCAGCTTTGAAAATCTTGCGTAACTGAAACTCTGTACTCAAACAATAACTCCCCATTCTCACTTTCTCCCAGTTCCTGGTAACCACCTTTCTACTTTCTGCATCTATCAATTTGGCTATCCTAGGAACTTCATATAAATGGAATCATACAGTAATGTCCTTTTGTGACATGTTTCGCTTAGTATAATATCTTCATGTTTCATCCATGTTGTACTATGTGGCAAAATTCTCTTTCCTTTTAAGGCTGAATAATATTTTGTTGTTTGTTACGCATTTTGGTTATACATTCATCTGTTGGACACTTAGATTGTTTACACCTTTTGGCCATTATGAATAATGCTTCTGTGAGCATAGGTGTACACATACCTGTTTGAGTCCCTGCTTTCAGGGTGTTTTTTTTTTTTTTCACTATACACTCAGAAGTGGAAATGCTGAATCACATGATAGTTCTATGTTTAGTTATTTGAGAGACTGCCGTAGAGTTTTCTATAGGAGCTTTGTCATTTTATACTACCATCAATAGTGCATAGGGGTTTCAATTTCTTCATATCTTGTCCCAAAACTATTTGTTTTGTTTTAATCATAGCCCATCCTAATGGGTTTGAGGAGTTCATGACTTTATACAAATAGAGAATCCTGCTTCAATTATTTGGGCTTCCTGAATCTTAAGATTGGTGTATTTTATTACTTCTGGATAGTTTTCCACCTATATCTCACTGAGTATTTCCTCTTCTCTGTTATATTATCTCCTTCAGGAACACTGATCAGACATATGTTGGACTTTCTGATTCTCTTCTCCATGAAATGAATTTATCTTATTTTTCCATTTGTATCTCCTTGTGTTACATTCTGAGTCATTTCCTCAGCTCTTTCCAGCTCAAAAATTTTATTTCTGGCTGTGTTCTAACATGCTATTTAACCTATACATTAAGTTTCTAATTTTGATGACAATATCATCTATAGACATTTTGTTTGATTATGTTTTATATCTCACGAGTCAGTTTTGAGTCTCTTGTTTCTTCATATTTCTAGTGCCCTGTGTTATTTATTTAAGCCTATTAAGCACACTTATTTTGTATTCTGTATCTGATAATTCCAATATGTTATTTTTAAATATGATTATTTTATTATGTCTATTGCCTCTTATTCGTAATGCTTCATCTCTTCCTGTGTTTTATTTTTATTATAAGCTCATATTATTTGTAATTTTATCTACATGAATTCTTTGAACCCTCACTTTAAAATAATTCTCTAGATGTGATTTCGATTTCCTTTTATTAGACATATGGGGTCAGGATCACTTTAAACTAAATATTAGACTTTGGTTGTTGAGGGCCACACAGGTAGTATATGAATTCTAGCTCCAAGTTTGTGTGAAGGTGGGCTTCTGCTTAGTACCTCCTAAAGTTGACTATTTTCTCTTTTCCTACTCTTCCCAGGATGGAGGCTGAGGCAGACATGCACATTCCCTGTCTCCTTTCACTGGATAAGATTTTTCTGTTTTACCTGTTGAAAGTGTCACCCTTTTGGAGACCTGGCTTTGTACTGTGGTCTTTGATTTCACCTCCTACCTTGTACAGGCCTCGGCTTTGCTTTTGTCCCCCAAGCTCTAGGCTATCAGTGTTGGAAGATAGTCTCAAGGCGAATACAGGGTCTAATATTCTCTAATGTCTTAATTCTCACAATCTAGTCATTTCTGATATCAGGTTATTTCCCTTACTTTACCAATAGCTTGGTCCTGTTTTGAAAAATAAGTTTTAATCTATTTTATTCATCATTTTAGATATTCTCTACCAGGAGGCATTTGTCTGGCTATTGAATCCATCATACAGCAGGAAAGTGATGGCAATATCCGTATTTATAAGGAGATGACTAACCTAACCACAAATGAAAGTGTCCTTAAAATATTTTTAACATTTTTGAAATTAAGTGTTCTTAAAGTGAAACAACCTACACATGGAAATGAATCTTCTTAGCTTGCGTTAGAGAATTTCATGTTAATTGGGTGTACATTGAAATTTGTTTAAGTGACACATCATTTGATAAACATTTCATGCTTAAGGTTAAGTAGATTCTGTGTAGGAGGCAGAATAATGGAATTTTAATTAAGTCTGTGCCTACTTTATTGATATTTAAGGACTGGAGTGCATTTCAGTGTGCTATTATAATTATCTATGCATTTAGCAATAAAACTATCATTTTATTATTGTTCCACTATTTAATTACATTATTATTCTCTCGTCATTAGTTATTAGATGGCTTTATGATTACACTGAGCACAGATGGAGTGATCGTTTATGTGGCTGAAAACATCTCTTCTCTTCTTGGACATTTACCAGTAAGTTCTTTCTACTTTTGGGAAAGTGGATCATTCTGGTTTGTTGTTTAGGGGTTCATTATTTATTTTCTTTTTTTATTATACTTTAAGTTTTAGAGTACATGTGCACAACGTGCAGGTTTGTTTCATATGGATACATGTGCCATGTTGGTGTGCTGCACCCATTAACTCTTCATTTAATATTAGGTGTATCTCCTAATGCTATCCCTCCCCCCTCCCCCCACCCCACAACAGGCCCCAGTGTGTGATGTTCCCCTTCCTGTGTCCATGTGTTCTCATTGTTCAATTCCCACCTATGAGTGAGAACATGCGGTGTTTGGTCTTTTGTCCTTGCCATAGTTTGCTGAGAATGATGGTTTCCAGCTTCATCCATGTCCCTACAAAGGACATGAACTCATCCTTTTTTATGGCTGCATAGTATTCCCTGGTGTATATATGCCACATTTTCTTAATCCAGCCTATCATTGTTGGACATTTGGCTTGGTTCCAAGTCTTTGCTATTATGAATAGTGCCGCAATAAACATACGTGTGCGTGTGTCTTTATAGCAGCATGATTTATAATCCTTTGGGTATATACCCAGTAATGGGATGGCTGGGTCAAATAGTATTTCTAGTTCTAGATCCCTGAGGAATCGCCACACTGACTTCCACAATGGTTGAACTAGTTCACAGTCCCACCGACAGTGTAAAAGTGTTCCTATTTCTCCACATCCTCTCCAGCACCTGTCGTTTCCTGACTTTTTAATGATCGCCATTCTAACTGGTGAGAGATGGTATCTCGTTGTGGTTTTGATTTGCATTTCTCTGATGGCCAGTGATGCTGAGCATTTTTTCATGTGTCTTTTGGCTGCATAAATGTCTTCTTTTGAGAAGTGTCTGTTCATATCCTTCGCCCACTTTTTGATGGGGTTGTTTGTTTTTTTCTTGTAAATTTGTTTGAGTTCATTGTAGATTCTGGATATTAGCCCTTTGTCAGATGAGTAGATTGCAAAAATTTTCTCCCGTTCTGTAGGTTGCCTGTTCACTCTGATGGTAGTTTCTTTTGCTGTGCAGAAGCTCTTTAGTTTAATTAGATTCCATTTGTCAATTTTGGCTTTTGTTGCCATTGCCTTTGGTGTTTTAGACATGAAGTCCTAGCCCATGCCTATGTCCTGAATGGTATTGTCTAGGTTTTCTTCTAGGGTTTTTATGGTTTTAGGTCTAACATTTAAGTCTTTAAACCATCTTGAATTAATTTTTGTATAAGGTGTAAGGAAGGGATCCAGTTTCAGCTTTCAACATATGGCTAGCCCGTTTTCCCAGCACCATTTGTTAAATAGAGAATCCTTTCTCCACTTCTTGTTTTTGTCAGGTTTGTCAAAGATCGGATAGTTGTAGATACGTGGCATTATTTCTGAGGGCTCTGTTCTGTTCCATTGGTCTATATCTCTGTTTTGGTACCAGTACCATGCTGTTTTGGTTACTGTAGCCTTGTAGTATAGTTTGAAGTCAGGTAGCGTGATGCCTCCAGCTTTGTTCTTTTGGCTTAGGATTGACTTGGCGATGCGGGCTCTTTTTTGGTTCCATATGAACTTTAAAGTAGTTTTTTCCAATTCTGTGAAGAAAGTCATTGGTAGCTTGATGGGGATGGCATTGAATCTATAACTTACCTTGGACAGTATGGCCATTTTCACGATATTGATTCTTCCTACCCATGAGCATGGAATGTTCTTCCATTTGTTTGTATCCTCTTTTATTTCCTTGAGCAGTGGTTTGTAGTTCTCCTTGAAGAGGTCCTTCACATCCCTTGTAAGTTGGATTCCTAGGTATTTTATTCGCTTTGAAGCAATTGTGAATGGGAGTTCACTCACGATTTGGCTCTCTGTTTGTCTGATATTGGTGTATGAGAATGCTGGTGATTTTTGCACATTGATTTTGTATCCTGAGACTTTGCTGAAATTGCTTATCAGCTTAAGGAGGTTTTGGGGTATTTTCAGAAGCATAAAGCTCATCAGAGAAGATGTTTTCAATGTTGTCAAAATGTGCCCCTGTTTTATTGTCATTTCCATTGGTTTCAGAGTACTATAGATTGGGTGTCTTTGTAAACAACACAAATTTATATTTTATAGTTTTAGAGTCTGAGAAGTCGAAGATTAAGGTGCCAAGAGATTTGGTGTCTAGTGAGGGCCCAATCTCTGCTTCATAGACATTTTTATTCTTACTATAACTTCATATAGTAGAAGAAGCAAGGGAGCTCTTTTTTTTTTTTTTAAGATTGGGTCTCACTCTTGTCACCCAGGCTGGAGTGCAATGGTGCGATCTCGGCTCACTGCAACCTCTGCCTCCTGGGTTCAAGTGATTCTCCTGCCTCAGCCTCCTGAGTAGCAGGGATTATAGGCGCGCATCACCACGCCTGGCTAATTTTTGTATTTTTAATAGAGACGGGGTTTCACCATGTTGGCCAAGCTGGTCTCGAACTCCTGACCTCAAGCGATCCGCCCATCTCGGCCTCCCAAAGTGCTGGGATTAAAAGCGTGAGCCACCATGCCCAGCCTAGGGGTTTCTTTTATAAGGATACTAATCCCATTAATCATCTCCAAAGGCCCCACCTCTTAATGTAATACCATCACATTGACAGTTAGATTATTTCAATATATAAAGTTTTGGGGGACATAAACATTCAGTCTGTAGCAAGGCCTTCATATTCCACTTATACGTGTGTTTGAAGAGGGGTTACCTAGAATACATTTACCAACAACCCTCCCACACAAACTGTCTGCCATTGGCATGGTTGTGTTAACAAAAAGTTTTGGGAGAGGATATGAAGAAATTGAAACCCCTATTCACTGATGGTAGTAGTGTAAAACAATCATATCTCGGTTGTTGTTTTCATTACATATTCCTCATTCCACAGAGTTGTCTCAAGAACTTGACAAACCCTAATCCAGAAATCTATAGTACTCAAATTTGGAACATGGAAATTAATAGAAGCTAGGTTAGATTATCTTGTAGTTAGGTTGGAAGTGGATTAAAAATATGTCACTATTTTAGCCAGGCCAGTTGGCATGTTCTGTGGCCTTCTTGGAAGCTCAGAGTCCTTATACCCTTTTAAAAAAAATTACAGATGCTAGAATCGATCTCTTTTATTTCTCATTCTCTTTCATTTTTTAAAAAAACAGTTTACATTTCCAAATTCAGCTTATATTTGTAGGATACCAAAACAGCTAAATGAAATAGTAGAGATATTTATTGGATTGCACTTTAGTATATTTAAATCATAGAAGGAAAATAGTCTTTTAAAATATATATTAAAAGAAGGAATGTACGAGTATGATCCACTACAGCTTAAATTTTATTATAATGAACACCAGAAAACCAACCAAATTCTTGTGGCATCAGATATTGCTTAAACCAAATTGGTCATTGGCTGAGACTGGTGACTTTTTCTTATTATGTGAAGATTTATCATAGTGATGGTGTTAGTTATGATATGATCTTGCTTCTTTATGTATTTGGTTCAAAGTTTTCCCTATCAAGAAGCTCTTTCACCCTTCAACATTTGAGGTACCACACACACACACGCCCCCCAAAACCACAAGGTCTAGAGAGGTGTCTGGGACATGTGCTTTGAACTGCCAGCCTTAAACAATAGACTTGATTTACCTGAGATCAGTGTACTTAAAAATAAATGTATAACTATTACATTTGTACATAAACATTAAATGGGAATTAAGTTATATATTCCTATAAAACAAGGTTAAAAACGACTACACCTGAGGCATAGTTTCACACTTCCTCATTGAATCCCAACTGTTCTTAATTTTTCAAAACAGGCAATCTTTTTCTCAAGCTTTGATTAAAAATTTCATTTTATAAGTCATCCAACTTATATTATAAAATGGAGACTGAACCATTTCTAGAATGTCTGCATGGCTCCAGGAATCTTCAGTTTCATTACATATCAGGGCACCTCTGTCTATGGAGCAACTCCAAACTAATAGCATGGTGTGATGGAAAGAACTTGGTCTTCGGAATCAAATAATCTAGAGATTAAAATTTAGCTTTGTTTCTCTCTAACTGCCTGACCTTTGGTTTCTCTTCTATAAGTGGGGAAATAATATTACTTAGAGAGTGCTGGGAGATGAATTAGTATAAATAACGTGATTGGCTAAGGCCCATCTGATCAGTGACATTTATACAGAGACCTGAATGGAGTATGTGTGATATGCAGGTAACTGGAGCAAGTGTCTTTCAGACAGAGGAGGAAGCTTATGTAAGAGCCTGAAAGCAGGAAAAGGTACAGCAAAGAGGACAGTGTAACTGGAGTGCTGTGAGCAAAAGGAAAATAGAGATGATAAAGTCAGAGCAGTAACAGGAGAAGTAACATCCCTTTTCCTCTGAGATGGGAGGAAGCCATTGGGGAGGTTGGAGCAGATGAAAGAAATGATCTAACTTAAGTTTTATCAGAATCGCTTTGTCTGTTATGTCAAGAATTGGCTATGAGGGGCAGGCATGGAAGTACAGAGTCCACTTGGAGGGCCATAGATGGTAGTGGTTGGATTAATGTGGCAGTGGAAGCATTTTGTAGGTAAATTAAGTTGTTTTGCTGATGTATTGGAAGAGGGGTGTGACAAAGAGATAAGATGTGTCCAAGTTATGCTGTTACAACACATACCATGAATAAAATGATGCCCATTATCATCATGATCATGGTATTAAACTTTTATCTGAAACCTGCCATCATATTTTCCCAATCATTGATTTCATTGACAGTTTTTTTTTTTCTTTGGAAAAACTCATAGTCATTTGTAGTAGTAAGTTCCAGTCACTGCCCCCTGTTCTTAGCAGCCTGCCCTCCTACTCACCCTACTCTGTCGTTCCCCCTGAAAATAAAATCAAATCTAGGAGTTTACATATATTTATTCTCTTTTGCAGTTCTAAAGCAAATGAAACTTTTAAAACATACACTACGTCTGAAAAAATTCTCAGCATTGAATCTTTAAGAGATTAAAACTTAGCAGGTTTTGAACATAGGTACATGGTTAGTTTGTGATAACTGTGATGAGATTTGCCCTATTTTCCCTGAGAAGCTTACCGCATAGTAGAGATTTAGTAGTGATGAGTCTCATTTGATTTGAGATGCTGCCTAAATCTCCTGCAGAGGATCTTATCCTTCCCTGTGCCCTACACAGTTGAATAGTTTTCTAATGCATGTATAATATGAGTGTCTTTGGCAGGAAAAAAGATGCTTCTTGCCTAGATTCTCAGTAAATGTCATGAAGTCCTCAGTAAATTTCTTAATTCTTTCTTTTTTTGATGTGACTGAGACTCACCACACTAATATTTGTGTGACAACTAATAGATATTTGCAAACTTGGCTTTTGAAAAACCACCTTAGTTTTTCGCTGGTGTTTATCCTTGCTTCATTAAGCTCTAAGTACCTTGATCTTTCTACCTTGTGTAATAAGAAGAGCAAATGCTAAAAATTTACAAAAATAACATGAGGTCGATCATGCTTTCAGGTCTCCTCCCTTTTTCTAACTAAGGAACAAGGCCACTGGAACAGATCCAGTGTTTCAATTAGCGGTTAATTATAAGGCTTATTGTCACTATTCCTATCCCTAGAGAGGCAATAAGAAACTCATTACCACTAGTCACATCCAAGAGAATGTAGACTATCAAAAGATAGCTCACTTTGAACTCTTTTAAGTGACAATGCTATCTTCATTTTTCAACTAATGAAAGAACTTACGAGACATAGCACTTTGTACCTCTTGTTAGGGTATTATTTTATACTCTACATCATAATTGATTGTGCATATTTAATCTGCCCTATTAGACTATGTGCTCATTGGAATTCGTTGTCAGGTTCATCTTTTGTAACCCTTATAAGAAATAAGTATAAAATCTTATTCAGTGAATTACTTCATGTAGAATGTCCAAAATACAGGAACTGGTCCAGTAGCAAATTTTCTGTTCCTGATGCAAACTGGACTTGAGGCAGCTATGGTGTAGTAGAAGGAACAATAGACATGGAATTGGATGGAGCTTTCATGTCAATTTCATTTCTGCATTTCTGAACTCTCAACAATTGGAGAAGCCTTAATTTGCTGATGAATAAAACAAGGGATAATTCTTACTCTCCCAGGGGATTAAGTGAGCTTGTATATGTGAACATACCTAGAACAGTGACTGGCATGGAGCAATTGTTTATCGTGTGTTAGATGAGTGAATGAATGAGTGGTCTCCACAGAGGTAACCCAGTTTGGCATCTAAAGTCTATTTTATAACTAAACCAACAAAAGTGTTTTTATTGAAAAAGTTAAATTTAGTGAAAAAAATCTACATTTCTTTTGGGAAGTCATTATTTTACTGTGTGACTTCCACTGTCAAGATGTATTGCCTGTTAATTCCATAATGTTTTGTTTGCTAGATTAAGGTAATATTTCTATCCTTAATCAAGCCAAGCTTGATTGAGACAGCATCTGTCTGCTAATTTGATCATTGACCAGTTCATAGGCTGGCTTCTACAAATGGGCCATAAAGATATATTTCTAAATAGTGACTGTAGATTATTAATGCTAATCAGTTAAAAATCATTGGAATTTGTGGTTCATCACACAAAGCCATTATTCAGCTACAAGAAATACTTTATTACTTTGTTGCTATCACATTAAAGGCTCATTACTTCTATATCTGATATTCAATTTATCCATGTCTCACCGTATTTCAGCTACATGATACGGTATTATTCATTCATTCAACCAATATTTACTGAGTGCTTACCAGTGCCAAGCTCTGTTCTAGGTGTTGAAGATATAGCAATGAATAAGACAGGCAAGGTCTCTGTTATACTGCAATTTACATTTTAATGGGGAAGGTAGATAATAAACAGATAACAAAAAAGGCAATAAGAGAATGTCAAGGAGTTGGTGCTATGTAAAATACTTTTGAGTAAAGACCTGTATTAAGTGAGAGAGAAAGCCATTGCAAATATTGGGGAACGAGTGCTTCACATTTCAGGAGGAGTTAGTTTAAGGGCTCTGAGATGAGTATTTGCTCTCATTGTGTTTGGATGTGAATGAGGAGTTAGGTGTACCTGGAGTGCAGTGAGAGAGAGAGAGAGAGAAAGCAGATAAGGTCAATAGCAGCAAGGAACCAGAATATAGAGTGGTGAAAGCCCTTATAAAGACTTTGGCTTTTATTCAGAATGACTTGGATAATCAGTAGAAAATTTGGAGTGAGCATAGGAATAGCATGATGTGGCTCATGTTTGGAAAGAATCATGCTGGCTGTTCTATAGAGAATGGAGTGGTGGCAGGGGCATGGCAAGAATAGATGCAGGGAGAGCAGTTACGGCTACTGCAGTAATCCAAACTGGAAATGAGACTTGGACCAAGTGGCGAAAAGTGAACTGAGTCTGTATGTGTTTTGAAAATTGATCCATTAGAGATTGCTGATGGACTGGATATTGAGTTTGAGAGATAAAAGGCAAGTCAAGGACAAGTAAATGGGTAAATGGTGGTTGCCATTACTGATATTAGGAAGACCGAGGGAGGAACATATTTTGTCAAAGAAAAGATCAGTTCTTTTTGGATATCTTAAAGTTGAAATCCGATTAGGCATCCAAGTTGAGTTATCACGGGGGCAAGAGACGACTATCTGTGAGTCATTAACAGATAGGTGGTATTTAATGAGATGAAAGTGGAAGAGACCACGTAGGGAAATAGGCCTAATGACTATAAGCCCTGGCACTCTGATGCCTAGTATTCAGGAAGCAAGACTAAGATCTAGCAAATTGTGAAGGAGTAGCCTTTGAGGTAGAAGTATATCCTCATGTGTGTGGTGTCCTGGAAGTCAAGTAAATGTATCAAGGGAAAAGGAAGGATCAATTGCATCAAATGCTGAGATGCTTGGTAAGATTAGGGCTGAGAAGTGATGATTTGATTCGGCAATATGGAGGGCATTAGTGACCTTGACAAAAGCAGTTTCAGTGGAGTGGAGTGGTTAGATATAAACTTCATTAGTGTGGTTTCAAGAAAGAGCGAGAAGTGAAGAAAGGGGAGGTAACAAGTGTCGTTTCATTTCAGGAATTTTTGTTCCAAAGTGGACCAGATAAGCAGAGTTATAATTGAAGTGAGAGGCGGTAATGTAAAGGAAGGTTATGCATGTTTCGAATTTTGTGTTGTTTTTGTTTTCCTGATTATTTTTAAAATTTCTTATTGATGTATAAATTTGTACATAACTCCAGATAAGTAGAATTATAATTGAAGGGAGAGGCGGTAATGTAAAGGAAGGTTATGCATTTTTAGAATTTTGTGTTGTTGTTTTTGTTTTCCTGATTATTTTTAAAGTTTCTTATTGATATGTAATATTTGTACATATGTATGGCGTACATGTGATATTTCAATACATGCACAGAGTGTGTAATGACCAAATAGATGACAGATATCATAGCATGTATAGTACAGCATTTTGTATGCTTATGGGAACACCCAGTTGAGAGGGAAAGAAAACTTGATGTGTGGGGTAGGGTGAGACTTTCTAGAACAATGTCTTTTCATAGTCTACAGAAAAATGGGATGCAGTGCACAGGTGAAGGAGTGAAATTCAGGTAGGAGCTTATTCATTGGAAGAGGAGGGAAAGCAGGTCTCTAGGCACAGGAACAGATAGGTTGGTAGATTTGGTGTCAGATGTTGACATTTCCCATTTTTTTTTTCACTGAAACTAGAAATTAGGTCAGCTGAAAATGAAGGAAGGCTCGGGGGTCGGAGGTTTGAAGGAGGAAAAAGAGTAGGGGAGCAAATTGTCTAAATAAATGATTTTTGGGCAGACTTGAATACTTATTTCAAATAATATACTACTTAGTTGTGGGTTTTTCTTCATTTACATTCAATTGCTTGGGTGAAGGTGTAGATAAATGAAAGGTTGGAAGTAACTAGAGTCGAAATTTTCCCAGGCAAATATGGTAGAGGGAAAGAGCACATAGGAATGATTACACTGACTATGGAATCTGGGCTGGATAGGGAAAGATGTGATGATTTGAGGAAGATAATGCACAGTAAAAATGTGATAGGAATGGATTAGAGGTCTCCGTGGATGGAATCATTGTTGGAGAGCTGGTACATACAAGAGGGGTACTTGTGTGAGTGCACTGGGAAGGTAGGAGGTGGTGCTCATAAAGTAGGATAATGGGAATTGTATTTTTTAGAGGTACAACAGGTGTAACTGTACATGGCTGAGGTGGGGCAGAGCATAAGCTCACTGGAGGTAAGGAGATAGAGGAACTGAACAGTATTAAGACAGATAAAAAAGTTTACTCTCTCCCTCTTCCCCTCCTTTTTCCCTTCACCTCCTCCTCTCCTCTCCTGCCAGGCTGAGATTGTGGGCAAAAAATTATTAAGCCTTCTGCCTGATGAAGAGAAAGATGAAGTCTACCAAAAGATTATTCTCAAATTTCCTTTACTAAACTCAGGTATGTATATTTTTAAAAGTAGTAAATTCTTAGGTTTTAAGGGACAAGTAACAATCGCTCAATGGATTAATTTCTAAAAAGATATTAGAGCATATACGGCTGTTGATCATATATTAATTTACTTTTATATAATATTACAAACTCTATTTCTAGTGTTAAAAAAATCTCTCCTCCATTAAATCTTATTCTTCACCACAGACCCTGAGTATTGTAGCATTTGTACAATTGCATTAGTGCTATATAAATAATGGACCATTGTATATAGTGTTCTAGCTGGTGCCCTACTCTACTGATACAACATAGCTAGCTATGTAAGTGCTAATGTTCGTGGAAAGAAAATGATATTTTTGTAAAATCTAATCGAAGTAAGACATTGGTCATATGAAATAATCCAGTAGAATATGGTAAAGTACAAATGTAGACTTGTTTTGTATTTGTTCTCTTTTTATTAGAAAGACATATTGAATTTTGCTGTCATTTAAAAAGAGGAAATGTCGAACATGGTGATAGTTCTGCTTACGAAAACGTGAAATTTATTGTGAATGTAAGAGATATTTGTAATGGTAAGCAATTCTGTTTATCTTATCTATATGACATTTATGAGTCATGTAGCCTCACATTACTAACATAAATGCTCTTCTGCTTGGTACTTGCAGACTGTCTGATATCCCTATGGCCACAGTTTCTGACTACTCACATTAATTAGACTTTTAAAAATTAACAGTGAAATTTACAAGGTGGGGGACACTGAGTTGTTAAGGATGGCTCTTTCTTTTTATAAAACAAGGAAATGATTGCAAAAATATAACAAAAGAAGTTTAATGCATATCCAAGCTTAAAATAAAGGGGATTCTGTGGGTCTATGTGTACCAGAAATTAAAGTTTAAAGCAGTATGACAGTGGTAAGAAGAAGCTGATTTTGTGGTGGCCTCGGTGGATTTTAAGTCATGCATAGGCTCCATCGGCTGGGGTCGGGAATTCTAACACCCAGTCAAGCACCAGTATATAAAACCTAGAGATCAATAAAGTGATCAATAAAGTTCTGTCCATTGACCCAGAGGAATAGTGAGTAGGTTTATCATCTCTCTGGGAATTTGAATGGACAAAATGTGCCATTTACAAGAAACCAAAACCCAAATTTTTGTCGCGTGTGGATATAGGGTCCATTTTACAAATTTTGAGGTTTCAGAAACTGCAAGCTGAGAAATTAACATAAATTAATTAATATTAACTGGTTTGGAGCCATTAAAATATCTGGGACTTGAATCAGAGGTAAATAGCCCAAATAGCTAACAAATATATGAAAAGATACTCCAACTCACTAATAAGCAAAGAATGAAACATTTAAAAACCAGTGACATTAGCACTCTACACCCATCAGAATGGGAAAAATTAGAAGTTTGAATAGTACCAAATATTGATGAACATGTGAGAAATGAATAAATAAATAAATGAAATTAACTCACGCAAAAGGTGGCTGATATATTTGTCATGATTCTTGGAAATTAAAAGTCATACCTTTTGAAAAAATCTTACTTGACTCTGTGTGCACAGATTACACACACACACACACACTCCCACACACTCTACCCGTATGGTCTGTATAAAAGAGAGGAGCCACATCTCTTTTGGAGACTAAAATATCCATCCACAGGGTAATAACGGAAGACTGAAAACCAACCTTAACTCTCAATATTTGATTCTCAGTAATAAATTCTTTATGTTTTGATGGGGAGGGTGGCTGAAAAGGAAAGAAGACAGGAAAAATCCCATGGCTCAGAATTTTGAAAATTGTCAATGGGTTAGCAAACAGCACATGGATGTGTCAGGTATTTGTCTTCTTGTTTAACTGGTCCACCTTTCTGTTTTCACATGTGTGTCTATCTTCCTTAGAGTTTCCTGTGGTCTTTAGTGGCTTGTTTTCCAGCCACCTCTGTGCTGACTTTGCTGCATGTGTTCCTCAGGAGGATCGGCTTTATCTTGTGGGAAATGTTTGTATTCTCAGGACTCAGCTCCTGCAGGTGGGTATACTGTGTTTGTGCTTCCCCCGCTGTGGCGATGTGGGCTTCCTTTGAAGGGTCACTTCCCCTTTGGTCTGTCAGCCACTGGACAACATTGCTAAATTACTCAGTGTGTGCAGAGGGTTGTGCTGGGATATGTAAATAAGGAAAATTAGCTCCTATGTTTCAGAAGGTGAACATCTCAGTGAAAATTTAGACACACTCGAAAGAGATGCACAATCATTTACAAGTAGTCTTGACATAATATAAAATATTATAAAATGTAGGTGCTGGGGACTGGAACACATGAAGAGAAATGAGCATTTTGGCAGGTAGATGAAGGAAGGCTTCTGATACTACGTGAGTTTTGAGGCAGTTCCACCACAACCCCATTGGGTAGCTGATTGTAAAGGCTTCTACTCTCTTTGTGTTCTCTAATATAGCATTCACAAATTCTAGCTCTAAAAAGAATTCACTTTGGAATTCATCTGATAGATTCAGCATCCATTAATTTATCCATTCAGTAACATATTTAGTAAGTACCTACTGTATTACAGGTACTGTGCTAGGTGCCAGAGAGACATTAGGGGAGATAGACAATAGCTAAATAATATTGGAAGGTGCCCTGAAGGATGACAGAATAATGTGCTAATGACTAGTGCGGGTGGGGAGTTCAGACAGAGTGGTCAGGGAAGGTCCTTTTCGGATAATTTGTCTTTTGAGCAGAGACCCCTAGGGATGCTAACTAAGAAAGGAAGGCAACGCAGGTAGATGGTTCAACATCTGTAAAAGACCTAAGGTAGTAACTAGCTTGGAGAGTTCCAAGTAACAAAGTAAGTTATGTGACCAGAATAAGGTGAAAGGGGGAAGGAGCAGCAGAAAATAAGATCCAATAGATAGGCAGGGGACAGATTATGTAGAACTTTGAGATCCATGGTAATCAGTTTGGGTTTTATTACAAGTGCATTGGAAAGCAGGAAGGTGACATGATCTGATTTTCTTTTTTAAAGGTCAGGCTGAATACTGGGTGAGAAATGGAGTATAGAGGAACAAGAACAGAAGCAAGAATACCTAAGTGAAAGATGATAGGGGCTTGGACTATGATTGTAGTAATGGAGATACAAGTATTCTGACTTGGGATGTATTTTGGAGGTAGTGCCCTTGCTGATGAGTTAGAAGGGTCTAGGAGAAGGGAGAGAAACATCTCATGGAGGATTTTTAGCTTTTTGGCTTGTGGAACTCAGCAAATGGAGGTGCCATTAACTGATTTTAGCAAGACTGGGACAATGTGGATCAGGCAGTGTGGGAGGCTAAAATCAAGAGCACTGTTTGGGCCATGTTAATATTGTGTTGACATTACAACATAAAACATATCCAACTCATTACCTTATAAGGGAAGCCTCTGATCCAGATTTCCTGTGTTCAGATCCTTTCCCTACCAGCTATGTGACCTTGGCCAAGTCACATCCTTTAGCCTCAGTTTCTTTTTCTATAAATGGCAGTCATAGTACCTTCTATTAGGGTTGTAAGGAGTAAATAAGACAGTTTCTCCTATATGGTAAGCACTCAGTAAATGTGAGCTATTACAGTTGTCGTGATCATTGTTATTACTGTCATTATTACTGCCAGTGATCCAGAGAGGGCAACATGCTTGCTTTACTTTTCATCTCTGGTTTAAAACATGGGCTTTTCAGACCACATTTTAGAAACTGTGGAGGGGGCCTTTACACATTCAATTTTAGAACAAGTAATATATGTCATCATTTCTTCAAATTTAAGATGGTAAGAAAAGTAGTATAGAAGAAAGACAGTTTAAGGAAGTTGCCTAATTCAGTTGCCCCATTCATTATTCCGTCTTTGTAGCCCTCTGGGATTTGAACTGTCACATCTGCCATGAGAATACAGACATCCCATTTTGGAAGTCAACCCCAGTACCTACTTCCTTCTCTGAGAAAGAGAAAAAAATCTGATTTGGCCCAATACCTTGGTAGCCCTTACAGCACAAGGAACTCTATTTGTGTTCTAGTCCAGTTTCTCTCTAGGTTTATAGGATGTTTGTTCCATATTAGTGGACATTTTGGAGAAAAAATCTTGTGCAAACAGGCGGGTTTTTGGAGGAAGATTTTTTTCACAGCGTGACTGTGTAGTACAGTGGGAAGAGTGATGAACTCACAGTTCAAACTTTGAAATTCTGCTCCTGGACCTACTAGCTCTATTTCTTGGGTCAAATCATTATATCTCTATAATCCTCAGTTTTCAAATCTGTAAAACTCCAGTGCATTTCTCACGTTGATATGCAGATTATTTGTAACATTGGATATGAGCATGCCTCCAAAATTAATATATGCTGTGCATTTTTACTATTTATATACATATTAAATGTCTAAATATTGGAATTTTTCTGCAGCAACTTTACACTTCAAAGGCAGTCAGTGATGAAGCTGTACTTACACAAGATTCAGATGAGGAACCTTTTGTGGGAGAGCTCAGGTGAGAGGTAGTATTGATAAAGCTAATGAAGATCTAGAATACAATTTTACTAAACGAAACTAAAACAAGAGAAATAACACCTACAGATATTTTTTTCCCATCAAAATGAAAATGAAAAAAGAAACAAATGGGCCAGGGATGGTGGCTCATGCCTGTAGTCCCAGAACTTTGGGAGGCTGAGGCAGGAGGATCCCCTGAGCCCAAGAGTTTGAGACCAGCTTGAGCAACATAGTGAGATCCTATTTCTACAAAAAATACAAAAAAAAATAGCCAAGCATGGTGGCATGTGCTTGTAGTCCTAGCTATTTGGGATACTGATGTGGGAGGATCAGTTGAGCCCGGGATATCAAGTCTGCAGTGAGCAGTGATCATGCCACTGCACTCCAGCCTGGGCAACAGAGTGAGACCCTGTCTCTAAATAAATAAATAAAACCAGAATAGCAGTCTACTAGTCTGAGCTTCCTTTCCCAGCTCATATAATTCACGTTTTTCCAACAGAATGTAAATACAGGTGATTGGCTTTTTATTTTTTATTTTTTAAAAAAAGCATTAAAGCAATAAATAGAGAAAACTTAACTGACCCAGGCATGTAATGACTTTCAAATTAAGGTAATGCATTTTAATATACTACTTCATTACTTTTTTTTCTTGAAAAGAAAGGTAATGTTTAGACACTTTTAAATGGTAGAAGAGCAAGTATGCATTGTGGTAACTGCTAATTATACAGGCATCCCTCTTTTGTGAATCTAATGTGTTCTTTAAAATTTGTTTACTGACACATTTTCAGAGAATAGAAGCCAATATTCCACTATTTCACGTGAGAAAAGTAAAAATATATTCCTAACCCCCAGGAAAATGCCGATTAATTTGCCAGATACCACTAAAACCCCTTTACAAACTTATTTAACAACCCACAAAGGATTTCTGTAAAATATAAATTATTTATAATACTATATAGTTATTCCGCATTTGATAAACTCATTGTTTGGCACATTTGTATGTAGTAAGCCACAATAGCATACACTATACAGTGTCTAGTATTGGGAGGGGATGACATTTTCCTTCTACGTTGCAGTGTACATGTACTGGTAAATAAATAATGAAGTAATATATTAAATATATTAAAGATGTGCACTGTATGCCAGTAATATTTAGCAAAATAAAATAAGCAAACAAGAGAACTTTGCAAGAGGTTTCTTGGGATCAAAGGCATGCTTGCATGAGGTCTGATGGTGAGAAGAGTGAGCTGGAAGCTGTGGTCACAGTTACTATTCGGGGGCAGGAGGAGGTAAGGAAGCCAGAGCTAGTGAAGGAATGAGTTAAACAGGAAATATTTGAGGCTCATCTGGATTTAAGAGAAGGCAGGGAGAATCTTCCATTCCCATCAGAAGAGTACAGAGGTGATTGGTTGTCAACCTTTAGCTGATGCTACACACAGAGCAGTGGGATGAGAAACAGAACTCATGGTGGCTAGCTATTTACATCCCCTTTGCTTGGTTAAAAATTCTTGCTAACATAAAGCTGCATTTGTATTAATAATTGTGTAATTGTGTGTTGAATGTGACAATGTGACATGTCTGCTCATGCCATGATCACATTTATTTGTACCAGCATGCTGTTTTTATGGAATCTAATTTTTATTTGTATTTATTTTTAAATTTTTATTTATTATTTATTTATTTATGATACTTTAAGTTTTAGGGTACATGTGCACAACGTGCAGGTTTGTTACATATGTATACATGTGGCATGTTGGTGTGCTGCACCCATTAACTCTTCATTTAACATTAGGTATATCTCCTAATGCTATCCCTCCCCACTCCCCCCACCCCACAACAGGCCCCAGTGTGTGATGTTCCCCTTCTTGTGTCCATGTGTTCTCATTGTTCGGTTCCCACCTATGAGTGAGGACATGCAGTGTTTGGTTTTTTGTCCTTGCCATAGTTTGCTGAGAATGATGGCTTCCAGCTTCATCCATGTCCCTACAAAGGACATGAACTCATCATTTTTTATGGCTGCATAGTATTCCATGGTGTGTATGGGCCACATTTTCTTAATCCAGTCTATCATTGATGGACATTTGGGTTGGTTCCAAGTCTTTGCTATTGTGAATAGTGCTGCAATAAACATCCGTGTGCATGTGTCTTTATAGCCGCATGATTTATAATCCTTTGGGTATATACCCAGTAATGGGATGGCTGGGTCAAATGGTATTTCTAGTTCTAGATCCCCAAGGAATTGCCACACTGTCTTCCACAATGGTTGAACTAGTTCACAGTCCCACCGACAGTGTAAAAGTGTTCCTATTTCTCCACATCCTCTCCAGCACCTGTTGTTTCCTGACTTTTTAATGATCGCCATTCTAACTGGTGTGAGATGGTATCTCATTGTGGTTTTGATTTGCATTTCTCTGATGGCCAGGGATGCTGAGCATTTTTTCATGTGTCTTTTGGCTGCATAAATGTCTTCTTTTGAGAAGTGTCTGTTCATATCCTTCACCCACTTGTTGATGGGGCTGTTTGTTTTTTTCTTGTAAATTTGTGTGAGTTCATTGTAGATTCTGGATATTAGCCCTTTGTCAGATGAGTAGATTGCAAAAATTTCCTCCCATTCTGTAGGTTGCCTGTTCACTCTGATGGTAGTTTCTTTTGCTGTGCAGAAGCTCTTTAGTTGAATTAGATCCCATTTGTCAATTTTGGCTTTTGTTGCCATTGCTTTTGGTGTTTTAGACATGAAGTCCTAGCCCATGCCTATGTCCTGAATGGTATTGTCTAGGTTTTCTTCTAGGGTTTTTATGGTTTTAGGTCTAACATTTAAGTCTTTAATCCATCTCGAATTAATTTTTGTATAAGGTGTAAGGAAGCGATCCAGTTTCAGCTTTCTACATATGTCTAGCCAGTTTTCCCAGCACCATTTGTTAAATAGGGAATCCTTTCCCCATTTCTTGTTTTTGTCAGGTTTGTCAAAGATCAGATAGTTGTAGATATGCGGCATTATTCTGTTCCATTGGTCTATATCTCTGTTTTGGTACCAGTACCATGCTGTTTTGGTTACTGTAGCCTTGTAGGGTAGTTTGAAGTCAGGTAGCGTGATGCCTCCAGCTTTGTTCTTTTGGCTTAGGATTGACTTGGCGATGCAGGCTCTTTTTTGGTTCCATATGAACTTTAAAGTAGTTTTTTCCAATTCTGTGAAGAAAGTCATTTGTAGCTTGATGGGGATGGCATTGAATCCATAAATTACCTTGGGCAGTATGGCCATTTTCACAATATTGATTCTTCCTACCCATGAGCATGGAATGTTCTTCCGTTTGTTTGTATCCTCTTTTATTTCCTTGAGCAGTGGTTTGTAGTTCTCCTTGAAGAGGTCCTTCACGTCCCTTGTAAGTTGGATTCCTAGGTATTTTATTCTCTTTGAAGCAATTGTGAATGAGAGTTAACTCATGATTTGGCTCTCTGTTTGTCTGTTATTGGTATATAAGAATGCTTGTGATTTTTGCATATTGCTTTTGTATCCTGAGACTTTGCTGAAGTTGCCTGTCAGCTTAAGGAGATTTTGGGCTGAGACTTCAGCAAAGTCTCAGGATATTTTTATTTTTTACTTTTTGAGATGGAGTCTCACTCTGTCGCCCAGGCTGGAATGCAGCGGTGCAATCTCGGCTCGCTGCAACCTCCACCTGCCGGGTTCAAGCGATTCTCCTGCCTCAGCCTCCTGAGTAGCTGGGATTACAGGCACGTACCACCACGCCTGGCTGCTTTTTATATTTTTAGTAGGGACAGGGTTTCACCATGTTGGTCAGGCTGGTCTCGAACTCCTGACCTCATGATCCGCCCACCTCGGCCTCCCAAAGTGCTGGGATTACAGGTGTGATCCACTGCGTCAGCCAGAATCGAAATTTTAAATGAATCTTCAGTGTTTTATGTTTGGCTCCTAGGAGTGGGGAGCACGTGCACGACCAAGCTTAAGACTTCTAGCCAGTCTCTGAATGTGCTTTATTGCTCCCAGCTTTTCTTGTAGTACATGGACTTCAATAGGCCTGTTAGTCTTGCCCACTTCCTTCATTAGTTTCTCTAGTTTCTTAGATGACCTTTTACTGAATAATGTGGAACGTAAGATACCTACAAGACAACATGTTTAAACAACATGAACTCAAGATGCTATAAGGAGAATGACTGAGACACAATAGCAGCACACTGACATGCTCTTGTCTAGGCATGCATGACTTAAACATATTCTTGCATGCACCCTAAAACGGATTTATTTAGCAGGTTTGAGTAATGAATTTTGTTTAAAAACTAGCATATCAGTGTAGCAAATATTCAGATAGTGAGAGTTTAGAGAACAAAGATACTCATATTTTATTTAAAGGTAGAGTTTAATTGGATGAAAAATATTCTGATGCAGCAAGGGGCCAGCTACCACATCTATGCCGTAATCTTCATAAGATACATAATAAAAGTGTTTTCTGAGGGCTTAAAATTATATCATTTCTAATTTTGTAAGAAATTATGACTCAAATGTGGGTGAATGCACACTCTTTCCCCTAAAGTTCAAAACTAGACAATGGATTGTTTATCATGTAGGAAGTAAGATAGAAAATGACACTTAGGGAAAAAGCGGATGCATTTAATGAAGAAAAGTCTGATTAATTCGAGACTGCTTGTCCCTCTCATATCCCTCCCTCCTCCAACTCCATGGCCACTACTCTGGCCCCAGTCTCTTCAGCTCTCATGTGATGGATTGTTGGTGTACCTGGCTGGCTGGCCCACTAACCTGAACTCTGTAAGGCAGGACCTGTCACCCTCACCCTTGTCTTAGCACAGAACCTGATAATGAGTAGGCAGAAGTGACATCTGCTCATTAACTGATTGGTTACTTGATCTTATCAAAATGGTAATACATTCCGGGCCATGAGATCTCTCAAACATTATGCGGTATTGTTAGAAAAAAAGTGCAAACCAGTACCCTATTGCTTGATTTTTTCATAGACTTGTCCCTTGTCCCCATGATATTTTCAATTAAAAAGGAGAAGAGATTGCATCATATCAGGGTTGTAATTTTTAGTTATTAATAGTCTGGCTTCCATTTTACCCTCTGGGGGATAGTTAGAAAAGCAATTGGTCACAAAGGTCATAGGGACCCACAGCTCCCAAAATGTTTCCCTTATCTTGGTAATTCCATTTTTTAAGATTAAGAAGCATCCTGCTAAGTTTTCTCTATGCTTATGAAGGAAACACAAAGGTGGGAATTTGAAGTGTTTAGAAGAAAGGGTGTATTTCCACATAGAATGTCCTGTTTGTGCGTGTTTAAGATTTGAGGCTTAAAAATCTTTCATTCCAGGAGAGGGCCTGAACAGCTGGGGTATTTTTCATTGAGGCTACAGGTGTACCGGAGTGGAAAGTCTTGCTTTCTTGGACTATTGAAGGTAGAAAGAAGTAAGGGATTTGTGAGTCAGTGAGGGGCAGGCAAAAAAGTGAATACTGAGTAGCCCTCTGCTGTCTTGCTACTGCTAGAGTCAGAAGTAAGCAACTAAGGTACTCTTTGGATTTGCCCAGTTGCATGTATTGGTAAGGCCCAAATTCCTATCATAGCATCATCTTTTAACACAGTGCAATTTGTTCTTTATACTTCATGATGTTATTTTATGTTTATTAACTCAGTTATTTTCTACATATCTATAAGGTAGATTTTAGACTCATTGTACAGGTGAGAAAGTGCACTCACAGAGGATGTATGATTCACCGAAACTCACACAGCTGGTTAGGCAGTATAGCTGTATTTGGGACCTAAGTTATCCTGGGCTGCATTCCACGAGGACACCAGTTTCAGGAGCTGTGGCCGGTATGTGATTCAAGGGAGAAAACTCAAGGAGTCTTTGGAAAGTACGTGACCAGGGATGTTACTAAGAGAAAACATTTTTCTTTTTAATTTCACCTTAAACTTAGAGGGAGGAGAATATACCGATTAGTTAGCCCTAATACTTTTTACAAAGATGGCACATTTTCACCCAAAAGTAAAGTAGAAAACACTGGAAAATCAAATGATGAGTATTTCCCAGGTTCTAGTAGCTGTTACCTGTGCTTGCAAAGTCCTCAGAAACTCTGCTATAGGACTGGAATTGGTCCCTGGGGAGACTCCATCTGTCAGCAACTCCACCAGAAAGAATGTTCCTGCCTAATTCCTCTTTCAGTGAAGAGACACCTTGTACAAAGGTGTGGGGAAAATTTTGCAAAGATGTACAATGGTCCTAATTAGTGAGGTTTTGTTGTACCGAGTCTTTTTACCGTACTATACTATACCGTATTGACTCCATTCCTTATGTCTGTCCCATCTTGAGCAGAGGAGGGGCCTTGCACATCATTGTAAATGTGGCTAGCATGCCTAGTCTTATCACTTTAGTCCCAGTGAAACTTATTTATTCATACAGAAAATAGTTAGCATCTACTATGTGGAAGTTTCTGTTCCAAGATTTAAGGATATGGTAGTGAGCAAAAGTCCTTATCTTCGTGGTCATTACATTCTGGTGGAGGAGAAAGATAATAAACAAGTCAATAGACTATAGAGCAGGTGAGATGATGAGGGCCAAGGGAAAAAAATTGAGCAGTGAAAGGGGTATAGGGAATGTTATTGGGGGGAGGTTAAATACTACTAGATTTTGAAATGGCATTTTATAGGTTAAAAATGGAGTAATATTGGCAATTCCCTGTGGTTCCTTTGTGGCCAGAAAGGGCCTCAACAAGCAGGTGACTTGAGTTAACATCTGAAAGGAGTGGAGGAGCAAGCCTTGTGGATTTTGGAGGAGATATTCCAGACAGAAGGAAGAGCAGATGCAAGGTCCTTGAGGCAGAAGTACATGGCAGAAGCATATGTTTGAGAAACAGCAAAGGAGCCAGCGTAGCTGGAGCAGAGTCACCAGAGAGGAACATTCAGAGCATGCAGGGCCTGTGAGCAACTGTGAGGGAAGGACCCAGGATCTTGTCAGCTCGACCCTGCCTTGTGGAATAGCTCCTGCTAGAGTCATTCACCATTATTTCTCTTGTTTTTCAATGCCGTGTGGAGACTCAGTCAACACTACCTGCTCTCCCTTTGCACGTTACTTGGCTATTTCTACTAATTCTACTCTACTAATTCTACCTATCACCTTTGGCAAATACTGTGGAGGTCTTGTAATATAGTTTTAAAACAACATAAAATTAGGATTTTTAAAAACTATAATGCTCAGGTTTTATTTCTCAGTTTTGCCATTTACAGTTTGTGTGATCTTGGAGAAGCCTGTTAAGTCTTATGTTCTTTATCTATAAATGATGAAGATAATTACTGCAGAATGGGTGTGAGGCTCAAATAAAAAAAATAAGATCTATATGTTTTGTAAAATACTATGCAAAGTCAAATTATTATGGATTAGAAAGTCCTTCCAAATATGGAGTAATTATAATTTAACACTATAGTCCTTACTAATCTATACAGACACCATTAACTACAAAGGGCTACCTGTGAACATAGCAGACAGTCATGATCTGAAGTTTGTGTCTGGTGATTTCTTCAATATTCTTTTTATTTTTCTATAAATTTAAGGTAGTTCTTTTTTTTTCTGCTTAAAGCCAGTACATTTGAAACCTCCATACTGAGATGGTACTCTCTCCATTAACAACCAAGTCATTCCATGAAGAGCATCCATGTCTCCTTGCAGGGTGAAGTGGGTGCGGCCAACTTTGAATATGATGAAACTTCCAGCTTGGAGGCCACATACAGCCAGATGACTCTATGCTCCGACACCCACCAGAGAGATACTCACATGCTGACACCTGGTGTTAGCAGATAAGGAAAGGAGTTGGGGCTTTTCAGGCTGACATCCAGGGAAAGAACCCTTGAGCCCATTCCCACGCAGCTGTATTTGTTAGATTTGAAGCCAGCCCCTTGGTGTACACTTAACTAATCATATTAGTAGTAGGTACAGGGTCTGGTCCTTGAAAAGGACAGACATCAAAAGACATAGGTAGAAGGGATAGCAGTCTCAGGATCCTGGGTTTTATATATCATTTTCTTTATGATGTGACCTCTAGCCAACCCATACTCCATCTTCAGCTACATGACAAATTATTTTGATCATCTAAATGCATAAAATCATTAAACTATTAGATTTGCAATTGATAAGAGCAGTTTTGTTGTTAATATTTTTTGAAAAGCTCTGTGTAAGGGTTTGTACTAAAAACTTATTGAAGCAACACTGAAATTACTGAGGTTTAGACACTAATGAAAAAAGTCTAATAAATATAAAAGTTTTAAAAAACTGGGACAAATTATCTGATATATTTGCCTATTTTATGAAAAGCAATTTTAAATAAATATTCTCACAGCTGCATATTCTTCTCAAGTAATAATGTTATTTTTTTCTCACAGTATTCATTTGCCATTCCACAATATAGTTGCCCAGCTTGTGTGTTGGTCATCTGAAGATGTGGAATGGGATTCATCCAGCTCTCTTTTCACTTAATGATTTTGGCTTTACCTCTTTCTTATCTTGAGGCATTCTTTTGCTTTAGCTCCATTGCCATTTTTTAAATTTTTTTTTATTTTTTAACTTTTTATTTGAATATTGGCAGGAACTATATGTGTCCTCTTTTACCTATACTCACAAATTTTTACAGCTTGCCCCATTTGCTTTATTATCATTCTCTCCTTTTCTCTCCTTCTCTCAACTTCTCCCCATCTTTTCTTCCCTCTCTCTTCATATAGATAGATATTTTGTGTGTGTGTAATTTATTATAAACTGTGGAGATACACCTCTATTTCTCAAATACTTCTATGTATTTCCTATGTTCAAGTTTATTAAAATACATAACCTTAGTATGGTTATAATATCAGGAATTTTGGTATCTGTGGAATATTAGTATCATCTAATCCACAGTCCATATTCAAATTTTGTCAGTTATCTTTTGTAGCTTTTTTTTGGTATAGGATCCAATTTAGGATCACGATTACATTTAGTTGTCATATGTCTTTAATCTGGAATAGTTTCCCAGACTTCCTTTGATATTCTTAACTTTGAAATTTGTGATGAGTGCAGACTAAATATTTTATGGAATGTCCCTCCATTTGGGTTTGTCTGATGTGTCTTCTTAACTAGAGTCAAGTTACGCATTTTTATCAGGAATACCACAGAAGCAATGTTATATTCTCAGTACGACATATCAAAAGATAGATGGTGTTGATATTTCTCATAAGCTGATGTGAACTTTGATCACATGGTTAAAGAGATGTCCACCAAGTTTCTCACCTGTAAAGTAAAATTTCCCTTTGTAAATTTTAAGTAACTTATGGGAAAGTACTTGAAGACATGTAAATATTCTGTTCCTCAAGAAATTTTTACCCACTACTCTTAGTACCTGTTGATAATTTTCTAACAGCATCATACCTTCTACATTTATTGGTTGGCATTTTGGTTAGGAAGTTTCCCCTCTGCCTCATTAATTGAATCGTTATTTATTTATTCACTGGCTTATAATATACTACTATTATTACTTATTTCAATGCTCACATTGTCTCAGAATTGGCCAGTGGGAGCCTCTTCCAGCTGACTCATCTCTTTTTAATGTACCCTGTCATTCTTTGAGCATCCCCCTTACTACCTGGCACAAGACTTTTCAGGTTCATTTTGTATTTTCTCTGCCTCAGAGAAATCAGCCAGTTCTCTAAGTCTTAGTCTGAGCAACTCCAGCTTCTTTAATCAGAAGTATTTAGAAACCAAGATCTAGGCATTAGTTCTGGTCATCATTACTTGTGTGCTACTGCTTTTAAGTGCTTTCAGAACTAGGAAACAAATACACATGTACCTACATATAAAGATATATATCTATATGTATGTGTACCTTTGTGTATGAGTGTATATAAAATAATACAAATCATGAGTTCATAGTGATGCTTCAGATTCTAAGCCAACACCATAGGGTTCATTCTAGTCTTCCCATTTCTGTATTTGCAACACTCTTTTCCAATAGTCACAAAGGCCTGGCCCCACTGTCCTCAATATAGTTACTTACTTGCTCAAATATCAAATGCACAGAAAGTAGTTTCAGGGTTGCCAACTTATGTCATTGCAAAAAGAAAACCTTCTAAATTGAGTTTAATAGTATTTACATTTGTAAAGTAAAATTTACATGTAGTAAAATACACCTATCTTAAGTCTATCATTCCATGAGCTTTGAATGGAGAAGCCCGTGTAAACCTCATTCCTGTCAAGATGTACAGTGTACATCATGGTGGCTATGGTTAATAACAATGTATTTTATGTTTGAAAATTGTTAAGAGAGTAGATTTTAAGTGTTTTCACTACAAAAATGATAAGTATGTGAGGTAATGCTTGCATATTTTAAATAGCTTGATTTAGCCATCCCGCAGTGTATACATATGTCAAAACATTATATTGTACACCAGAAATACATATATAATTTTTACTTCTTAATTAAAAATTTTTAAAGATATACAATGTTTTCAGCCCCTTCTCTGTCATCCTCCCACCTAGAGGCAACTGCTATTTTGAATTTTTTCACTCTAGATTAATTTTGCCTTTACTAGAACTTCATAAAAATAGAACCGTACAGTATATACTCTGTTGATTCTGCCTTCTAACCCAGCGTAAGTTGTACGTATCAGTAGTTCATTCCTTTTGTTGCTGAGGAGTATTCTATTGTATGACCATACCACAATTTGTTACGTATTTTCCTTTTGATGGACATTTTTTTCTAGTTTTGGATTATTACAAATAAAGCTGCAATGAACGTTCTTTAAAAAAAAGTCTTTCTGTGGATATGTATTTTCTTTTTCTTTCTTTTTTTTTTTTAATTTTTTGAGAAATTTCTTGCTCTGTCGCCCAGGCTGAAGTGCAGTGGCATGATCTCAGCTCACTGGAACTTCCACCTCCCAGGTTCAAATGATTCTCCTGCCTCAGCCTCCTGAGTAGCTGGGATTACAGGTGCCTGCCACCAGGCCCGGCTAAATTTTGTATTTTTAGTAGGGATGGGGTTTCACCATGTTGGCCAGACTGGTCTTGAACTCCTTACCTCAGGTGATCCACCCGCCTTGGCCTCCCAAAGTGCTAGGATTACAGGCATGAGCCACCGTGCCCAGCCTGTATTTTCATTTTTAAAATTATTTCTTAAACAATCTATCTGTTAAATTGTGCAGTAAATTTTTTTTTCCTCTTGGTATACAGTTCTGTGGATTTTAAGAAAGCTATAGATTCATTCAACCACCACCATAATCAGAATACAGAACAGTTCCATCATCCCTCAAAAAACTTCCTTGTCCTGCCTATTTATTGTCAGCCCTACCCCACCTCACCCCTAACCCATTTCAACCACTGATCTATACTTCATCCTTATAGTTTTGTGTTTTTGAGAATGTCATATAAATGGAGTCATACAGTATGTAATCTTTAGAGACTGGCTTCTTTCTCTCAACACAATTCCTTTAAGATTCATCCAAGTGGTTGCATGCATCAAAAACTTTTTACTGATGAGTTGCATTTCATTGTAGGTATGTACCACAGTTTATTATTTCACCTGCTGAAGGACTTCTGTGTAATTGCCAGTTTTCTGGCGGTTATGAATAGTACCGTGATAAACGTGTACAAGATTTTGGTAAACGTGTTTTCATTTCTCTAGGGTAGATAGTCAGGAATAGAATTGTTAGTACATACAGTAATTGTATGTTCAACTTTATAAGAAACTACCAAATCCTTTTCCAGGGTGGTTGTGCCATTTTGCATTCCTACTGGCAATGTATGGGAGATTTTGTTTGTTTTGTTTGTTTGTTTGTTTGTTTTCTGGAGACGGAGTCTTGCTCTTGTCCAGGCTGGAATGCAGTGGCCTGATCTCGGCTCACTGCAACCTGTGCCTCCTGGGCTCAAGTGATTCTCCTGCCTCAGCCTCCTGAGTAGCCGGAATTACAGGTGCTCACCACTACGCCTGGCTAATTTTTGTATTTTTGGTAGAGGGGAGGTTTCACCATGTTGGTCTCAACCTCCTTACCTCAGGTGATCTGCCCGCCTCGGCCTCCCAAAATACTGAGATTACAGGTGTGAGCCACCACACCCAGCTTGTATGGGAGTTATTATTGCTTCACTTCCTCCTGAGTGCTAGGTGTTGTCATTTTTTAAACTTTTAGCCACTAATAGGCACACAGTGGTATTGAATTATGGTTTTAATTTGCATTCCCCCTAAGGACTTATAATACTGAATATCTTTTCATCACTTTCCATCATTACATCTTTGACAAAGTGTATGTTTGAATCTTTTGCCTAATTTTAAAATTTTGTTGTTTGTTTTCTTATTGAATTTTGAGAATTCTTTTTTCAGTTTCATTTTTTATTCACAAAATATTTTCTCATATTCATTGTCTTTAATCTTTGCAACATCCTGCAAACATTGTTCTAATATTAATTTTGCAAAGTCAGAGCAGTACAAATTAAAAATGTAGTCTCCAAAGCTAACAGTCTGGGTTCAAATTCTGGGTTTGTCACTTATTGCTGTATTAACTTTAGCAGCTTGACTTCCCTGAACCTTGATATCCTCAACTATGAAATCATACTCATACAAAACGATCATTCTCAGCAAATTATCACAAGGACAGAAAACCAAACACCGCATGTTCTCACTTATAGGTGGAATTGAAAAATGAGAACACTTGAACACAAGGCAGGGAACATCACACACTGGGGCCTTTTGGGGAGTGGGGGGCTGGGGGAGAGATAGCATTAGGAGAAATACCTAATGTAAATGACGAGTTGATGGGTGCAGCAAACCAACATGGCACATGTATACCTATGTAACAAACCTGCACATTGTGCTCGTGTGCCCTAGAACTTAAAGTAAAAAAAAAAAAAAAAGAAAAAAAAACAATAACAACACTTACTGAGTGCTTACTGTGTATCAGGCATGGTTCAGAGTATTTTAAACACATCTTAACTCATTTCATCCTCACCACAGTCTATGAGTTTTGAGAATTCTTTATGCATTCTGGATACAAGTTATTTGTTCAATATTTGATGTGCAAGTACTTTCTCAAGTCTGGGGCTTCTATTTTCATTCTCAGCTGTGTATTTTGCAGAACAAAGGGTTTTTATTTTAAGAAAGGAATATTTTGTCATTTTTTTTTCTCTGATGGATTGCTTTTGGTGACATGTCTTAAGAATTCATTACCGAACCAAGACCACAGAAACTTTTTTTTTCCCAAAAGTTTTATCATTCTGGATTTTAAGTTTGTATCTACGATCTACTTTGAGTTAATATTTTTATAAGGTGTGAGATTTAGGTCAAAGTTCATTGTTTTTGGTATATGGATGTCCAGTTGTTCCAGTATCATTTGTTGAAATATGATGTTGTTACCGTCCTGCTCAAAAACTTTCGGTGCTTTCCCCATTGCACTTGGAATAAAATCCAAACTCCTTTTGTATGGTCTGTAAAGCATACTGCTTTGTATTCCCTTTTGTCTGTCAGACTTCAGCCTCCCCGGCTTCTCTTTTCTGTGAATTCTCAACACTCTTTTCCAGCGTAGAGCCTTTGCACAAGTTTGTGTCCTCAACCTGAAATATTTTTCCACTATGTTGTTCAATAGTTGCCTTATACTGGTTCCCCTAAGTTTATTTTTTATTCTCTCCTCTGGCATTCTGCCCTTTTCCTTAATCATGCTTATTACAATTTTTAACTTTATAGTTATCTCTAAACTAATCACTCATTGTCTGGATTTCCCATGAAACTGTAAGATCCATGAGACTGTGTTTGCAGTGCCCAGTACTGTGCCTATCCTCATAAAACTTGCTGTCTAGTGCTGAGATGTACAACGAAACGAGAAACTACAGTACTACAAGAAACTGCACCATTCTGCATAAATGCCATTTAAGTTCATTCACTATTTCTACATGGACTAAAATGTTTTTCCCCTCTATATTTTGTATACTTGAATCCTTCTCACCCCTCAAGAAACAGCTCCATCTTCCCTCTCTGAGAAGTTCCTCCTGGTGCCCAGTTTGGAAGAGCTCTTCCTCCCTGCTTTCTACTCTCGTACTGACACTCTCCACTTTGCCTTGAGATCACAGAGACTGACTTAGCTCTTCTCCTAGAAAATCAAAAGCTTGCTGAGAGTGGGATCTGAATTGCATTCAGCTTGTGTCTCCCTCAGTACACAGACTAGCTCATTTTATTCAATTAATTCATTTTCTGATTTCTAGAATACAGTCATGTGTTTAGCTATGGGTCCATCTTGCCATTGGAAACTAACAGAGCTGATTTTCAGAACAAAAAGAGAAAACAAGGCCAAACTTCAAATCATATCTCATATTTGCACAGCCAACACAGGCCATTAGCGTTTTAATAAATAGCAAAGACATAAAACGTTTTCTTTTAACATATGCTGGGACTTGACTGGTCTCTGTTGCTTTATTTCCCCACCTGGCTCAATAATAGTCCTATAAAAGTGACAGAAAAACCATATACCATGTTACCTTAGAGGGATGACTGAGACGGTTACAAAAATAGGAAGACTCAGATGCCAAATAAAACATGGGATGTTTGGCAAAACCTTAGCATGAACATATGTACCTAGTCCAGGCGCTCTGAAGTTACTGGCTGTATTAAAAAGAAGTTGGTCCTGCCCTGTTTTATGATGTAAAAGTGTGTGTGTGTTTGTGTGTGTCTTGTTTCATTGAAGTGAAAGCAAATCATTTTGACTGAATAGTGACAAATATTAATTCATAAAATAGTTTTTAGACTGGAAAAATATTTGATAATGGATCCAAATATGAAAATAATGAAATATAAAAGTCAATGTAGTACCTTACAAACTGTAGAAATTATATCTGAGCTGTCAGTTCTAGTCCTTCAAAAACCCTGTCCTCTTTGAGTGAGAGATGCATCCCTATAGAACATCCTGTCCTCAGCTGGAAGGCTTGGCCTTAAGGGCTTATTAGTTAGTGGGAACAGAGCAAACTTTCTTTATATCTTACCACACAGTGCTGGTCTTAGTATAGTCTTGTGTCTGATTTATGAATTTCTCCTGGAATGAATTTTCCACAAATATATGATGGGGAACTGTGTAGCCTTGACATTCATTCTGCCCATGAATGTCTTTAGTGTTAGCAGCTGGCATCCAGGCATATTCCAGTGACTCACCAACCAAAGCTATATGTTGCCTTCTCTACGTTTGAAAAGGGGCAGGGGGCGGACCACAGAACACTAATCAGATTCTAAAGTTGCCTTCATGTTTACTTAATATTTCTGCACTGCCCAGAGGAAGCCAATATCAGCAATATTCTTTTTGAGATGACAAAACCTTGAAACTTTTTTGGGTATTTTTATAGCAATAGAGTTTTTGTTGACTTAGTGTTCATTTTTCTGTTTTCTCTTTATTATTTGACATTAGGGCAACTCTTACCATAGATTAATTGCTCTTCGGGGTACATCAGACTAAGATTTCTACCATGTTGATGATTTGTGTTTACTTTTAAAGTGTGATGAATATTGTGTATTACTTGTTTTTTTTTTTTAATTCTGGTGAGGAAATACCACCAAGTGCTGTTCGGTGTTTTTCCTCTTTTGATGTGTTTGTGGAAAACTGGTGTAACCAAAAAAGCACATTAGAGGAGTTCAAAATGGCCCTTTAGAGAGTGCTGATTTCTATGAAATGGATAGATTTTTAGTTGTATATTAGCAGTGATTTGAAGCAAGTCTTTACCATACAGCTAAAAGAAGAATTGAATTTTCTTAGCTATGCCATAAAAGTAATTACCTGCCAGATAAAAGGGACCTCATGTTATAAATAGTTGAAACTCAACATTTTGTTTTAAATCTTCATTTGCTAATACGTGAAATTATATGAACTAATCTATATGGTGTAGGTTCAATTATGTATCAGCTTCAGATATATCAGTTATATATATGTTAACCCACAAAAAGAATATGATTTTGAAAGCCATTAGAATCCATATCTGTGTCTCGTACAGGAAAACAGGAAGGCTGAAATGGAAAGATGCTTATAGACCCTAACTAATTGTCTCATGAAAGTCAGTCCTCTTCATGCTGTGGCCAGGGAGCAGTGAGGGTTGTGGTGCTCAGGATAGGGAATTGGAGAGAAGGGTGCATTATTTCCTGAGTCATCTTGTTTCACTTTCTGCCTATCTCTCAATCCCAACACACACCGTAGGCGTGTGCACACGCGTACTTACACACACACACACACACACACGCGCGCGCGTATACCAGACATTTTCCTTCCCCATCCTTTTAGGCCCTGAAGTAATAAATTACTCTGCTGGGGAGGACGGGTAAATTCAAATAGCACACTCCTTCCATTCAGAATATCTTAATGAAATATCATACTTTTCCCCTCACATCAAAAAAGACAGAACTTTTTGTGACTAAAAGTTAATTTCTTAAGCCAAAAGAAAATTTCTGGAAGCAGTCACTCAGGAAGTTTCCTAAAACATTCATATGCTAAGATGGTAAACGATGGGATTTGTTGTCCCTTTGTTAGCAGGAAAGCATGATCTTGAGCAGCTTCAGGTCCATCAAGATCTTTCCCAAGTGAGAACGCAGTGGGCTTTTCTGGCTGTAAGTTGTCCATTGCCTCTGCTGTCATTGGAGAGAAAGAAACCAATCACCTGCTCGTGTTTTTTCAAATTACAAAATCCATTCTTACGTTGTAAAAAAACAGGCTGCTGCTGATTTTGGCTCACAGGCCATAGTTTGGATCCCTTATCTATTCAGTATACTAAGTATCTGTTCATATCAATACATTATTCTTGATTATATGCAATGACTACATTCTTGATTATAGTCAATGGATATATTCTTATTTTCAACATTTTAAGGAATGTTTAATTTGTAAAAAGTTAAAAGTCGCAGAATGGTTTACCATTCTTATGAATAAAAACAGAATTTCAGGATTTCATATGAATGTTTCTGGTTTATGCTAATTTAATAATACACTTTTAAAGAATGCATTTTCTAATTTTTCAATGATTTAGCATGTTTTCAGATTTTATCACCAATATCATCAAATGACTTATTTGCCAAATTTACCATTTTCCCCAAACTTATATCTCTGAACTCTGATAAAACTTAATGACTTAGAGTGGATTGAAATATTTTAACAGTTTTTGAAGATACTTAGGATATATTGCACTTGGCCAATTTTTCTATTAACATTTTAAGAAAGGTTCCATTTGTCTGTACCCCAGGTCCCTTACTGCTGCAGCTGAATTGAGCAGGGGACAAGAGAGGGGAACTTGCAATGGGGAAAAGAAACAAAGGAGAGCCAGCATCCAGCACAGCTTGGGCTACCAACCCCTGAAGTTGGGTTGGGAGGAAACTGGAGTCCATGAGAGAAGGAAATGAGGAGCTAAGCAGGTGACTGAAGCCCTCAGGACTCTGAAATCCTTCATTCCAACAATAGTCTTAAACTCTGCCAACTCAGCATACTGCAAATTTTATGAATAGCTTAAAAAAACAGGTTTTTGGGCCGGGCGCGGTGGCTCACGCCTGTAATCCCAGCACTTTGGGAGGCCGAGGCGGGTGGATCACGAGGTCAGGAGATCGAGACCATCCTGGCTAACACGGTGAAACCCCGTCTCTACTAAAAATACAAAAAATTAGCCGGGCGTGGTAGCGGGCGCCTGTAGTCCCAGCTACTCGGGAGGCTGAGGCAGGAGAATGGCGTGAACCCGGGAGGCGGAGCTTGCAGTGAGCCGAGATCGCGCCACTGCACTCCAGCCTGGGCGACAGAGCGAGACTCCGTCTCAAAAAAAAAAAAAAAAAAAAAAAAAAAAAAAAAAAAAAAAAAACAGGTTTTTGGTAAATCAGTATATTTGGATAATTTGACAGATTGTTACTTTGATTCATGTTCATTCAGTCCATTTGTCTCCTGGCAAGTTGGCTTTTGGAAAATTTCCTATTAGTAGATTGACTTGGGAAGTTGGTATCCTTCCATACTGAAAAGCAGTGGCTTTCCAGAAGCAAAACTAAGAAGGAGCCAGGAGTTGGTCAAGATTGCATCCTTCCTGGAAACAATAGTGTGCACAAACTACCTGGCAAAGTTGGTAATAGCTCATAGTTATCTGCAGTTCATTCTGTGGAGGATGTTAGTGGGTTAACTTGCGGTGTGAATATAAAGTGATGGAATGGATCTTAACATATGAGCCTATCGATTTCAAAGACATACACATTTTGGTAATAGAGACAAATGTAGGCATCGCATGCCTCTATCAAAACATTTCATGTACCCCATAAATATATACACCTACTATGTACACACAAAAATCAAAATAAAAAATAAAAGTAAAAATAAACAAATTAGGGCATATTGGACGTGTGACATGACAAAATCAAGGCATTTCTGGCTGGGATTAAACAAAACTAGAGATTCTTTTACTACTCCCTAGTGGTGACACAACTATTGCCCTTACTGGTATAAGGAGTTAGCAGACTGGGTTCATATTCTGGCTTTGTCACTTGCTGGTTGTGAACTTATATGTTATTCATGTTATAAAGCTTTATTTTCCTCATCTATAAAGTGGAGATGATAACAGAGCATATGCCATTGAGTTATTGTAGGACTCAGAAAGGTAATAGGTGTAAGATACAGACCCCATGGTAGGAACTTGGTAAATGATAGTGTCTTTTCTGTCAGTCAGAGATGAGATTGGTCGTGGGTAGGGAGTATGGTTAGTTAGCATTTACCTTAAGATTATTGAGGGTGATGATGAAGCATTCACTTCAAGTTACTGATATTCTGAACCGATCCAAATTACATCCATTGACTATCTGCCTTTAGCCAAGTTTCCTAAAATGAACTAAATTCATCTTCAAATAATGTAAATCTATTAAGACGACTATCTCCAATTATTTATTTAATAAAAGGTGGCTATATTGAAAGAGAAGGACCTATCAAATATTTAGAAGGCAGTGTAGTTATTTTGTATTTGGAAGGATCAGGATTTGTACATTGATTCAGAAGATATTTACAAGTGTACATTGTATGCAGAGCCCTGTAGCCACAGAACACGCTTCTCTTCTCCCCCTCAAAGGAGGGTATTGGTCTAGGTGATCTACAGCAATAGCAACATTCCCAACTCTCTCAGTGCAGTTTCAAGTCACAAAACCCAGGCTCTTGATCCCTAGTCTGCTCATCTTAACACTAGAGCACCTGCTTCTTGGCTCCAAAGGAATAGAGAAATGATAGTGCATGCAGAACTCATCTTGCAGGAAGACGTTTTCTAGGAGAGAGAATTAAAATTACAAAAGAACAATTGTAAAGCAAATTACAGTATTATACCTCTCAAATCATATAGTTAAGTGGAATAGAAACTTAGAGACATAGGGTGGTCAATGAAAGAATGGCTAATGAGGGCATTTGAACTGACCACACTTATGGGGACTGTACAGATTACAACGTAATTTTTCTTTTTTTTTTTTAATTTTTCAGAATTTTGTTTTCACTTTTTGCATGTGGAGTTGAGAAAAATATTTTTCCAGCTTTATTTAGGTATAATTGACCAATATTGAGGGTATGTGACCCCAGCTTCTGTTCACCTTCCATGGCTTGCCTAGAATACTGAATAAAATAGTGGGAGGCTGGGGCAAAGAGAGGCTGTTTCAGGCTTAATTCCCAGGGAGCCACTTAAGAGGAATCCTCTTCTAAGAACATAATGACTCTTCAGGAGAGGTGGGCTTTGGAGCTGCTAGTATCTAGTTATCAAGGATGGCTGAGATGCAGTTGGATTTGAAGGAAAAGATGATACCTGATACTTGAATCAAGATTTTACATTTCAGACAGGGCTTGGTAGTGGGCTTCCTCTGAGAGCCTGTAGACAAGCCTTGGTTAGAGTAACCTTAAAAATTAGCTTCATAAACTTTGTTCATAACCTGCAACCAAGAAGGGAAATCTGGTTTTCTTTCCTTCCATCACTTCAGATTATATCATCTCAGCTGTAAATTAAATAGGGAGAGACATTTAGGATTATATTTTTACTGTCATCAGTTTCCTGACTCTCTGCCACAACTGTTCAAAACACACCTTAGTTTGTACTCCATTGACGTATGAAAGGACAGTATTCATTTGACATCTTTTTCATATTTACAGTTTCATTTATACAGCAAGTAGAAGTAGATGATCTTTTAAGCCAAGAACAACCTTGCATTAAAGTAATTCAGCAGTGTTGAGCACTTTACCAATGGATATCAAACCTCGGTAAAATATTTAAAATGAAGAGAGAGAAGAAACATGAAGGGCTCGATTTAAGAGTAATATTTTGAGATTTTACATAATGAGACAGAGGTACTTTTCTTTGTAGAATTAGGTGTTATTTTTATGTAACTACAACTGGCAAAGTGTTCTTTGATCTTTCTCCTTATTTTTAAAAATTAAGTGATACAATTTGGAAAAAGAAAGTTGTGCTTGTATCTGTTCCTAACCAAAGGCCAGCAGTGGATATGGCTGCAAACCCTCTGTTACATGTTATATCCCATATCCTGAGCCCGAACTCATTATTTACATGCACAAACTAGTTAGGTATTAAATATTCCCTAATGTTTTTATTTAAAATTGTAAGTGCTTCTCTGTGACTTTTAATTGTGAGGTGTTTTGTTTTGTTTTGTTTTGTTTTGTTTTGTTTTGTTTTCGGGTCTCGCTCTGTCGTCTAGGCTGGAGTGCATTGGCGTGATCACAGCTCACTGCAGCCTTGACCTCCCCGGCTCAAGTGATCTTCCCACTTCAGCCTCCTGAATAGCTGTGACCACTGGTGTGCACCGCCACATCTGTCTCATTTTTTATTTTTTCTAGAGATGGGATCTCACTGTGTTGTCCTGGCTGGTCTCAAACTCCTGGGCTCAAGTGATCCTCCCACCTTGGCCTCCCAGAGTGCCTGTGACTTTTATGTTCTACATCAAATATTTGCCATTTATATTGGCTTATGGAGAGGCACAAAATGTAAATTCACTGAATAATTTGGAAAATATTTACTTGTATTTATATTCTTGATATTTAAGTCGGTGGATTTGAAACAAAACATACTTGCTTCACAACATATTGCTGTCAAAGAGTTTTGTCCAGTAAAACTTACTGCATCCTTTAATACAGCACTGTCCAGTAGAACTTTCTGTGATGATTGCAGTGGCCTATAATCTGCTTCATCCAAGATGGCAGCCACTAGCTACGGAGCACTTGAAATGTGGCTACTGTGACTGAAGACTAAATTTTAAATTGTATTTAATTTAAATTAACTTAAATTTTGATTTAGCCACATGTGTCTAGTGACTGCCATATTGGACAATGCAGCAAGCAATACATTCCTATGTTGTTTATCTCAGATATAAAGTTATGCACTATTTAGAAGCCAATATAAAGGTATTAGATTGCTTTTAAGGAACAAATAGAAGCTCCAGCTTGTTCATTAAAATAATTTTGTCAATCCAGGCAGACTTGGGATGAAGGATGTGAAAACATTTTGATTGAATTGACTACTAAGTTTTATCTGTTTATTCCTTTATTTACTTAGCAAATATCCATTAAGCACATAGTAATTGCTCTCCATTGTGTGAAGTGCCTGGGATACAAGAAGTTTAAAGCATGTTCATTGCCTTGAAGAAATTAACCAGGTAGAAAAAGTAGATAGAAAGTAATAAGAAACATTCATATAAGGCAGAAGAGAGTTGAGAAAGAGGGAAGAGTCTAGGATGACTTGTAGATTTCAGTCTTGAGTGACGGGGTGGAAGGTGGTACTATTCACCAAGTAGGAGACACTGGAGTGGGGAACAGGAGTCTATACCATGTTGAATTGAGGTTAGATGTCCACATGCATGTGCTGAAGGCAGCTGGATATGTGGGTCTACAGCTTGGGAAGAGGTCTTGAGGTAGAGCTGTGGGAGTCACCCATAGTTGAAGCCAAGGGATACGACATGGTCTGCAAGGCAGATAATATAAAGAAATAACAGAACTCCAAGAGCAGCCCTGAAGAGGTACCAGCATTTATGATGTGAGAAAACATTCTGTTAGACTAACATAGCTTATAAATTTAGTCGGAGGTTGAAAAATTATTTTAAAAATATGTAATAATATAGGAATTTTGTTGTTAAATAATATGTGGGCAGATTTACAAGTGACTCCATTTATGTTTGTTTCATGACACTGAAAATCAAATCAGTAAGAAATATTTTATATTTTACATATTTCATATTTTAATTCAATTAATATTAACAACATAAAATATTACTAAATATATTTAATTAAACATATACTTTTTATATATTTTAAACATTCTGTATTCGATATAGTCCAGTTATACATGCAAATGAATGACTTAACTCATTAACTAGTTGTTTTATGCTGTGTAAATCAATACTTCCTAAATATTACGTATTTTGGATATCCGAAATACATTTTTCAAGCTCTTAATTTTTTAGTGTTAGAAATAAATGATGTAAATAAAATGGATTTTTGTCAGGGTCCTCTGAAATACAGAATGGAAAATTTATCTCCATTGGATCAGAATTCACTTTTTGAAACCATGTGGCATAACCCAGGTTTTCTCTTAATTATGTGTCTTCTGAATATGCTTGGAAAGTTTTATATATATCATTCTGCCACTGTCTTGCTGCTCTGAGGTCTTGTTTTTTATAATATTTATTATCAGACTTTAATTTCTCATTTTGTGGAGTAATAGGGGCTTTTCTAAAGAAAAACTCGTGAAAACAAAATACATTTCAATAACAGAATCTCAGTTATGAAATTTTTAAGGCTTGAAACACTATTATCAATATTAGAAATAAGATTCTCATTCATTCATATTTTCTCACCCATACTTAATTGGTGAAAAGTAAGCTAGTATTTCGACTCTAGTGTGCCATGAAGCTGCATCTCACCCTGGGCAAATTTCTATCTAATTTTGATAGAAATGAATTGTTAATGAGCCCCGAGAATGGAGAGTTTCTCTAATTACAGGAAACAAAATTAAATTGGGCCTAAAGGCATTTTTTTTTGTAATTGCAGTTGGTTTAAAAATTGAAAAAGAATATTCACTCAAACACCTTGGCTTTAAAAATATTGGTTTGCTCCCCACTGTTAAAAAGGCATTGAGACCTGCAGCAAACTTCATTCTAATGAGGGTCCAGATGATTTTTTTTTTTTGTAGATGTGTAGAACAACTCTGTGGGAAAAATGATACCTCAAAGATTAATGATGTTCTGTAGTAGGGAAAATAAAACAAATAGTTTTTATTTGAACCTTTTTATTGTATGATAGAAAATTTTGATTTAAATGGCGAGTGAGATATGCTTACCATCTCTCTTTTTTCCTATTTATAGTAGCTCTCAAGGTCAAAGAGGACACACTAGCATGAAAGCCGTGTATGTTGAACCTGCTGCTGCTGCTGCTGCTGCTGCTGCTGCTGCTGCTATCTCAGACGTATGTACACTGAGGACCATAGACTACAATCTTAGACCCTTATCCGTGTGATGTTGATTATTTAGTTAATGTGTGTTACCAAGAAGTATGTCATATGGATGTGACACATGAGCAGTGTTCCACAGTTGCCATCTTGTAGACATTTCTTATTAGGAGCCAGTAACTGCCAGACTTCGAATGGTCCCTCTAGTGCTTGAAAAAGAATTAAGCTAAGCTGTATCCCAGATGTTGTTCAGGGTCTTTTTGCCTTGTGAGTACATTTCATAATGGAAGTTTACTTACTGACCTGCCTGGTGTAGAAAGCCATGAAGGCCAGAACCTAGTGCCTAATTAGCCTAGGTTGTCTGCATCCGTTCTCTAAGACAATGAATGTATCATCAATTTATTCATTAACCAGATATGACTAGAAAGAATCCTTAAGGGACATACATTAATAGAAATCTACCTGGGTCTACCCTCAGTGATCTGATGAAACTCTAGACTGGGACATAAAACCAAACTGCAAGGAGAGAGGTAGAGAAGAACAGAAGAGGTATCCCAGAAGGCATTTCCCACGTTAAAAAGTGACAGGGTGGTTCCTCACCTTACATGCCACTCCATGGGTATATGTACCATAGCTGATAGGCTGGATCACCACAGTGGTAACAGTGCTACAGAGAGAAAACATGACCGAGACATCAGAAGACAAGGGTTTGATTCCTGATTCTGCCACTTACCAGTTACGTGGCCTGGGGAAAGTTATTTTACCTCGGACAGCCTCAGTTTCCTCATCTGTAAAATGGAAGTAGTAATAATAATCTCTGCCAGGCTACCTCATGGGGATATAATAATGCTCAAAGGAATCTTATCGGGATATTTATTTTACTCCTATAATAGAATGAAACCTCTGTGAGAGGAGAGACCATTGGCTGTCTTGCTGGTCAGCATATCCCCAGTATTTTGAACAAGGCTTGTTACACACAGTAGGCAGTCATAAATATTAGATGCACAAATGAGTACTCTACGTTAAAGCACTCTGTTATTTTTATAGAACTCTTCAAATATTTGGTAAAGGGATTTCAAGAGCAGTATAGACAGGCTGCATGCATAGACTCTAACTTTGGTTTTCAGGCCTCCATGTGTTTTGCCTGAATGAATTTGTACTGGGATCAGTGCAGACAGCAGGTCTTTTCAGTATTTAAGTTCTTCTGTAATATGGAGATGCCATGAGCACATATTTTAAACATGAAGTGCTGATTTTGTATTGAATTGTCCAAGTATTGCTCATTTAACAAAGTATGTCTATGTGAATAAAACTTTCTCCAGTCCGAATAAGTACCTCTGCTTAACCTAATATTCTACTCAAAGAAGTATGAAACAAAGAGGAAATAAGGTAGAAGAATGCTAATTTAGACAGAGCAGTGTTCTGTTTACACACAAACTAATTACAGGTATGCTAGGAAAAGGGGCCAAGCCGACCATATAGCTCTAGCCATCAGTGTAACATCTACACAGTTGTCAGGCTTGCTTCATCAGCCCGTCAGTAAATAAATATTTACCCAGGGTTTATACTGTACTGTGTGTGAAGAATCCAGAGTCCCTAAACTTAGTATGTGTTGAAGAAAGCTGGATTAAAATATTCTCATTTTATAAAATATATAATGCCTAAGTAATTATAATATTTAGAGAAAAGTGGGCTGTTTAAAAAAAAAAGAAACACATAATCCCACTGCTGTGGCACAGCTGCTATTTAATTTTGCTTCTTCCCATTCAGTCTTAGTCCACCAACGTATATATTTTTCATGTAGTTACAATGAAAAATACAGCTTACATTCTACTGCATACCCTTGGCTTCCACTTATCACTAAGTTCCATTTTTTTCAACAGTCACATTGATCATTTTTTTAAACTGTATAATATTCCATGAAATTGTGAGACCTGCTTCCAGCCAAGATGGAGTGAGGAGGCCAGGTTAACTTGCCTACCTGAAACGGGCAAAAATAAAACAGACAAAATATATGACACAACAGTTTTCATGATAATGGCCAGCAGGGAGCAAAGGCCATGGATTCTTGAGCAATTGGAAATCAATGAGAGGAGCTCCACAGTTACCAGAGCTTACTACATAGCAAGTTTCTAGGCCACATTGCAGAGAGGGAGAACACATATGGAGCCCAGTGGACTGCCCGAGTTGAGACTGAGGTGAGAGTATAGGGAGACTAAGTTTGCTAGCAGAGTCCTAGAGAAGAGAGAGCTGCATGGAGAAAGAATGCCAGAGATCTGTGAGGGGCCCCCTCTAGTATTCAGCAGCATATTGATTGGCATATTCACTTGAGGAAGCTACTTGAAGTGGGGCTAGGGGAAAACCATTCCAGAGGATTACAGAGAACAATACTAGTACTCACAAAGGGTTAGTAACAGTTCTTGTTCCTACCAGCCATACTGGAAATCCTCATAACACACAAGACATTAAGTGAGAGTACACAGAAATGTCTTGCATCAGGTGTGGAGAAAAATTAACCCTAATAATATGGTTTGGATCTCCTTTTTAATTGACTCTGTCCCAAATACTTCTCTTAATGATGAGTGTAGGTGACTTATGTTAGTAGCCACCCACATTCTGCCATCCATTCCTAGAGACAGGTTGCTCCTTAGCCATGTTACACTAAACAGGCATGTTTGGCAGAATTGCAGCTTGTGCATTATCAGATTGCTTTTGCACCCAAATCCATTGTGTCAGGAGGTGGCAGGTGGGGTGGGATCTTCAGAAGCAGCTGTCTTTGAGCATGAACCAAGAGCTAGGTAGGACAGAAGCAGACAACACAGAAACAGTCTGCTGGAGCTGATTACTTGCAAATGAGAGGCCAGGACAAACCTGATTTAGGGAATAATCATGAGAGCATCTTGCACTGATTTTATACCTACTATGGTAGGCATTTAGTCATTTATTCATTCAACAGATACTTATTTAAGATTCTAAAAAGTAGTCAAAGAAGATCAGCCCTGAAGAAGAATAATAACACTGAAAACTAAACTGTATTAAGAGCTTCCTATTTGTGCATTTTACTGGGTGCTTAAGTCCCACAACAGACCTGTGAGGCATTATCATTCCAGTTTTACAGATGGCAAATCTCAGAGTCTTGCTATTGAATAAGTTGCCCAAAGTCACACAGTAAGTGTCAGAGCCAGGATTCAAACCCAGATCTGTCTGATCTCAGTATCTATGTCTCTTACTGCCCAATGAGGCGTCTACTTTTAAAACTATTTTGTCATATTGTCCTATTTGTTGCATGGTTTCCCTTTTGTTCTTTATATATTTGAACATTTTAAATGTGTTTATTTTTAAAGGCCATTTCTGATTCCTTCATTTACTGATTTATTGAACAAGCATTTATTGAACACCTACCAGATACCAGACACTGTTTTAAGTTGGGGGTGGATTCATCAGTTAACAAAACAGTGAAAAATTGTTGCTCTAGAGGAACTTACATTCCAACAGTGAGAAACAGACAATAACGAGATGAAAATATTAAATAAAGAAATCATTGATTAGAAGGTGACAAGACTTAGGCCAGGCACAGTGGCTCATGCCTGTAATCCCAGCACTTTGGGAGGCCGAGGCAGGCAGATCATGAGGTCAGGAGTTCGAGACCAGCCTGACCAATATGGTGAAACCCCGTCTCTACTAAAAAATACAAAAATTAGCCAGGCGTGGTGGCACATGCCTGTAGTCCCAGCTACTCAGGAGGCTGAGGCGGGTGAATCACTTGAACCCGGGAGGCGGAGATTGCAGTGAGCTAAGATCGTGCCACTGCACTCCAGCCTGGGCGACAGAATGAGACTCCGTCTCAAAAAAAAAAAAAAAAAAAAAAAACCAAAACTCAACCCAACCCAAACAAAAGAGAAGGTGACAAGACTTATTGAAAAGATAGAACAAGATGAGGAGGTTTGGGAATGCAAGAGGTGGGGGAGTACAGTATTAAATATAAGCAATGACTTGAAAAAGGTGAGAAAGCTAGCCATGAAGACATCTATGGTCGGGGGAGACTATTTCAAGAAGAGGAAAAACTTCTGCAGGGTTTTGGAGGTGGAAGCATGCCTGGTGTTTAGAGGAATAACGAGAAGGTCAGAGCAGCTGGAGCAGAGTGAGCAAAGCTGAGAGTAGGTATTGATGAAGTCATAAATGTAAGGAGGTCAGGTTGAGTAAGGCTTTGGAAGCCATTGTATAGATTTTGGCTTTAACTCTGAATGAAATGGAGAATGATTAGAGAGTTTTGAGCAGAAGAATGGCATGACCTGACTTGTTTATTAAAAGAGTCACAGTGTTGAGAATAGACTGTGGGAGGAAGGGCAGGAATGGAAGTTAAGGAGTCCAGTTAGGAGGCTATCCCAGCAGTCCAAATGAGAGATGATAATGGCTTGAAGCAGGGTGGTAACCGTAGAAGTTATGAGAAGTGGTCAGATTCTGAAAATATATATGTGTGTGTGTGTATATATATATATATTTTTTTTTTTTTTGAGATAAAGTTTCACCCTTGTCAGGCTGGAGTGCAGTGGTGCCGTCTCGGCTCACTGCAACCTCCGCCTCCCAGATTCAAGCGATTCTCCAGCCTCAGCCTCCCAAGTAGCTGGATTACAGGTGCATGCCACCACACCTGGCTAATTTTTGTATTATTAGTAGAGACGGGGTTTCACCGTGTTGGCCAGGCTGGTCTTGAACTTCTGACCTCAGGTGATCCACCCGCTTCGGCCTCCCAAAGTGCTGGGATTACAGGCATGAGCCACCATGCCTGGCCTTCTGAAAATATTTTGAAGGAAGAGCCCTTGCATTTGTTGGCATTTGATGAGGGGTGTGAGAAAAAGAGAGGAGTTAGGGATGACTTTAAGGTACTTGACATGAGCAACTGGTAGGATAATGTTGCATTAACTAAGATGGAAAAAATTATGGGAAGAACTCACAGCTTAGGGATGTTTTCTTCCTTCTTTCCTTCCTTCCTTCCTTCCCTCCTCCTCCTTCTTCTTCTTCCCCTTCCTTCCTTCTCTCTCTCTTTCCTTCCTTCCTTCCTTCCTTCTTTCTTTCTTTCTTTCTTTCTTTCTTTCTTTCTTTCTTTCTTTCTTTCTTTCTTTCTTTCTTTCTTTTCTCTCTTTCTCTCTTTCTCTCTTTCCTTTCTTCTTTCCTCCTTTCTTCTTTCAAGACAGGGTCTCTCACTGTGTTGCCCAGACTGGAATGCAGTGGCATGGTCAGCTCACTGCAACTTCTGCTTCCCAGGCTCAAATGATCCTCCCAACTCAGCCTCCCAAGTAGCTGGGACTGCAGGCACACACTGCCAGACTCACCTCATTTTAAATTTTTTTCTAGAGACAGGGTCTCACTATATTGCCCAAGCTGGTCTCAAACTTCTGGGCTCAAGCAGTCCTCCCACCTCAGCCTCCCAAAGTGTTGGGATTATACGCATGAGCCATTGTGCCTAGCCAATGGTGTTTTCTTTGGGGGGAGGAGTAATATCAAGGACTTAGTTGTGAAAATGTTTATGACTGAGAAGCCCCTTAGACATCCAACTGGAGATGTAATACAGGACTGGAAATTTGAATTTGGGGATCATCAGCATGGATGGTCTTAAAGCTGTAAGCCTGGAGGATGGACACTAACGTAGATAGCAACAAGGACCAAGGACTGAGTTTTGAAGTACACCCAAAGTTAAGAGATTAGGGGAAAAAAAGGACGAATTAGCAAAAGAGACTTACAAGTGACTAGTGAGGTAGAAGGTAAGCAAAGTGAAGAAAGTATTTACAGGAAGAAGGAATGATGAACAATGTCAGATGCTGCTGATAGATTACATAGGTCGACAATTGAGAAGTGACCATTAGAGTTAGGACCTGCAGGTCATTGCTAAACTTGACAAAAGTTTTGGTGGAGTATGGTGGGGTTCAAGGAGATAATGTCTGATGAGAGTAGGTTTAAGAGAAGATGGTGGAATGGTGGCAGGTAAATAAGAGATAAGATCTAGAGAGGATTTCTAAACTCAGGGTATTTCTTTGTTTTGATTTTTGTTTTTCTTTTTATTATTATTATTATTATACTTTACGTTCTACGGTACATGTGCACAACAAGCAGGTTTGTCACATATGTATACATATGCCATGTTGGTGTGCTGCACCCATTAACTCATCATTTACATTAGGTATATCTCCTAATGCTATCCCTCTCCACTCCCCCCACCCCAGGACAGGCCCTGGTGTGTGATGTTCCCCTTCCTGTGTCCAAGTGTTCTTATTGTTCAATTCCCACCTATGAGTGAGAACATGCAGTGTTTGGTTTTTTGTCCTTGTGATAGTTTGCTGAGAATGATGGTTTCCAGCTTCATCCATGTCCCTACAAAGGACATGAACTCATCATTTTTTATGGCTGCATAGTATTCCCTGGTGTATATGGGCCACATTTTCTTAATCCAGTATATCACTGATGGACATTTGGGTTGGTTCCAAGTCTTTGCTATTGTGAATAGTGCCACAATAAACATCCGTGTGCATGTGTCTTTATAGCAGCATGATTTATAATCCTTTGGGTATATACCCAGTAATGGGATGGCTGGGTCAAATGGTATTTCTAGTTCTAGATCCTTGAGGAATTGCCACACTTTCTTCCACAATGGTTGAACTAGTTTACAGTCCCAGCAACAGTGTAAAAGTGTTCCTATTTCTCCACATCCTCTCCAGCACCTGTTCTTTCCTGACTTTTTAATGATTTTTATTCTAACTGGTGTGAGATGGTATCTCGTTGTGGTTTTGATTTGCATTTCTCTGATGGCCAGTGATGGTGTGCATTTTTTCATGTGTCTTTTGGCTGCATAAATGTCTTCTTTTGAGAAGTGTCTGTTCATATCCTTTGCCCGTTTTTCAATGGGGTTTTTTGTTTTTTCTTGTAAATTTGTTTGAGTTCATTGTAGATTCTGGATGTTAGCCCTTTGTCAGATGAGTAGGTTGCAAGAATTTTCTCCCATTTTGTAGGTTGCCTGTTCACTCTGACGGTAGTTTCTTTTGCTGTGCAGATGCTCTTTAGTTGAATTAGATCCCATTTGTCAATTCTGGCTTTTGTTGCCATTGCTTTTGGTGTTTTAGACATGAAGTCCTTGCCCATACCTATGTCCTGAATGGTAATGCCTAGGTTTTCTTCTAGGGTTTTTATGGTCTTAGGTCTAACGTTTAAGTATTTGATCCATCTTGAATTAATTTTTGTATAAGGTGTAAGGAAGGGATCCAGTTTCAGCTTTCAACATATGTCTAGCCAGTTTTCCCAGCACCATTTATTAAATAGGGAATCCTTTCCCCATGTCTTGTTTTTGTCAGGTTTGTCAAAGATCAGATGGTTGTAGATGTGTGGTATTATTTCTGAGGGCTCTGTTCTGTTCCATTGGTCTATATCTCTGTTTTGGTACCAGTACCATGCTGTTTTAGTTACTGTAGCCTTGTGGTATAGTTTGAAGTCAGGTAGCATGATGCCTCCAGCTTTGTTCTTTTGGCTTAGGATTGTCTTGGCAATGCGGGATCTTTTTTGGTTCCATATGAACTTTAAAGTAGTTTTTTCCAATTCTGTGAAGAAAGTCATTGGTAGCTTGATGGGGGGGATGGCATTGAATCTATAAATTACCTTGGGCAGTATGGCCATTTTCACAATATTGATTCTTCCTATCCATGAGGGTAGAATGTTCTTCCATTTGTTTGTGTCCTCTTTTATTTCCTTGAGCAGTGGTTTGTAGTTCTCCTTGAAGAGGTCCTTCACATCCCTTGTAAATTGGATTCCTAAGTATTTTATTCTCTTTGAAGCAATTGTGAATGGGAGTTCACTCATGATGTGGCTCTCTGTTTGTCTGATATTGGTGTATAAGAATGCTTGTGATTTTTGCACATTGATTTTGTATCCTGAGACTTTGCTGAAGTTGCTTATCAGCTTAAGGACATTTTGGGCTGAGACGATGGGGTTTTCTAAATATACAATCATGTCATCTGCAAACAGGGACAATTTGACTTCCTCTTTTCCTAATTGAATAGCATTTATTTCTTTCTCCTGCCTGATTGCCCTGGCCAGAACTTCCAACACTATGTTGAATAGCAGTGGTGAGAGACAGCATCCCTGTCTTGTGCGAATTTTCAAAGGGAAAGCTTCCGGTTTTTGCCCATTCAGTATGATATTGGCTGTGGGTTTGTCATAAATAGCTCTTATTATTTTGAGATACGTCCCATCAATACCTAATTTATTGAGAGTTTTTAGCATGAAGGGCTGTTGAATTTTGTCAAAGGCCTTTTCTGCATCTATTGAGATAACCATGTGGTTTTTGTCATTGGTTCTGTTTATATGCTGGATTACGTTTATTGATTTGTGTATGTTGAACCAGCCTTGCATCCCTGGGATGAAGCCCACTTGATGATGGTGGATAAGCTTTTTGATGTGCTGCTGGATTCGGTTTGCCAGTATTTTATTGAGGATTTTTGCATCAATGTTCATCAGGGATATTGGTCTAAAATTCTCTTTTTTGTTGTTGTGTCTCTGCCAGACTTTGGTATCAGGATGATGCTGGGCTCATAAAATGAGTTAGGGAGGATTCCCTCTTTTCCTATTGATTGGAATAGTTTCAGAAGGAATGGTACCAGCTCCTCCTTGTACCTCTGGTAGAATTCGACTGTGAGTCCGTCTGGTCCCGGAGTTTGGTTGGTTGGTAGGCTATTAATTATTGCCTCAATTTCAGAGCCTGTTATTGGTCTATTCAGGGATTCAGCTTCTTCCTGGTTTAGTCTTGGGAGGGCGTATGTGTCCAGGAATTTATCCATTTCTTCTGCATTTTCTAGTTTATTTGTGTAGAGGTGTTTATAGTATTCTCTGATGGCAGTTTGTATTTCTGTGGGATCGGTGGCGATATCCCCTTTATCATTTTTTTTTTTGCTTCTGTTAGATTCTTCTCTCTTTTCTTCTTTATTAGTCTTGCTAGCGGTCTATCAATTTTGTTGATCTTTTCAAAAAACCAGCTCCTGGATTCACTGATTTTTTTGGAGGGTTTTTTTTAAAATTCTGCTCTATTTTATGTAGCATTTTCTCCATGTCTGTCCAATCTGCTGTCTTGATTGGAAGCCCTATGGCCTTTCCCCCACCACCTGCAAAAAAGTAAAATGCAAGGATCTCCTAAAAATTAGAGCACTTTAACAATAAGCCACCACAGGGAAAATGCAAAGATTTGGGAACAGACTTCTTGAATGCCCTCTTCCCCCTCTCCCCCTACATATTTGCAGTTTACATAACCATCAGGTATTGGAGTTTGCATTTGAAGCCTACTCTATATCCAGCCTCAAAACCCATGCCTCTCTTTTCAAATCCTTTAGCACACTATTCGTGGAGACAATTATGGAATAAAGGTGAATCCAAAACTCCACTGAAAACTGTAAAAGCAGGTTGATTTTCTTCCTATCTCCATCCATGCATTTTCACCTTAGTCCTAATTGTATTTTAAACTGTTATCTTTTTGCTTCCAAAGTAGTTTCTTGGCTTTGTTTTTTCCAGGCCAATTACCATTACTGCACATGATGCTGTCATTTAAGTTAATTTAAGCTCACTGCATTTATATTGATAAGCCCGAACATATGAATACCCAAAAGTGGACATCTTAATTAACATTTGAGAATATAAATTTCTATTGAAAATAATCCAGAAAGCAAAGAGTTAGTGATTAAATCGATAGATGGCTATGAAGAAGAACAGAAGGAAGAGGAAAGAGACAGGTCATATCTCCTCTTAATGAATACCGATTCACCATAATCTCATTGTAAATAATGAAAAGATTGTCACATCCCCAGCAACATATCACTTATTAGGGAGTATAAAACATAGTCATTTGAACAGTGAGGTTGCACAGTTTCCTGAAGTTGAAATGCTGGGATGTGATCCAACAAACAGATTCTTTGTAGAAAAATCACCATGGGTCTGTGTCTTAAGCCAATCCAGAACAAAAGCAAACAAAATATTTTGTCAGGGATGTAAAATATTTCACTGCTAAACCAGGTACTTAAATTTCAATGGACAGTGATCCACAGACTATTCAAAAAGGATTCAGTTGTTCAGGAAATAGGACAGGATCACTCAATAGAAATATTATGTATGTAGTTTAAGGCAACAAATGGCTTAAAGGTAGCCAGGCTTAGGAAAAAGAGCATTGGGTTTGGAGTCAATGGATTCTATCTCTCACTCTGCTCCTGTCTGTCTGTATGGCCTTGCCCTCTTTGACACTATCCAGTGAGAACATTGGACTAGAAGCTCTTAGAGGCCTTTTCACCTCTCTGCTTAAAGTAGTTTTGCTAATAATACTTTCAACTTTAATCTGCCTAAAGACATGCAATAGTTGTTAAACAGCCCCCGGTTGGCCTTTTCTTGCTCTAAGCCTAGGATGCAAGTGCAGGAACTCTGGGAAAATGGCGTTATCAGTGGTGGTGCAGGTCTCCCACTGCTGTCCCATTTCTCTGTGAACCAGTTTGTTTGGGTCTAATAATGAGGAATGGGAGATGAGGTGACTACCACCCTTGGCAACTATCATGACAGCATCCTACTGACACCACTGAAAGGCAGAATTGTTTTTGCCATGCCTTTTGATCTATAAACATTTTTTGATGCCTTTATTTTTAGTGTTATGTATACTGTGTTTCTCTTCTTCAGTTTGGCATCTATAATCTCTGCTTGTTATCTTCCAGCAATATTTTTAAGGAGGTATTTGATGATGATTTTTGTTAGGTTTTCAGTTGATTGCAGCAGTGTTAGAAATTGTGATGTGAAATGCATCAAAGTTTGTATTCTGCCTGTGTTTCCTATTCTTTCTAACTCCAAAATGCAATGTCCTATCTTTCTCTTTTGGAAATGTACAGGACCAAATCGATATTGCAGAGGTTGAGCAGTATGGACCACAAGAAAACGTTCATATGTCTGTAGATTCTGATTCAACTTACTGCTCCAGTACAGTTTTCCTGGATACTATGCCTGAATCTCCAGGTAGGTACATTTATGCATTTGGATAGGGACTATTAGAAGAAAAACAGTGACCCACAGGGTAGTTACAGTTTTTCAAATGAATATAATGCTCTATAATACTGTGAAATCACAGAGTGAATTCCAGCTTTCTTCATCTTCTGTAAATATTTGAGATGATGATTTGAGAATAATAAAAATGAGTATTTCATCACAGATTCAAGTGCTTGGAAATGGTCTTTTCTCCTATTTAATTTTAATCTTCTAAAAATTGGCGCTGGATCTCAATCCTTGAAAGAATAGCGTTTTATCTTTTTATACTCGTGTAGTCTATTCTGCTATCACACAGTATTTGGATTCCAAAGAAACCTCTTGTTATTGAGTTTTCATGCCAATAAAGGGGGAAAGTGAGAGTCTCTCAAAAACAGTGATATTTCTTTAATGAGTTTCAATATTAAAGATATTTCGTAACCGTAATTGTTTAAAAAGTACAAAACTTAAGGAAATGGTGGATGCATAATACAAATTATATCTCCTAATTAATCTTATCATAAATAATTGGTATGTGGAATCTCCTTATATAGAAGTAATAAGCTCTATTTTAATTTTTATTTCACTCTTTTTCAGTTTTTAAATCCAGTTTTAGTATCTCCAACTTTTAAAATTCTTAGTTAACAACTTTTCCATTGTTGCTGTCAATCTCAAAGCTGTGTTTAAAAAATTCCTTCCAAAACAATTGATTTTTGGCAGGAGAGGTCAAACTCCGTGAACTCATAATTGTGATTTCTAAAATTTATAAGAGCATTGATTGCTTTAAACCTATTTATGTGGACCTACCATTGTAACTTTGCTATAGACAATTATTTGTATTCACTACTGTTAAGCCAATGATGGAGAAATCCTTATAACCTTCCACACATGACTGTTCCAACAAAATGAGCATATTGAAATGGCTAGCAGCTTATGGCTGATATGGTAGAAGTCAAGTAACTCCTGGGTTTCTCACTATCACTTACAGATAATTTAGTAGCTTTGTTTACTTGGAATCAGAAAATTAAAAGATGGTAAACTGGGCCGGGCACGGTGGCTCATGCCTGTAATCCCAGCACTTTGGGAGGCCGAGGTGGGCGGATCATGAGGTCAGGAGATCGAGACCATCCTGGCTAACACGGTGAAACCCCGTCTCTACTAAAAATACAAAAAATTAGCCGGGCGTGGTGGCAGGCACGCCTGTAGTCCCAGCTATTCGGGAGGCTGGGGCAGGAGAATGGCATGAACTCGGGAGGCGGGGCTTGCAGTGAGCCGAGATCTTGCCACTGCACTCCAGCCTGGGCGACAGAGCAAGACTCCGTCTCAAAAAAAAAAAAAGAAAAATATGCTAAGATGATTTGGAAAATGGCTTTTAGTGGAAAAAAGAGTTAAGCAGAAGAATTTAGCCAACAGTCTAAACACTGGAAGTATCCAGAAACCAGAATTTTTCAAAATATTTTCAATGGTCATCCCAAACTCATGCTATGATTAAAGGACAATTTGCTCATGACCATAGCATGGTAAGGTATGCAACCCCAGGCTGCAAAAAGTAGATAGGAAGTGACGGAGTGGTTCATTCTGCCTAATCCAGATGTTTCTCTTTTCCAAACTTTTAATCTTGAAATAATTTTGGACTTGAAGAGTTGCAAAAATAGCACAAAGAAAAAAATAGAAAAATAAGGGAAAGATACCATTTAGGATAACCTTCATTTAGCTTCCCCTAATGTAACATTTTACATAACCACAGTACAGCTGGCAAAACTAAGAAGTTAACATTGATGCAATACTTTTAAGTGAGCTTCAGCCTTTATTCAGTTTTCCCAGAAACTTGTTTTTCTGTTCGAATAACTAATCCAGGATCCCTCATTGAATTTAAATAATATGTGTTTTTAGTTTCTTCCAGTCTTTGACAGTGTCTCATTCTTGCTTTTTTTTTAATCATCCGATACTTTTGAAGGATATGGGCCAGGTATTTGACAGAATGTCCCTCAATTTGGGTTCGTCTGATGATTTTTCAAGATGAGATTGAGGTCTTGCATTTTGGGGAACAATACCACAGATGTGATGTGCCCTCCTTAGGGCATCATATCAGAATATACATGATGGTATGTTTTATTGCTGGTGGTGTTAACTTGATTGCTTGGTTAAGGTGGTACTGTTTTCCCCTTTGTACTTATCAAATATTTGAGGGGAGCTACATTGAGAACATGCACATAATGTTTTCTGTTTCTCCTTAAACTCTCCTTCACATTTAGCATCATCAGTGGAACTGGCCTACAGCAATTACTTCTAATGCCAATTTTTTATTTCCCTCGTTTTTTGTATATTTATTAACTGCAATCTTGCTGTAAGAAAGAGTTGTTCCTTGTCTCTCTTTCATTCATTTATTCGTACATTCATTTACATCAGGATGAATCCATGGGCATTTTTTTATTATTTGGTTTGCAATCCAATACCGTCATTAAAAAAAAATTGTTCCAGCTTTGGCTCATGGGGCTCTTTTAGGTTGGCTCCCTTGTCCTTTTATCATGTCTGCATCTTTTTTTTTCCCTTCACTTCCTTATTTCCATTATTACATGTTGTCATTGAAATCAACCCCTTCTTTAAGGAACCTTATTTAGGTCCTTTATTTGGAGAGTGGTATTTAGAAACGAAGATCTGGGTGCTAGTTGTACTCATTGTTACAGGTGTGTCACTACTTCTAAACCCTCTCAGTGGACCAGGAAAGATGTCTATTCATACTAACCCATGCAACCATATACAACCATCTGTATTTATTTCAGCATGTAACAACCAACAACAACAACAACAACAGGAGTTCATTGATAGTTCCTACTCCAGCCCAGTATCATAGGGTTCATTCTAGCCTTTCTGTCTGCTTATTTGTAATTTGTATCTCTGACAGTGAGAAATCTGGCTTTCATTATCTATGGTATATTTATTGATTTTTCCAATACATAAACATTCATAAAAAGTAGTTTCACAATTGCTAACCTGTACCCCTTAAGGAACAAATTTACCATTTGGAATTAATTTGTGTGTGCATTTTTTTTGTCTTTAGCTTTGCAGTATCCAGGCAAACCTCTGTTTTCTGAAGTTCCTGCGTTAGCTTCTTTATTTCTCACCCCCGTCACTGTGGATATGTCATTTATCTGTAATAGAATTAGATTCATTTGTTACAGTCTGTATTTTCGCCTAGGTTTTCCTGCCTCCTGATCAATTTCTTTTCAATTTTATATACAGTAAAATTCACTCTTTGATATATACAGTTCTATGGATTTTGACAAATGTTGAGAGTCATGTATCCATCACCACAGTACCAAACAGAATAGTTCCATCACCCCCAAAATTCCTTTGTGCTCCCTCTTTGTACTCAACCTTTGTCTCCCATCCCCTGACAACCACTGATCTGTATTTCACCTCTGAAGGTTTCCCTTTTCCAGAATGTCATGTAAGAGGAATCATATGACATCTAGCCTTTTTGGTCTAGCCCCTTTCACTTAGCAAAATGCATTTAGGATTCATCCATGTTTGCATGAATCAACGGTTCATTCCCTTTATTGCTGAGTAATACTGTATCTTATGAATATATCAGGTTTTAAAACTTCATTCACCTGTAAAAGAACATCTGGATTGTTTCCAAGTGTTTTTTGATCATGAATAAAGCTACATTAAACATTTGCGTAGAAGTTTTTGTGTTGTATGAATATAAGTTTTCAACTCCTGGTTGTGGGACTGCTGGGTCATTTGGGAAGTATGTGTTTAACTTTATTAGAAACTGACAAAATGTTTTCAAAAATGACTGTACCATTTTGCATTATTCAAATAATGTTCTCCACTGTGCTTTTCAGGGCTGTTGAAACCAAGTCATGTCATAACACCTCCCAGAGAACTTTGAGCACTCCCGAGGTCCCACATTCTGGGCAACCCAATTGTGCAGAAGTGATTTATGACTAGATTTTATTTGGTTTTATCAGTTGGATGGTACTAAATCTCCAAAAGCAGAGCCAAAATAATTTTATAATGAATGAAATGACACTAACAAATGCAGTGGGTTTAGGCACTAGCTTAAGTTGGAGGATAGGCAGTGGTAACTTCAAACACTCTCTCCCTTTTCTTCATTTTCAAATATGAACAGATTTTTAAAATAATATTCTGAATGATTCCTGGCACCTGGCACATCTCATCCTTAACATGGGCTAAAATGACCCTCGTACAGTCTTTTTGATAACATTAGTACTTTTGCTTTTTAAGTCATGAACTCCCCTGTGCTTTCTTCCTCAGCCTTATCCTTGCAAGACTTTCGAGGTGAGCCTGAGGTGAATCCATTGTACAGGGCAGACCCAGTGGACCTGGAGTTCTCGGTGGATCAGGTGGACTCAGTGGACCAGGAGGGCCCAATGGACCAGCAGGACCCAGAGAACCCAGTTGCCCCATTGGACCAGGCAGGCCTGATGGATCCAGTGGATCCAGAGGACTCAGTGGACCTGGGGGCTGCTGGCGCAAGTGCTCAGGTACTCTGAAAGTCTCGCTTCATTCGCTTCACGTGTTTGTCTGGATAGCTAACCTTGCAAAGCCCAAATTTTCACTCTTGTGACCAGTTTCACTTCACAGAAAGTATGTTTGTTACTTTTTCAAAACTATATCACTATTTCTGTTATACTGGATTTTCAGATGCCGTTGAGAACTCAATGGACCCTCACAAACAGGGAGATTGGAGGTTCTCTAAGTAAGACCAAATCCCTGTGCTCTTCTTAATATGAAATCCCATGGACACTTTGTACTTGAGGAAAAGTTTGAGCCAAATAAGAAGCTTAGCTGCTAAGAAAAGGTGGTATTTTTAAGAGCCCTGCTTTTAATCACCTGTGAGAGCATGCTAACCATCTAGAGGGAAGACAACTTTCTGGCCTTCCCATACCAACCCTCTCCCTGCACCACAAGCTAGGTTTTCCCAGTGGAATTTTTATTAGGTTAGAACATGCATTTCAGAGTCGTTAGATATACCCAACCTTGAAACATCAGTACCAATGTACAGTCCAAGGCCAAATCAAAATGGTTGGATTAACTACTGTGTAGTTCCTCTACCCCGAAATGTGTGTACATAACCACAGATTTTGACGATCATCTTTTATATTAGACAGGATTATTAAAATCAGGATTAGAAGCCAAGCTAATGAGTTGATGGTCAGTTACCTGGAATTGTGTGCGTTCATCACTGAGCCTAAGATTGAGTGACTCCGGTTCAAAAGGATCCTCATCCAGTGAAAATAATTAAGGGCTAGAACACAATTGTTTGAGTTTGGCCCCAGCAGTGTGGCCTTGGCAAATTACTGAGCCTCAGTTTCTCCATGTTGAAATGGTCTTGCCTTGTGGGGATTTGCAGACTGCTGTGAAAATTCTTTGAGCTATTTAAAAGGAAATTTCTGTGAAAATCTGCTGTGGCCTGATTTATGTCCTTATCATGCCAAAAAGTTGTGGTCCCCCTTTCACTGTTGACAGGTTTATCTTCTCTTTTGAATTAACTTGTAATTAAATTTTGAAGTATAACTTTTAAAAAATCACCAAAATAACCAGCAATGAATGTGTGTCATCTGGCTCTGCATGTGCTAGTGTATTAGGCTTATTTCTGGGTGCCATGTATCAGCAACCTGGAGTGTATCCAGAAGATGGAGACCAGGATGAGGAAGGGGCTGGAAAACATCTTAATCAGTTGCCGAAGACACTGAGAAGGGAAGAATGGGAAGGGACAGGACAGCTTTATCCAAGTAGTTGAAGGGTCATAAAGTGGAAGATATGGTTCCAGAGGATCAAGGAAGCAGTCTGGCACTATTAGCCCTTCTCAGACGGATTAGGTCACCTCTCGAAATAGCAAGTCCTCTCTCCTTCGATGGAGTGGTGAGAGTCAATGCTTGGCAGCTCCTTTTCCAGGAACAGCAAAGAAGATTTCTGCTTGGAGAGGGTGAGAGGATGTGATAACCTGTAGGGTTTGTCTCTTCCTGTCCTGAGTTTAGAGGGGGGTGTGTGTGTGTGTCTGTGTGGGTGTGTACACGCGCGTGCATGTGTGTGTGTGTGTGTGTGTGTTTTTTGGTCTAATGAATATCTGCTTTCTTATAGGAAGAGACATACAATACATAGTGAAAGAAGGACAAGTTGAACAATTTTCAATGGACTAAAAATACATATATAATTTTTATTCCAAATAATGAAAACAACAACTTGTAGGGTATTCTCTCTCTTTCTCTCAACTCATCTATGTACTTACATTACTCATAAAGGGTATTGATGAACCACAGTATAAGTCTATTTTTGGTTTCTGAAAGTTGCAAGTATAGGTACCTTTTTCTTATCATTAATGTTGTAAATTCTTTATCGATCAGGACTGTGGCTCTCTGACCTTGTTTATATGCATGGTATCCAGCATAGTTCAGGGCAAATAGCAATTGTTCCCAGGCCCTACTTCCAGCCTTGAAAGATAATTATTTTCCAAGAATCTCATCTCTTTTCTGTCCCTCTCGGCCAATCAGTTGAGAAGTCTCATCCACCTTTTTTTTCCTCCTTTTTTTTAAAATTATACTTTAAGATTTAGGGTACACGTGCACAACGTGCAGGTTTGTTTCATACGTATACATGTACCATGTTGGTGTGCTGCACCTATTAACTCGTCATTTAACATTAGGTATATCTCCTAATGCTATCCCTCCTCCCTCATCCCACCCCACAACAGGCCCCGGTGTGTGATGTTCCCCTTCCTGTGTCCATGTGTTCTCATTGTTCACTTCCCACCTATGAGTGAGAACATGTGGTGTGTGGTTTTTTGTCCTTGCAATAGTTTGCTGAGAATGATGGTTTCCAGCTTCATCCATGTCCCTACAAAGGACATGAACTCATCATTTTTTATGGCTGCATAGTATTCCCTGGTGTATATGGGCCACATTTTCTTAATCCAGTCTATGATTGATGGACATTTGGGTTGGTTCCAAGTCTTGCTATTGTGAATAGTGCCGCAATAAACATCCGTGTGCATGTGTCTTTATAGCAGCATGATTTATAATCCTTTGGGTATATACCCAGTAATGGGATGGCTGGGTCAAATGGTATTTCTAGTTCTAGATCCCTGAGGAATCGCCACATTGACTTCCACAATGGTTGAACTAGTTTACAGTCCCAGCAACAGTGCAAAAGTGTTCCTGTTTCTCCACATCCTCTCCAGCATTTGTTGTTTCCTGACTTTTTAATGATTGCCATTCTAACTGGTGTGAGATGGTATCTCATTGTGGTTTTGATTTGCATTTCTCTGATGGCCAGTGATGATGAGCATTTTTTCATGTGTCTTTTGGCTGCATAAATGTCTTCTTTTGAGAAGTGTCTGTTCATATCCTTTGCCCACTTGTTGATGGGGTTGTTTGTTTCTTGTAAATTTGTTTGAGTTCATTGTAGATTCTGGTTATTAGCCGTTTGTCAGATGAGTAGATTGCAAAAATTTTCTCCCATTCTGTAGGTTGCCTGTTCACTCTGATGGTAGTTTCTTTTGCTGTGCAGAAGCTCTTTAGTTTAATTAGATCCCATTTGTCAATTTTGGCTTTTTTTGCCATTGCTTTTGATGTTTTAGACATGAAGTCCTTGCCCATGCCTATGTCCTGAATGGTATTGCCTAGGTTTTCTTCTATGGCTTTGTGGTTTTCCATCTAGCATTTAATTCTTTAATCCATCTTGAATTAATTTTTGTATAAGGTGTAAGGAAGGGATCCAGTTTCAGCTTTCTACATATGGCTAGCCAGTTTTCCCAGCACCATTTGTTAAATAGGGAATCCTTTCCCCGTTTCTTGTTTTTGTCAGGTTTGTCAAAGATCAGATGGTTGTAGATATGTGGCATTATTTCTGAGGGCTCTGTTCTGTTCCATTGGTCTATATCTCTGTTTTGGTACCAGTACCATGCTGTTTTGGTTACTGTAGCCTTGTGGTATAGTTTGAAGCCAGGTAGCGTGATGCCTCCAGCTTTGTTCTTTTGACTTAAGATTGACTTGGCAATGCAGGCTCTTTTTTGGTTCCATATGAACTTTAAAGTAGTTTTTTCCAATTCTGTGAAGAAAGCCGTTGGTAGCTTGATGGGGATGGCATTGAATCTATAAATTACCTTGGGCAGTGTGGCCATTTTCACAATATTGATTCTTTCTCCTGCCTGATTGCCCTGGCCAGAACTTCCAACACTATGTTGAATAGGAGTGGTGAGAGACGGCATCCCTGTCTTGTGCCAGTTTTCAAAGGGAATGCTTCCAGTTTTTGCCCATTCAGTATGATATTGGCTGTGGGCTTGTCATAGATAGCTCTTATCATTTTGAGATACGTCCCATCGATACCTAATTTACCGAGAGTTTTTAGCATGAAGGGTTGTTGAATTTTGTCAAAGACCTTTTCTGCATCAACTGAGATAATCGTATGGTTTTTGTCATTGGTCCTGTTTATATGCTGGATTACGTTTATTGATTTGCATATGTTGAACCAGCCTTGCATCCCAGGGATGAAGCCCACTTGATCATAGTGGATAAGCTTTTTGATGTGCTGCTGGATTCGGTTTGCCAGTATTTTATTGAGGATTTTTGAAAAGATCAACAAAATTGATAGACCGCTAGCAAGACTAATAAAGAAGAAAAGAGAGAAGAATCAAATAGATGCAATAAAAAATGATAAAGGGGATATCACCACCAATCCCACAGAAATACAAACTATCATCAGAGAATACGATAAACACCTCTACGCAAATAAACTAGAAAATCTAGAAGAAATGGATAAATTCCTCAACACATGCACCCTCCCAAGACTAAACCAGGAAGAAGCTGAATCTCTGAATAGACCAATAACAGCCTCTGAAATTGAGGCAATAATTAATAGCTTACCAACCAAAAAAAGTCCAGGACCAGATGGAGTCACAGCCGAATTCTACCAGAGGTACAAGGAGGAGCTGGTACCATTCCTTCTGAAACGATTCCAGTCAATAGAAAAAGAGGGAATCCTCCCTAACTCATTTTATGAGGCCAGCATCATCCTGATACCAAAACCTGGCAGAGACACAACAAAAAAAAAAAAGATTTTTTTTTTCAGAGATGGGGTTTTTGCTTTGTTGCCCAGGCTGGTCTCAAGCCTCAAGCAGTTCTCCCATGTCAACCTCCTGAGTACCTGGGATTACAGATGCAAGCCACCACACCCAGCTCAGCCTCTTTTTTATTACTGTTTTTTAAACTTTATTTTACTTTAAGATATTGTGGATGTTAATCTTTTTCTTAGAATTTAGTTTATTTTTGATATATTGCAGTCGTACATAATATATGTACTATATGTGTGTGTATATATATATACACTATGTATATAGTATACATAGTTTAGTGCCAATTGATGGTTTTCATATTATATATATACTATGTATAGTGTATAGATATACACTATATATATTATGTTGTACATAGTTTTGGATACATGTACATATTTGGATACATATACACAATGTGTAGTGATCAAGTCAGGGTAATCAGGATACCCATCACTTCAAATATTTGTTTTTTCTTTGTATTGGGAGCATTACAATTCTTTTAGCTATTTTAAAATATACAATAGATTGTTTTAACTCTAATTTTCCTACTTGAGTACTAGAACTTGTTCCTAATGTTTAACTACATTTTTGTACCCAGTAATCAACTTCTATTCATCCCCCTCTCCCACATTCCCTTCCTAGCCTCTGGTAACCACCATTCTACTCTCCACCTCCATGATATCAACATGTTTAACTTTCACATATGAGTGAGAACATGTGATATTTGTCTTTCTGTACCTGGCTTATTTCACTTAACATAATGACCTCCGGTTCCATCCATGTTGCTGCAGGTGATGTGAATTTATTCTTTTTATGGCTGAATAATATTCTATTGTGTATATATAACACATTTTCTTTAGCCATTTGTCTGTTGATGAATACTTGGGTTAATTCCAAATTTTGGCTATTGTGAATAGTACTGCAACGAACATGGGAGTGCAGATACCTTTTTGATCTACTGATTTCCTTTCTTCTGGTGTATACTCAGCAGTGGGATTTGTTGGATCATATGGTAGTTGTATTTTTCGTTCTATAAGGAACCTCCATACTGTTTTCCATAGTGGCTGTACTAATTTACATTCTTACCAACAGTGTATGAGCATTCTTCTTTTTCCACATCCTCACCAGCATTTGTTATTTTCTTAATTTCTCTCAAATGTGTCTCTATATCGTCTACCTCTGGATTGTTCCATGCCCCTATTATCTCTATCCTGAATTACTCCCACGACCTTCTAATTGACTTGTCCCAAACTCCACGCTTCGTTTCTCCCACCACTTGATCTTCTGCACAGCTGCCAGAAGGCGTGTTTTATAACTGAATTCTGAGCATGTTACATCCCTGATAAGATCTGGGTTGTAGAACACATCTTCTAGCAGCAGTGCCAGGTGACTGATGAATAAAATCCAAGTTCCTCGGCTGCCTGAACCTGTACAAAACTCTGGTTTCTCCTCTACGTGTGACCTGCCTTATTCCTTCTATTCCAGCTAATTTGGAGCATCATTTGCCCCATAGCACACTCTCTACTTTTATAAACCTGTACATTTGCTTCTTTCCAGATGTGAAGCTGTTATCCAAGTTAAAATTAGATTTCCAGGACCTAGAGGAGAGTCCATCTAAGTACTATATGAGAACAATAATAGTACCTGCTTTTCAGGGCTCTGTGAAGATCAGACCTGTGAGTTTTCGTACAGTGCTTAGAAGAGTGCCTGGAACAAAGGAAGTGCCAGTTGATGGTTTTCATTATTGCATTGCTAACAGGGGCCCTATTGGTGGACTGCCATTTGTGATTTGACCCAGGCGCAGAATACTTTGGCACTGGCCCATGACTCTTCCACTAAGGACTTTGGGCATGTTGCTTCATGTCTCTGGGCCAATTCCACTTCTTTCTTTTTGGGAAAAGAATCAGGCTAAATGATCTCCGTGGTCCATTTCTTATCTAGAATTCCTAAATTCTCTAACCATTTTTTCAAACTTTCTAGTAATGAATGAAATCAGGATTTGAGAGCTACCATTTGCATTCTCAGTCTTTCAGAAATTTTGAAGTGAAACAGGATGGTAAGACTTGGAGAAACCAGTGTTGCTATACATGAACCATAAGTAATTCCTCCCCACAGCCATTACAGCCATCATCACCAGTTGCATATGACATCATTAGCCAGGAACTGGAACTGATGAAGAAGTTGAAGGAGCAGCTAGAAGAGAGGACTTGGTTGCTGCATGATGCCATCCAAAACCAGCAGAATGCATTGGAATTGATGATGGATCACCTTCAGGTCAGTCAGGATGCTAGGTTTCAGGTCAGAGACCAGTTCTATATTAGTAGCAGAAGGAAGAGGAGAAAGGGACCTTGGCAAGCCTTAAGGAGTTAGTCAATGGTGTCTGCCGGTAGTGACAGCTGCTGCCCACAGGGTGATATGGGATATCTAATGTGATCTCCAGCAGGGACTTAGAGTTTTGCCCTTTTTCTCCTGGCTACAAGAGCTGAGATTGGCCCAGCCAGGCCTTGGCAATGGTAGATGTGGCTTATATATAGCCAAGGCTTCCTGTAGGCTTCCCTGTGGGCAGTCCTGCTCCATGCCCAGCTTGTCTTATGCCGTAAGGAAAGGTGTGGACTGTGAATAAGACCTTTGTGATACTGTGTCCTTACAGAAGCAGCCAAACACATTACGCCACATTGTCATTCCTGATCTCCAATCTTCGGAGGCAGTGCCCAAGAAACAACAGAAACAACACGCTGGGCAAGTGAAGCGGCCTCTCCCACATCCCAAGGAGGTCAAGTGTTTCTGTGGTTTATCTTTATCCAACTCTCTCAAAAACACTGGGGAGCTTCAGGAGCCTTGTGTTGCCTTCAACCAGGTATGGAAAGGCTGTTTTAACTGTGTATCTGAAAGGGGATTTTGTTTTCTTGAGGACTTTGACTCACTTGGTTCTCCTTAAGGGGTAGTGACTATCCACTTGGCTGCAATTTATTTGCCCAAGATAGTAAAAAATCCTGGGCTACCTAGACCTGAATGCACATGCTAGACCATGTATACATACATGTACATATGTGCTGGATTAGCAGACTCTCGCTGCCAGGTGCATGGCTGCAGCTAGTATCCAGTCTAACTAAAGTAGACAGTCACACAGATCACTATGTGCAGAGAGGCTCAACTGTTGTCACCTTTTGCTTTGCGAGAATTGAATGGGAGTGTTAAATAAATTTCTGGGAGGCTCTTGCAGACACCAGGGTGCTTTTATCTGTTGCCTTTCGATGCAGCAGCAACTGGTGCAGCAAGAGCAACACCTGAAGGAGCATCAGCGGCAGCTGCGGGAGCAGCAGCGGCAGCTGCGGGGGCAGCTGCAACAGCTGAGGGAGCAAAGGAAGGTGCAGAAGCAGAAGAAGATGCAGGAGAAGAAGCAGCTGCAGGAGCAGAAAATGCAGGAGAAGAAGAAGCTGCCGGAGCCGAGGCGGCAAAAGAAGAAGAAGCTACAGGAGCGGAAGAAGTGGCAGGGGCAGATGCTACAGAAAGAGCCAGAGGAGGAGCAGCAGAAGCAGCAGTTGCAAGAGCAGCCACTGAAGCATAATGTCATCGTGGGGAATGAGAGGGTGCAGATATGCCTGCAAAACCCAAGTGAGGTATCTGTGCCCCTCTGCAATAACCCTGTTAGATTTTTACAGACCCAACCCATTGTTCCTATCCAGAGAGTAGCTGAACAACAGCCCTCTGGCTTCTATCAAGATGAAAACTGTGGGCAACAGGAAGATGAGAGTCAAAGGTAAGACATGCATGGAATGGTGATAGTGGCTATGATTATTGCTTTTCCCTCATGGCTGGATCCCATGCCTGAGATCACAGACAGATGACCTGTCCATGTGGCACCAGCGTCCCTCTCATCAATAGCAACTTGCTCTCAACTTGCCTTCTCTGTGGCCACTGCCATCATCCTTCTGCGTGTGTGGTGCATGGATGAGCATCCATTGATGGAACAAAGGGGTACCCATGAAGAAAGGACTAGATAAGGAAGCCTCAATGCTAGGGAATTAGCCCACAAACTTTGAAATCACTTGGCTGGATTCCCCAAGCCCAGTCTCTTGCACAGGGTGTCTATGGACAAGTCTTGTGCCCATAGCTGAATAACTTCTGGGCTTCCAGTTTCATTCCCCAACTTTCCTGGAATCTGGTGATGGCAGTAGGCCAAGTGCAGGTATCTCCCTGGCATTTATGAACAGTAAGAGGGAAGTGAGTGTGAAACAGTTGCTAGATTGCTAAGATCAGCCAAGAACACATGAAGGCTAAGTCCTGAGTGGCAATATAGGGACACGAACACATTTCTGCTCAATAATAAGGTCTTCAGTTCCAAATGCTAGAAAGATAAGGTTCTTCCCAGCAATGAAAGGATTGCTTAGCACATAGTTGGGGCCCACTAAATAGTTTTGAATGAATGTTAGCTTTCTGAGACGGGCCTCCTAAAGCTCTCTGGACTTCCTTCTGGGCCTTGCTTTCGAATCAGTGACTTTGACATGTAGACTGCTTTAGGGCCATATTGCCCACCTGACCTGATCATCAGAATCCACCTGAGGAGGGTTTGGAAAGTATAGATTCAGAGTCTGGGATGGGGTTCAAAAATCTGTATTGATCACAAGACTTCCAGGCTTAGGGTTGTGGAGAGAGCACTGGATTTGGAGTTTGGAAATCTGCCTTACAGTCTCCGCTCAGCCATTAGCTCCCTGAGTGCTTTCAAAGTAGGTGAAATGACTTTCCAAGGCCACAGAGAGCATAGTTGTAGCAGGAACAAGACTGTCCAAGTAATATAAATAAAACCAGGTGAGACAAGGGATTGTAATTTCTCTCAGTGTCTACATTCACTTTACTTTGACAAGTTGAATCTTAGTCAGGCCAAAGTGAGAATACAAACAAGTGAATCCTGTGGTATAGCCACCAAAACCAAATGTGCCTGAAGCACCTACTGATGACCACGTGAGTGTCTCATCAGTTATCATGTCCAGATCCACGTCACTGCAACAGCTTTCTTCTCTTACAGTTTTTATCCTGAGGTGTATCAAGGGCCCCCCATGAACCAGCTGTCATTGATAGATACCTCAAACTCTGAGACAATTTCTTCTTCCAGCATTCCTCAGTTTCCCATAACTTCAGACTCAACCATAAGCACCCTGGAGACCCCACAGGATTACATCCGGCTTTGGCAAGAGTTGTCTGATTCACTCGGTCCTGTTATCCAAGTGAATACTTGGACTTGCGATGAGCAGGGCACCCTGCACGGCCAACCCACCTACCGTCAGGTATGGGACAGCCCCCTCCTTTTCCTTCCAGCGCAGGTCAAGAGGGATTCTGGGCCCCTTCCACATAAGGCACACACCCCAAGTGCATGCTGTGTGTGAGAGCCAGACTTCAAAGCTCAGTACATTTGACGGCAGTTAGTCACATGATGGTAGCACTCATTGCTGAGTAAAAATATTCTCTACAGGGTTCCTCAAAAAAGTGAGCTGGCCTAGTGAACCTTAGACGCAATCTGACTGAAACTTCTGTCAAAACTATGTTACATGGGCAAAGTGAGCCATGCCATGTTTTTAATCTGAGCTCATCGTCTGGTCCCAAGCCTCCTTTCAGACTTATGGATCTTTAGTTCTGCTACAAAATCTAAGACCTAGTGTAGGTATGTTTCCTTGTACTAAAAATAAACTTAGGGCCCCTCTGTTGAATGTGCTTGGTATCCATCTATGGGGTACCCCGTATTTGGAAGGGCAGGCCTACCTTGTGGATTATCTGCAGTGGCCATGTTTCCAGGATGGAAGCTGGTCCAGATGGCAGTTACGTAGCAGGTTTTGCTCCCCGCAGGCCCCCCATAAACAATTTCACTAATGAATGGAACTTACAAAAGGTGTTTTCACTCTAGCTTTAAAAATCTTATTACAGCCTAACCTTTTTTTTTCAAACAACAAAACCAAACCAAAATAACCAGAACAAACAGTAAGCTAAGGCAGAAAGGAGTTTAAATACTTTAGGCAAGCAAATGTATGATTATTTTCACATATACCCCTAGACTAACTGTGCCACCAGTACTGCTAGAAACTTGGTCACTTGGACTGCTCACACGGAGAGATCAGAGTGGGCAATAGGTCCTATGGTTCCTGTGGTTCCATTACCAAGCCAGACTTTGTTGAGAACATTTTTCACGCCTATTTTTGAGGCACTTTCCCTCCTAGAGGGGGTCCTGAGAGACCAAGCCAGCACAAGGTTGAGCACGTTGCCCAGGGAAGTGGGAAAGGTCAGATTCTGAAAGGTTGCTCAGCTGGGAGAAAGCAGGGCAGGACCAAGTCGGAGCTTTCCTGTCCACAAAACCTCAGGGGCTCCCTGCTATCCTCAGGATGAAACCCGAGCTCCTCTTCCTAGCTTCCCAGCCCTCACTGCCTGCCCTGGCTTATCCCTCCTGCCTTCTGGCACCTTTCTGCCTGCAGGTCCCCAGACACCTCCAGCTGTCTGTCCAGAGCCCAGCCCTGCTCCTTTTGCTCCCTGTGTCTTCTCCGCCCCCTTGGGTTCCAGTCCTTGAAACCTTGCATCACTTTGCAACATAACCCAAGGAATCCCTCCTCCTTAACCAGAAAAGACCCCCTCAGCCCATACTTTGTAACACCATCTTTGTATCTATTCCTTCTCCCTCCTCCACACCCCAGTGTGGGTTGGTACGTCTCCTGTCACTTTGTTAAAGTGGGCCAAGTAGCTGCAAATCAGTCAGCATGGAAATGACTGAGCCCAAGACCCAAGGCTAGTGGCCTTGGCCGGCCATGGCTGGCAGAGAAGCTGGACAAGAGAGGGCCAGACACAGACCCAGGAGCCTTAAGACAACTTTGAGAAAGCCCGGGTCTGCTTCTGCTGCTCTTTAAGCTAAGATGCTGCTGGGAGAGAGAAGAGGAGAGGAACCTTATCTTCTGTAGCTCCTCTGTCTCCCGTCACCTTGCAGGCTCATGTTCCAAAGAAGTATTTCTCAGCAGCTTGTGTATTTGAACTAAAGGATTCCTCCCACCACCAAAAAATGGGCCCACAGACTCTAGCAAACATTCCACCTTGTTTCACTTTTTCCTGGCAGGTGCAAGTTTCTGAGGTAGGAATCGAGGGACCTCCTGATCCACAGGCTTTCCAAGGCCCTGCTGCATACCAGCCAGACCAGATGAGATCTGCGGAGCAGACCAGATTGATGCCTGCAGAGCAACGTGACTCAAATAAGCCGTGCTAACAGTACTTTCATGACCAGTGATGAGGGGAAATGGGGGGAGGGGGCAGGCCAATGAGGTCTGCATGGCCAGGGGACCTTCAAGGTGCGTAAAGTCCCTTGGGGTAGGGTTTAGTAGGTAGAGACTTATTTGTTTCCTGATAGATTATGTTTGTAATTGTTTGTTAAGCACAGCCTGTTTCTTGGAAGTTATGCTGTAGAGGCAGCCTGTGATCCGTAGTATGCTAGGGTGTGACAGCAGCCAGCCACAGCTGGATTTGATGTCTTGTCTGCCCCGCCCAGCTTTGCATATCCATGTTCTACCACAGGAAGGTGGCCTGCCAAGAGTCTGCTCAAAGTTTTCAACATAAAGAAAAAAGAAAAAAAATGCCAAAGTGCTTTTCAATCTAGTAAATCTAGAGGGTGTTTTGTCTTAGCCACAAGAATTCCGAGGTCTTGACCCTGATGATCAACCTGCCTCCCCTCCATAATCTTGTTGGAGAAGCCCAGAGAGAATGGGACTCCAACTAAGGGAACCTGAAATCAACTCAATGGAGGCACTTCAGAGCTAAAATAATTATGGCTTCCTTAATAAACATTTTCGTTCACTGCAACTTTGTGAATTGATGAGTGATGTTTGGAACCCGACTGTGCCAAGGTCCCTGGTGAAGGGTTGGTTCCCTACAGTTAGGCCCCTTTTGTAGACCCTGCTCCCCTCAGTCTCTTGTTCACACCTCAGCTCCATGCCACATTTGCAGAGGCCAGCGACTGCTGCCTTCCCACATGGCCGTGTGCCCAGGCCCGCTGTGTAGCTTTTTTTCGTGTAGCTCAGGCATGCTGGCTCCTTCATTGACACCAAGGGCAGCCACAGGCCGACTGAACTCTGAAACAGTTGGCCTAGGGGCTACCGTCTCAGGGTGGATGGTGTTTGTGCCTCACATATTACTTCAGAAGTAAGCCTGAACACTAAAGGACAGTGTACCCATACCTTTTACATGTGGGTTCTTTCTCTCCCATCAGTAGACTTTTTAATAGATAGGAGTACCCCCTAGAGGGAAAATGATTTTGGTTACAAGTCAAGCACCAAGAAGGACAGCTTCACAGTTGTCTGCATGGTGCAGAGAGAGGTTCGGATAGCCAAACCAGAGGTCACTGTGTGCCTTTCTTAAGGTAATGAACCATTGATTGGAGAAAGCAAAGGAGACCCCAGTCTCTAGTGGCAAGTTAAAATAAAGGAGGCACATTAGGCCTCACATCACAGGAGAAGCCAGAGATTCTTTAGGAAGCGTGATCTCTACCATGGTTTTATGGACTGAATGTTTGTGCCCCACCCCAAATTCATATATTGAAGCTGTAACTACCCAGTGTCAGAGTGTTGGAAGATGATGCCTTTGACAGGGGTGATTAAGGTTAGATGAGGTCACTAGGGTGAGACTGTCATGACGGGATTAGTGCCCTTAAAAGAAGAAACACCAGGAAGCTTGCTGTGCCCACCAAGCCCCTTCACGTGCACATGGGTGCATGCACGCACACACGTATGCACGCATGCACACACACACGTACGCACACACGTACGCACGCGGACACACACACACACAAGAGGTCATGTGAGCACACAGCAAGATTGTGGCTGCCTGCAAACCAAGGGAAGAGGCTCCAGGACAGAACCTACCTTGCCAAAGACTTGATCTTGGGTTTCCAGATCAAGCCACCACACATGGCAGAGCTTCCAGAAACAGCCACCGTGACCTCCACATCAGTTCATTCCCAGGTGGGCAGTACAGCAGTCCTCACTGAGCAGCGCTCAGTCTGTATGTACATAATAGAACATTGCATGCACAGACTTAAAGCTGAATATTCATGTTTTCTAAACACATCAAATATTCATAAATGTTCCTATTCCCAAGCACATTTTCTAATAAAGAAGGAAGAGTTATTAAAACTACCAGCTCCAGTTCATGTTTGCAGCACACACCACAGCATGGGCTGATGCCCACTGTGGTGTCTTTAGTGTGTTTTGACGCGTATTTTGGAGACAATGAAAAGGAAGGTAGCTATAGAATGTTCTTGAGTATGACTTTTGTTCATCTCTGCCAAAATCACCGGGAAGGAAAGGTTGGGGAAGAAGGGCTGGAGTGACAGGAAGTGGGCCGGGCAGACATGGGAACTGGGAACTGCAGCTTCAGGCCAAACTGCCTATGAGGTGAAAGGAGGGAGCTGGTCCTCCAAGGCCTTGGAATGCGTCTCTAGCCTCAATGGAGACTGCAGTAAACTTCACCTGCATCTCTTAAAATGGGCCACATCAACCTTAACGAAGACTCTGGTTTACAGCTAGGACCAAATTAAATATTCCCTAGGGGATATTAAATAATTGGGATTTTTGTTTGGTTTATTTTAATGGGTAGGGAAGACAGCATTGAGTGCTTCTCCATCGCCTATCAAATAGAATCCAGATTCTCCACCTGGCCTGGCCTCGCCCTTCCTCTGCAGCTGCATTTATCTCCTCCAGTCATGCACTCTGCCCCCAGTCCCCCGAGCCCTTGGGTTTCATAGAAGTCCTGGGCCTTTTTGCCCTTGTACATTTGTCACTATTCCGTATTATCTTATGCCCTTGCCTCCCAGCTCTCTATTTTCAACCCTTGCCCACCACCATGCAAAGCCTGGCTGGGAAGGAGCCCTGCTCCATGTACTCCTACACCCGCCTCTACCTCACTTGGAGCACACAGGTCATTGCCCTTCTAGACTGAGCTACAGTGGGCAGAGATTGGGACAGATCTTGGATGCCCCCGTAACACAGTACCTTGCAGGTAAGCCTTTCCTCTATGAATGTTCGCAGCTCCCAGGCCCCAGGAAAGCCTTCCTCCAGTGCTCATTATTTAGGTAGAGCCCTTCTTAAGCTTCTGAACATTAACCAGAAACCTTGCAGCTCTTCCTCAGGGAGGAGCTCCTCGATGAGGGTCTGTCAGACCTGCGGGCATGCCCTGCAGTGGGGGTGCAGTTCTGGCCCTGGGACTACAACTTTCCTATGGGTCTGGGGACACAAGGGAACTTGGTAGATGAGACAGCAGGGTGTAAGTCATGAAGTGCAAAGCACTGCACACAAGTTGGTGAGCATCCCTAGTGGTGGCTCCAGTTAGCCTCTGCAAATCCCTTTGTGGCACACGGAAGTCAGGACCACTGCAGGGAGATGGGGGCTGTGGGGAAGTGTAGGGAGAATTGACGGTGACAATTAAATGCCAAGAGGCCCAAAACTCCTGGAGCCATGGATGTTTCCTGCCCAGATGGAGGCCCTGACCCCAAAGGTCAAAGGGTAATTAACCACCTGGTCACCTTGTTGATGAAACAAAACCCACAACCCTGCAGAATCAAAACATGTCAATTACAGAGAGGCAAAGGTCGGCAGACAGGACAGACAAATTGCAGTATTTAGAATGGTGCAGTCAAGTGTTTGTGCAATCTATTTCCAGTTCTACCATGTGGGCAAAGTAGTTGGGAGAGGGGCTGGAAATTTGGCTGACTAGGAGTGGGGCGGACTTCAGCACAGAAAGAGGCTCAGGGCTCTAGGTAAGAGCCATGCTCTTGAGGCCATTTACACCCCAAACCTTGGACATGCTGTCTGCTAGGAAAGGCAACCTAGGACTGCCTGCGAAAGGGGTAATGGGACAGCAGAAGACTCAAGATGGGGGTCTTGAACTGAGTTCAGTGCTGCTCTTTTATTGTTCCCCTCACTTGTCAGTAGGCAGTGCCCACCAGTTTCCATGTGGGATATGGTGCCAATAGAGGCAAGGCATTGAATGTTTAGGCTTCTACCTGCTACCCACCTACTGTGAAACTCTGGGCAAATCACTTTACCGCTCCCTGTCTCTGCTGACTCACTGGAACATAGGGACAAACATAAGACACTTGCTTGAGAGTGAGACTAGAATCCAGAGGCCCTCCTGGATCAAGGAACCAATGAATGAGTGAGAGAACAAATGTCAGCCTGTCTCCCTGCCATTCTGAGCCTTATGTCCTCCGTCTCAGCTCTGATGAAGATACAACGTGGGTTCCTGGAAGATGGCCATACCACAGAGTGCATCTCCACCCTTATTGCATTCACCTCCCCCTCTCTCTTCTCAGGCCAGTTGCGTCTTCTCTTCTCTCTTTATCAGCACACTGTTCCCCTCCTTTAACTCCTGCACTGCCTCCTCTTTTGGATAGGCACCTCCATCCTCTGAGTCACCCAAGCTAACACGCAGACTCTGCCTGAATCCTCCCTTTCTTCCATCTATCACCTTAGACATAATTGTCTGTTTCTTCCACTAACACGGGGAAGGGAACATGAAAGTGTGAATTAATGAGGAAGTAAATAAATGAACAGATGACTGTCCAGTCTCTATTCTCTTCTGTTCCCAGGCTCAGCATGGGCTGGGCTTACAGGAGGCATCAGGGGAGATCTGGTGGTCAAGGGTTCTCTCCACCAGAGCCTTCCCATGCTCCTCCTTAGGCACGGACACTTTTTCCAGGCTCAGGGCTCTTAGCTCTAGGAACCCTCTAGGTTAGGGCCAGCCCCTAAGACTATAACCTATGGTACCAGCCTTGGGAAAGATGTTCGATGGCTCTTCAGGGCCAGCACATAGATTGTGATTCTTGGTACCATATCTCAGGGTGCCCCTATAACACTCAGAGTCAGCTTCCTGGGGTTGCCGAGGGCTGGGGCATTGCCCAGCGCCTAGACATGGACAAGAGCACAGGATGGGTGGAAACAAAGGAAGTTCCTTTATCTGTGTCTTAGATTCATGGTCTCATCTGTCCTTGCCCCACACACCCCACCGCCACCAATTTGGTGGTAGATACAGCAGGCTCCAGCTCAGGTAGGCAGCATCATGCACCCCAAAGCCCTAGGAGCAGTCAGGTAGGCCAGTGGCGCTCAGGACACACAGCCCTCAAGCCCTAGGTTGGGTTTGGTCAAACTCATTTCTTGTCATCTCTTGCCCCCTGGTGCATGGTCACAGTATTGCAGCTCTCCAGGGTCCTCCCTTGTGACCAATTCGGTTAACATTTTCTGACTACCTTTTCCAGGTCAGGCCCTAAGCCATACAGAATTCTGTTCTCAAGGTTTCAGTCTAGCCCTTGGTCAACTTTCTGATGAATCTTCCTTCTCTATTCTCCTCAAGCACCCCAAGGCCATGATCCATCATATAATCATCTTCTGTCTCTTTTTTGCTTCTGTCACAATTGACTGACAAATTCCCACCCTTGGATGAACTCAACTATGCCCTCTGTGTGTCTGCACTTATGCACCTCCGTGCTTCTAGAGAAAATCACACACATTGGCAGATTGTGTACCGCTATAGGCTCATGATCTTCAGCCTCACCAAGGCACATCTCGCTGCTCAGGACTTCCGTGTTTGGTGTCTTTCCAGTCCGGTTCTCAGAATGGTGATTCGCCCTTTCCTCAAACTCCCCATGTCTTTCCATTTCCCTCTTGCTTTCTTTGTTAATACTCAATTTAGATGTTACAAGATATGGAATAGAAATTCCCTCATCCTCCCATCACTAATCCTTCGTATGCTTTCCTCTGACTGAGCTCAGCTTTCCGCAAGCTAAAATGGCAGAAGTATCCCTTCTCCTTTCTAAGGCCGATGTCTTCATTTGTGTTCTGGATCCCATCCCATGCCACTTGCCCCTCCCTCCACCATCAATGAATCTCCCTTTCTACTTGACCAGTCCCATCACCATAGAAACTTGCGATATTTTCTGTCTTTACAAAAAACCAATCCTTGACTCCCACATCCCTCTCCAGTAAGTGTCACATTTCTCTGCCTGTGTTCAAGGCACTTGTCTGCATGTATTGTCTCCTCATCTTGTCTTCCCAGTATATCCAACAAGTTCAGCTTGTGTCCTTTTAAGAAGTCTCTCTCTCTCTCTCTCTCTCTCCACACATGCACAGAGGAAAGGCCATATGAGGACACAGCAAGAAGGCAGCCATCTGCAAGCCAGGAAGAGAGCCCTCACCAAGAACCAAATTTGCAGGCACCTTGACGGTAGACTTTTAGCCACCAGAACTGTGAGAAAAATGGATGCTTGTTGTTTACATCACCTAGTCTATGGTACCTGGATGTGGCAGCTTAAGCTGACTAATGCAGCCACCTAATTTGTGGTACTTTCTTAGGTGGCCCTAGCAAACTAATACTACTGGGATCATCCTTAACTACATCTTTTTGTTCGACTCCAAATATCCAATTAATGTCCACATTTTGTTGGCTGTGCCTCCAAAATCCATCTGGAATCCCTCTATTGCTCTCCATCCCCAAAACTCCCATGATCATCTGTCACATGTATTGCTGGTAAAACTCTTTTAGCTGGTCTCCTTATTTCCATCCTTGCTCCTTAGAGTGCATTCCCCACACAATATCACAGTGATCTTTACAAAGTATAAAGCTGATCATGTCATTCTCTTGCTTAAAACTCTCCAGTGCATTACATTATTATCAGAAAGAGGGTCAACCCCTTGAAAAGTTCTCTAGGGCCCCTCTCCAAAGCATCTCCTCTTACTACCCCCACCCTTGCTCACTACGTCCCAGCCACACTGGCCCCCTTTCTGGACATCGAGCCTCAAACTCACGTCACATGACTGACTCTTTCCCTTTAGGTATCAGCTTAATTGTCACTTCTTCAAAGGGGAAGTTGCAATTGTGAGATCCAAAAATGGATTTTTTCTCATCTTATTTCCTAACTGGTTATTGTTGATTTGTAGGAAAGGTGCTGAGTTTTGTAAAATTGGCTTGATTCCATCTGCCTTGCTAAACACAGTTCTTAGTTAATCATCTTTAGCTTTCTAAGCAGCTAATCATATAATTTGTAAGTAATAATACATTTTTATAGTGGGGCATTTCTAATAGGTTTGCATCTTGTTTCTTGTCCAAATCTTACTACATCACTTTAAGTAAGATCCCCTTCCTTGTTTTAAGTAAGATCCCCTTCCTTGTCATAAGTGCTCCTAACAACACAGCACATCTTAACATCTTAATCTGTACTTATATGTTGTTGTGTCTAATAGGTAAGTGAATACATGCAGTGAAACAGATTGAATGAGTAACTGTGTGGCTTTTGCTCTCCCCTCTGAACTACAAGTATCATAAAGTGGGGACAGTGATTGAGTTCAAGCAACAAGGTGGACAGTCATTAGATGTCTATTGAAAAAAAAAGAAGGAAATAAATGAAGATGCTTTAATAGAAGCATGTAATAGCTTGTTGAGTGGAGGTAAAACATGACAACAAGACCATTTCTAGATGAAAGGGGAGTGTCAGCACAGGTTTCTACCGGATCTCAACTCTAAATGGATGTTGCCAGGTAGAGAAGCGGGGTGCACATTACAGGGAGAGGAAGCAGCCATGGCAAAGGCCAAGGAGCTATGGAAACCTTATACACCCCACCTCGCTAGATGGGCTGCCACACCTGTGGGCCTCTGGATTTCCTGTTTCCTCTAACTCTAAAACCACAAGAAAACTAAGAAACGAAGTGCGTGAATTATCTTTCTGATCCCTGTATGGATAGGTGGATGGGTGGATGGGGCTTTCTACGTTTAAAAGAAATGGAAAGAATCACAAAGGAAAAACAAAGCAATAGATTGATCTACATTAAAATAGTAAACTTCTGCATGTCAAACATATTAGCACCAATAAGAGGCAAACCAAAGGATAAATATGTGCTATAGAATGTGCAAAGAACATATGAGAATTAATTTAAAAACACTAAGATTGCAACAGAAAAATGAGGCCACACAGTTAATGCACAGAAAATAAAAGGAAAATGGTGAATGAACATGAGAGAATATAAGCTTGACTAAAAATGCAAACTAAACAATGAAATATTAATACATTTTGCAAGGACTATTAAATTGCGATATTTCCTGCTGGCAAGGGTGAAGTGAAATGAACACTTTTATGCACTGGGATGTGGTACAACCTTGTTGTATAGCAAATCAGATCTACAGAGTAAAGCCTCTTAAAGGCTCATATTCTTTAAACCCGTAATTTTATTGCTAGAGATCTATAATTCTACTTTTAAGAGTGGGTAAATATTTATAAAAAGATATTCATTTTCAGCATCAATTACAGTAATAAACAGTAGAAACAGCATGAGCCTCCAATTACCTGAGGAATTCTTAGATAAATTTCAAAACCTCCATAAAATGGAATACTTTACATTCATTAAAAATACTGCAAATAAACAAAAGTCATTTAATAAAATTTAACTTCTATTTCTGATTAAAATGACAAATAGTAGTGAACGAGGAATCAAATGATTCTTTCTCAATATGATGCATTCAGTGTATCATAACCAATGGTAAATGTTGGTGTAAATCGAATCACAAGAGGCATTGCCCTGAAAGCTAGGGACAGGATCTTGTAGTAAGATTATGTCAAGAAACAAATAGCATACATACTGAAATGGAGGAGACACATTCATCGTTATTTGCAAATTGTATGCTCATCGTTTAGAAAACTAAACATGTTTAACTAAGAAACATTTTTAAGCAAAGCTGATGGATACAGGTAATTTTACAAAAATCAGCATCTTTCTCACAAACTAGCAATAACAAGTTGGCAACTATAATGGAAATCACAATTGCAACAAATATATATATATATATATATATATAACAACTATGCGTAAAATATTTTAAAATGTGCAGCATCTAATCTATAAGAAGAAAACTAGAAAACTTACCTAGGAATATTAAACAAGATAAATGAAAATATTAACACCAAGAGATTGATTGAAAAGATTTATATTGTAAAGATACCAGTTTTCCCAATTTTAATCCAAAAATTTAATACAATTGCAACCAAGATATCAATGGTATTTCTTCTTTTGTAACTTTATGAAACTATTCTAGGGGTTAGATAACAGAATAAATAAGCAAAAATGAACAAGAAAATTGGAGGGAAAGAAGCAGAAATGATTAGGGACAAGAGGAGAGAAGGTAATTGATCCACTAGATAATAAAAGTTGTGCTAAAGTTACACTGGTTTCAACAGTGTATTACTGACATAGGAAGAGACGGGCTATAGCAATGGACTAGACCAGAAACATAACCAATAATATACAAAAAAGAAACACCTGGTAAAACTAGTGCTTCCGTCAGTGTGGAAGAATTGTGGCTCCAAAATAGCTTTAAAGACACATCTGAATGGTGGCTCTCTGGTAAGTAGGGAGGGGAGAAGATTCTTAAAGGCTGAGGAAATATTAGTTGTCCATATGAAAGAGACACTGAGAGGGTGGTTAATGGATATTAAGTCTCCTAAGCTACCCCTTCTCTCCAACAGTGGTGGAGAAATAACAGTTCCCAAACAGAATAAACACTTAGAAAAATACAGTTAATCCCTAGCTTAAATCTTAAGCCAAATTCAATTTCATACAGCGATTAAAAATTTACACATTATCTAATGAAAACATAAAAAGGTAGGTGAAAATAACAAATATTTTAAGTGTTGGAAGTGGAGAAAACCAAAGCATGAAAGCAAAGGGAGAAAATGGTCAAATGTCCAAGACGCATGTACAAGCAGGGCCATAACAGCATTGTCTACAATAATAAAAAAAAAAAAAAAGGAAATAGGTAAAGAAGTATTAGTTCAGCCATACTCTGTACTGCCTTGACAAAGAGAGATGCCCATGAGATCTCAAGATATTGTTAAGGGCAAAAAGGCAGTTCATAATTCCTTTGTGTGTGTGAAAAAAAAATGTATGTGAAAGAAAACATACAGAAGGGTAGAAAACATACAGAAGGATAAATAGGAAAGTACTAAAGTGATTCTCAACAGATCAGGGGATTATGGGTGAATTTTAACTTTCTATTTCATGTATTTGTGTTTTGCCTGAATATTTCATAATGTATATTTTACGAATTGTATAATTAGATTAAAAAAACAAAGGAAATTAGAAAACTTTTTACAGTGTATGAACTAAATGATGTAAAATTGAATTTGTAGAGTGAAAAATAAGAAGGTGATATGTAAACATTTTAATAATGGCTTTCTCTGGCTGGTGGAATTGTGAGTGGTCATTTTCAAAATTGCCACCATGACAGCAATTTTTAGAATCAGAACAAAAAGATACATGTATAATTCCTATGCTACATGGTGTGGAATGATATCAGAAAGGCAGGAGGGAGCTGAGGTTACAGAAATGTACAAGACAGAAATGTCCCTGACCTCATGAGACCAATAATCTGGTGGGAAAGACAGACCGATCACAAGGAAATAGGAGTGAATCAGAAAAATGTCAGAGGGCAAATGCTCTGGAGGAAAGAAAACAGGAGCCGAGATACAATGTAGAAGGGGATGAGCTATTTGCAGAGTATGTCTGGGAAGGCTTCTTTGAGGTTGTGACATTAGAGCAAAAAGCTAAAAGGCAAGAGGGAGCCAGCTATGGAAAATTTAAGGGTGAATCATCTGAGCTAATCTCCTACCACTCTTTTATGGTGATATTTGATGTAGACACACTGAGCTTCTGTCAGATTCCTGTGTCCCTAGTTCCACAGGACAGTGCCAAACCAAAGATCAGATTATGGGCAACACAAGAGGTGGGTGCTCTGTTGCTAAGTAGCCAATACCATACTAAAAACTATACTCTAAGGTAGGGAGGGAGGTGTCTTAGTCCATTTGGGCTGCTATAACAAAACACCTTAGACTGGGTAACTTATACACAGCACAAATTTATTGCTCAGAGTTCTGGGGGCTGGAAAACCCAAGATCAAGGCACCAACAGATTCAGTGTCTGGTGAGGGCTGTCTTTGGATGGCTCTGTTTTCATGGCCTGATCATCCCTTAAAGTCCCACCTCTTAGTACTATCACATCACATTGTTAATCAGGTTTCAACATATGAATTTTCTGAGGGACATAAATATTCAGATCAAAGCAGGGGGCTAGGTGGAAAGTCCCATCCCTCACTAGAACCAGGGAAGTGGGTGAAGAATTGCCTCATGGTAGCCTTGCATAATAGAAAGGAGAGTGGAAAAGGGTCTTGTGGCAGCTCCTCACAGGACTTCCCATCTTCTGACATTCCTGGGAGGATCATCAGGCACTCCGCCAAGACTGGACTCAGACTGTGGTTGAGCCTTGCCTCTGGCCTGTGTGAAATCTTTCCCTCCACTCCTTGTGTCTCATACATGCCAACCACACTTTTGTCCCAGGGCCTTTGCACATGCCATTTCCTTTTACAAGAATACTCTTCTCCCAGTTATCTACGCAGCTATCACCCTTATTCCTTTAAATGCTTCTCAAATGTTACTTCTCAGTGAGTCCTTCCCTGACCAACTAGTTTAAAACTGCAATCCAGAGGCAAAGCAAGATGGCCAAATAGAAAACTCTACTGATCATCCTCTCTGCAGGAACACTGAATTGAACAACTGTCCACACAAAAAAAGCACCTTCATAATAACTGAAAATCAGGTGAGCAATCACAGTTCCTGGTTTGATAAGAACCAAAAATCAGGTGAGTAATTACTGTTCCTAGTTTTAACTTGATATCACTGAAAGAGGCACTGAAGAGGGTAGGAAAGACAGTCTTGAGTCACCAATGCCACTTCATTCCCATCCCCTGGCAGTGGCCAATAGTCTGGCATGGAGAAAGAATCTCTGAACCTGGTGGAGGGAGAGTGCAGTGATTGTGAGATTTTACATCGAAACTCAGTGCTGCCTTGTCAAGTGGAAAGCAACACCAGGCACAGCTCAGCTGGCACCTATGTAAGGAGCATTTAGACCAGCCCTAGCCAGAGGGGAATAACCCATCCCAACAGTTAGAACCTGAGTTCTGGCAAGCCCCACTACTCTGGGCTAAGATGCTCTGGGGTTCTAAATAAACTTGAAAGGCAGTCTAGGCCATAAGGACTGCAATTCCTGGGCAAGGCCTGGTGCTGAACCAGGCCCAGAATCAGTGAACTTGGAGTGCACATGACCTGGTGAGATGCCAGCTGATGTGGCCTAAGGAGTGCTTGTGTCATCCCTCCACTAACCCCAGGCAGCACAGCTTGCAGCTCCAGGAGGAGAGGGAAGAGTAAAGAGGACTTTGTCTCGAAACTGGTATACCAGCTCAGCCACAGCAAATTAAAGTACCAAGCAGAGTCCTGAAGCCCCTGTGGGCCATAGCTCCTGGACAACATTTCTAGACCCACCCTGGGCTAGAAGGGAACCCACTGCCCTGAAAGGAAGGACCCAGTCCTGGCAGAATTCAACAGCTTCTGACTAAATAGCCCTTGGTCCTTGAATAAACATCAACAACAGCCAGGCAGCAGTCACCACAGAACTTTGGCAAAACACAGTACCATGCTGGCTTCAGGTGTGACCCAGAACATCCCCAGCTGTGGTGACTATGAGGAGGGACTACTTTTGCTTGAGAAAAGGAGAGGGAAGAGTAAAGGGGACTTTGTTTTGCAGCTTATGTACCAACTCAGCCACAGTGGGGTAGAGCACCAAGGAGGCTCATGAGATTACCAATTTCAGGCCTTAGTTGTTAGACAGCATTTCTGGACCTGCCCTGAGCCAGAGGGGAGCCCACTGCCCTGAAGGGAGAGTCCCAGGCCTGGCAGTATTCAACATCAGATGATTAAACAGCCCTTGGGCCTTGAAGGAACATCAGTGGTAGCCAGACTGCACTTGTCGTGGGCCTTGGGTGGTGGTAGCCATGGGGAAGGCATGACCTCTGCTTGGGGAAAGAGGAGGCAAGAATGGGAAGGACTTTGTCTTGTGGCTTGGGTGCCAGCTCATCCACAGTAGAATAGAGCACCAGGTAGATTCCTAAAGTTTCTGAGTCCAGGCCCTGGCTCTCTGATGGCATCTCTGGACCCACCTGGGACAGTGGGGACTTGCTGCCCTGAAGGGAAGGATACAAGCATGGCTGGCTTCACCACCTGCTGATTGCAGAGTCCTAGGGCTTTGAGCAAACATAGGCAGTAGACAGACAGCGGTTATCACAAGCCTTGAGTGAGGCACCAGTGCCATTCTGGCTTCAGGTGTGATCCAGTGCAGTCCCAATTGTGGTGGCCACAAGGGTGCTTATGTCATCTCTCCCCCAGTTCCAGGCAGCTCAGCACAGATACATATCTTCCCCCCACCCACACACACACACAGACAGAGAGAGAGAGAGAGAGAGAGAGAGAGAAAGAGAGAGAGAGACTTCATATCTCTGGGAGAAATTAAGGAAAGAAAACAAGAGTCTCTGCCTGGTTATCCAGAGAATTCTTTTGGATCTTACCCAAGACCACCAAGGTGGTACGTTTACAAGTCTGAAAGAGCCACAGTGTTACTGGGCTTGAGGTGCCCCCTGATGCAGATATGGCTGCAGTAACCAAACACTTAGATCATAACACCCAAATCCCTTTGAATACCTGGAAAGCCTTCCCAAGAAGGGTGGGTACAAACAAGCCCAGATTGCAAAGACTAGAATAAATACTTAACTCTTCAATGCCCAGACACTGACTAACATCCATAAGCATCAAGACCTTCCAGGAAAACATGACTTCACCAAATGAACTAAATAAGGTACCAGGGATCAATCCCAGAGGGACAGAGATATGTGACTTTTCAGATTAAGAATTCAAAATAACTGTTTTGAGGAAACTCAAAGAAATTCAAGATAACACAGAGAAGGAATTCGGAATCCTACCAGATAGACTTTAAGAGATTGGAATAATTTAAAAGAATCAAGCAGAAAATCTGGAGCTAAAAAATGCAACTGGCATACCAGAGAATGCATCATTGCTCTTTAATAGCACAATTGATCAAGCAGAAGAAAGAAATAGTGAGCTTGAAGATAGGCTATTTGAAAACACACAGTCAGAGGAGACAAAAGTAAAAAGAATAAGCACGTGCTTACGTGTAGGTTGGGATCCAGGGTGTGTGTGGGTGGGAGGATGGCAAAGTTCTTGGTAATTTCAATATCTGCATAGATAATTCTACTCTGATCTCCTACTCCCTTGACCTACTCTCCAGTGGTGCTTTTGCCCTGTTCTCTACCTCAGCCACTTCCTTCTACACTCATCCTAAGACCTGGTTGACATCTATAACCACCATCTCTCCAGAACCTCCATTTCATGTATCCAGCTCTCCAACCACCGGCTCACTCCTTTTAGTATTATGACAGTCCTCTGACCCCTGTGGGGACCCTCAAACCAAAGATTCTACTGTTGATTTCACTCTCCTTCACCAAACCCTGATTCTGTCCTTATCTCCCTCCTTACCCAGCCTAAAATCCATGGTCAATCATTATCATTTCTCCCTTGAATCCACATAAAACTACTGTGTCCCTCCATTATATCCCTGTACTCATCTGGCAAAACCCCACCCCTGATGAAATCCAACTCTACCTACTCTAAATATCCACAAGAACAATTGAATATGGTTGGAGAAAGCCATGAGCATATGTTGAGTAGTTTCACTTTAAAATAATGACCATCAACCCTCAAGTGGGCCCTCCATGCAGCCCAGAAATCACGCTACAGTTCCACAGAACATCCACTCTCCTGGCTCCCAGAAGAAGACTATTTCAAGCCTTCTCTCCTCAAACCACTGACATTCCTCACCCCAACTCCCAACTGGTGGCTTGGCTTTCTGTGTCACTGGGAAAATAGAAGCCATCAGAAGAGCACTTTTCCAAGCTCTGCCATCGCCTCTCCCACCTACCTACATCTGTGTCTCTCCCTCCTGCATCACCAATTTTTCCCACGTTACTGGCTCATTAGCATACAAACATGTTACAGGGCTGGAATTTATCTCATATTTTAAAAATACTTTTATCTTGTCCTCTCATATCCCTACCACCCCCAACCCCAGCTTCTCTGTTCTCCTTCACAACAAAACTCCTTACAATACTTGTCAATCATTGGGTACTCGCTGTTTTCAATTCCTTTTTTCCTACTCTTGTCCCTCCACATTTTCCTGGAAATGGCCCCTGTAAAGACATTCATGACCTCCACATTGACAGACATAATGCTCAATTCTTTGTCCTCTTCTTATTTGTCCAGTCCGTAGGATTGGAATAGCTGCTCACTGCCTCTTTCCTGATACACTTTCTGCAGTTGTCTCTACGTGTTGCTACACCCCTCCTGCCTCACCCATCACTCCTTACTGGCTCCCTTGCTGGCTTTTCCTCATCTAAATGTAGGATTGCCTGGGGCTTCGTTCTCGGGCTGGTTTGCTATCTCTACATTCATTATCCTGTGGATCCAATCCAGTCTCATGACTTGTAATATGAACGAAATGTTACTCATTCTGTGATTATATCTCCAGCCTTGATATTGCCCCTGAACTTCACACACGTCTATACAACCCATTCCATCACTGTTTTTCTTATCTCAGTTAAAGGGCCTCCATCCTTCCTGTTCCCTTGACTGAGAACCTTAGTGCCATAATTGATTTCTGTCTCTGTCCTAGCTCAACTCCAAACTGGCATCAAACCCTAATGACTCTTCCATCAAAATCAATCTTGAATCTGCTTGCTTCTTACCACCTCCACTGCATTGCCTGTTGTAAAATAGAAATCAGATCGTGGTAACCACTGACTCAGAATCCTCACTGTCTCTCCACATGACTCTGACTAGTAGCCAAAGTCCTGACAGTGGTCTACAAGGCCCTGCATGATCTCTTGCTACCCCCATCTTAACTACTCTGACCTAGTCGCCTACCATCCTCCTCTCTGGCTTGCTTCACTTCAGCACACTAGCCTCCTGCCTAACCCTAGAACATGCTAAGCTTCTGCTCCCAGGGCTCTCGCACTTGTGAATTTCCCAACCTGGAACAGGATGGCCCCTCAACTCTTTCAAATCTTGGTTCAAATGCCATCTTCTCAGTGGCACATTTCCTGACTACCTTATTTGAAATCTGTGCTTCACTTTTTCTTCATGGCACCAATCATCATCTAGCATCCTGTATCTTTGACTTGTTTTTCTTTTTTTTTGTGTCTGATATCCATGAGGTTAGGAGTTTTTATTTAATTTTTTGGCTTCTGTAATCCCAAGTCCTAGAACAGTGGATAGCACGTAGTATCACTGAGTAAATGCTTGATGTAGGAGTTGTTTCAGTCTGTCTTAACAAAGTAGGTACTGTGGACTGGGTGGCTTGAACAATAGAAATGTATTGTCTTCCAGTTCTGGAGGCTGGAAGTCTGAGATCAAGGTGTGGGCAGGGTCAGTTTCTCCTGAACCTCTCTTGGTGGCTTGTGGATGGCCACACTCTCCCTGTGTCTCCACATAGTCATTCCTCTGTACATGCCTGTGTCCTAATTTCCTCTTCTTATAAGGACTCTAGTCACACTAGATTAGGGCCCAGCCTAATAACCCTATTTTACCTTAATAACCTCTTTAAAGGCCCTATTTCGAAGTATGATCACATTCTGGAGTACTGGGGATTAGGACTTCAACATGAATTTGCAGAGGGACACAACTCAAGCCACGACACCTGATTAACTTGTTGATCGGTTTGCAGAGATGGAATGAGTCTCTTACAGGGTAAGGATCAATGCTTAGGCTCAGTCAGGACATAAAAGGATGGGAGCAGCAGAGCTCAGATAGTTATCCATTCGATTCTGGAATGGATGAGTGTTGGGGAAAGAGTGAAACTCTGGGAGTAAATGAGGTTGTCAGAGAGTGCTCCTCTTAGCCAAAGGGTGAGGCACAGGGATGGGGCTGGGGAGGGGCAATGTGGAGGAAGGTAATGGAATTGGTGGTGATGAGACATGAGGAAAGAGGCAACTGGTCAAGGCTTGCAGAGGGGAGAAGGTGAGGAATCACAAGCGGTGGGTGACTGAGAATTCTGTTCCCTGGGATAGGATCGGGGATATTGGAAATGCCACCCATAGGCACTATGGCTTACATAATTTGTGGGACCCAGTGAAAGTGAAAATGAAGGCCTCTTGTTCAAAAAGCATTAGAATTTCAAGATGGTGATAGCAGAGCCTTGAGCCCAGTGTCCAGAGCCCTCTTAAGCACGGGGCCCTGTCAGACTCCATGGGTCATACGCCCACAATTCCAGCTCTGCCAGATGGGATTTGGAACAGAAATGGGGGCAGGTAAGAAGGTAGGTCAAATCTGGGATGGAAGGTCTGTCCTCTTGCACTGTGTTGGGAATTTTTACTGAATTATGATCTACCTTTTCCCACTTACTGGAGCTGTGTCCTCCCACAACCCTTAATGCAGTGCCTTACACATGATAGGCATTCGGAAAACTGCTCAGCAATGCAGAGGGAAGAGGAGGGTGAACGCTGAATGTGATGGAGGTCGGGAGCGGGAAGTGAAGGTTCATTTACATAGTGAGGGTCAGAGCTGTGCCAGTAGCCTAGGGGAGGCTAACATCATTGCAATTTGAGTGGAAAAGGAAAGCCACTTGAGGGCATCAAAGTGTCTGGTGCCTGGCCAGGTAGTGAAGCCAGTGGACAAGCCTTCCACATACTGGTGCAGGGGGCACCTTTGAGACCACAATCTAAAATCATCTGCAATCATCACAATCTAAAATCATCAGTCCTCAGCAGTGTGTGGAGCCATCCTGAGGGGAGTTAGAAAGCCTTCTCACTGAGGAAACCAGAGTCTGGACAAAGCTGATACCCCACGACCCACAGGGAGGAAGCAGGAGCCAGAGCTGCTGTTGGTGTCCACTGGAAAAATAGAAGCCATCATGGTGCTAAGTTGAAGGCTGACCCACACACCAACTTGCAGAGGGGAGAAAGTGAGGAATCACAAGTGGTGGGTGATTGAAAATTCTGTTCCCTGGGATAGGATCGGGGATATTGGAAATGCCACCCATAGGCACGATGGCTTACATACTTTGTGGGACCCAGTGAAAGTGAAAATGAAGGCCTCTTGTTCAAAAAGCATTAGAATTTCAAGATGGTGATAGCACAGCCTTGAGCCAGGTGTCCAGAGCCCTCTTAAGCACAGGGCCCTGTCTGACTCCATGGGTCATACACCCACAATTCCGGCTCTGCCGGAACAGAAATGGGGGCAGGTAAGAAGGCAATGGAGGCCTTCTCAGCCCCAGCCCCTCCAGCCTCAGCTTGACAAGTCTCTAGAGAGCACCAGCTGTGGATGAGGCTCTGTGCGAGATGCTAGGGACACAGGAAGAGACAAGGTCCCTGGCCCCAAGAGAGGAGGCAAGTGTGCACGTAAGTGAGCTACCAAATGAACACAAGGTAGCTGGATGCAGGCCAGCTGATGTGCATTAAGCTCACACTTAAGCGCCAGGCACATTCTATGTGATTAGCTTCACTACCCGCTTAGCAACGCTTTGAGGCAGGCACTGTTAGCATCATTCTCATCTGAAAGGTAAGGAAACCGAGATGCAGAGAGGTCAAACACTTGCTGGAGATAATAGAGCCTATTATGTAGTACCACCAAGAGGTGCAGCAGGCAATACGCTCCAGAGGCACTGCTATTCCTCCTCCCCCACCTTGCTATCCACCGAGGCCCCCATGTTCATAGTCTCTGCAGATAGTCCCGAGAGTGGAATGGCGGACTGGGGTGCAGGGAGGATCCTGCAAGACCTCACAGTAGAGATGTCATGCACACTGTGTGGGAAGAATGAATGCAAGTGCTCCAGGTCCACAGTGGGAGGAAAGGCATTCTGGGCAGTGGGAAGTAGAAGTAGCCTCATGTGGCTGGAGCCAGAAGCTAAAGTGGGAGTGCCAGAAGGAGGGCAGAAGCCATAGACCCTTGTGCACATACTGGAAGAGCTGCTTTTTTAACAGTCAAATGTACAAGGGTCTATGCGGTGTTAAGATCACGATGGGAACATGCTGGTGGGCTAGGAAACTCAAGAGGTTAGTTCCAGAAGAGTCTGTGGAATTCTGCCTCATAGGCTCCGGAGGCATGGGGGGAAGGCCATAGAAGAGCTGTCGTGGGTAAGGAAGATTCCTGCAGCCGTGAAATAGCAAGCAAGCTAGGGAAGAACTCTAACAGGAGGCAGAAATGGAAGGGAAAGCACCATGCGGGGAGAGAAGTGTAGACGCAGGCATCGGGGGAGCTAGGGGAGCCAGGCCCTGGGGGTTGGAGGGGAGGCGGCCGGTGGCAATGAAGGCCTTCTCCCACCCTTCTTCCGCCCCCTGGCAAGGCAGGTTGCTAATACCCGCCCTGGGATAGGGGTGGGAGTGGTTCTGGAACCGCCTTCTGAGACTCATTCCCATCAAAAGCAACACTTGGGGTGGAGGGAGGAAGAGGACGCCAACCCCAGTGCCTGGCCGGGTTCTAGATGTGCAGAGAACAAAAAGGAACCCTAAAAACCCAGCATCCCCTTCTCGGAGGGAGACTTTCCTAGACCCAGAACCTCAGCCCACCCGGAACCCCCTTGCCCCTCTCTTAGCAGTGGACCTGTCATGTGGTTCCTCCTGGACTAGTGTAATCTCTGCTATGCGTCTTGTCCTGCCATGCTGAACTTCTCACAGTGCGGCCTCCGAAGGAGCCCCCATCTAGCGCTCCTTGCAGTCTCAGAAGATTCCTTCTCCCCTTACTGAGCCTTAGAGTTTTCCAAACCCATTTCCTCCTTCAAATCGCTGCAGCCTCGCGAGGGAGGCAGAATTCTCCCCATTTCTCGGACTTTGCAGGAGAGAAGCCTGCCTTCCCGGGGCAGGGTGGGGGTAGGTAAGTGAAGAAGCCAAGGTCACCCAGTCATTGGCGGAACGCGGCCTCGACTCGGTCCTTCTTCTGAGGGCCCTGTGGATCCCTGGCAAGGCAGGCCTAGGTTGCAGGCTAGCCCCCCTCTCTTTTCGGCGGCCCCAGGAGCCCGGCGGGCCTGAATGGCAGGTGAGCCCGGGGTGGGGACAGGACGCGGGTTGGGCTGCGCAGGGTCGCCTGGCGCGCGGGCCTTGGGAGCGGCCGCCCGAGCTCCCTGCTACGCCGTCTCTTCCGAGGGCCCACGCCTTGGGTCACGACTGGACCAGGGCTTTGACCAAGGGTCCTCTGTGTGCCCCAGGCCCGCCAGTCAGGCCCCGCCCCCCGGCGGCACGGGCGGGGGCAGGGGCGGCGCCGGCAGAGTGGGGCGCGGGCGCGCGGTGCTCGGTGCGCGCCGCCGCCCCTCCGGCCCGGCTTGCCCGCCCGCTCTCCCAACCCCCTCGGCCCACACCGTCGCCCCCACCCCTCCTTCCTCCACTCGGCCAGGCGGCCGGCGGCCCGGTGCGCGGGGCAGCGCGACGATTGCGGCCTGGCGATCGGGGCACTGCGGTCGTGGCGCGCGAGGCGCGGGGCGCGAGGCCAGCCCTGGCGCGGCGGGGTGTGGGGGGCGGGCAGCTGCGGAGCCCCCGGAGGAAAGCAGGGGCAGGCAGGGGGGTGCCGAGGTAATGGGCAGGGCCTGGGCGCCCGGCTGCGAGGGGCGGGGGTTCCAGGCGCACTTCGGCCCTGGAGGGGCGGGCGACAGGGTGCCCGGGGCGGTGGGAGGGCAGCGGGGAGGGGAGGAAGGGAAGGAGGAGAAGGCTGGGCCGGACCGGGGGGCTTGGCCGACGGGGAGCAGGTGGGCGGGGACAGGGCCCCTGCTGGAAGAGGCGCAGCAGCGAGGTGGCGGGCTGCGTGCGCAAACAGGGCGGCCGCCTTCTGGGCCCGGAGAACGGTGAGGCCATTTGGGTTGGGTGTCCCAGTCCCGAGGGCACGGTTCGGTATCCAGGGCCAACGAGCTGGGTGCAGGGCATTGTTGGGGAGGGAAGATCTAGAGGCCTGTCCGGGCCAAGGGGATGGGGCGTACTGAACAGCTCCGGGAGAAGAGTGTTGCTGGGTCAGGTCGCTGGTGTCCAGCGAAGGTGGGCGAGGACAGGCACTTTCAGGGCTGGCCTGAGTGGAAAGGGACAAGGGGGCCCCAGAGTTTGAGTTTGAGCATAATTTGGGAGTTGTCGTGTCACTGGGTGGGTCGATGAGTCATGCGATTTGGAGAACCCTTTCCTGGCCATCAGTTCTGAGGGATGGAAATAAAGTCTAGGGTTTGGAGAAGTGGTTTGGAGGCCATGTCTTGGGACACCAGGTGCTCTGGTGGTCACCAGGCTTCATGTGAGGGACTTTGGGAGTTGTGTCCCAGAGGCCTGAGATTCAAAAGCTTCAGTCTGGGGTGGAGTTAAGCAAGGTCTTTGTGGTGGCCAGTTCCCTGCCTTCCTTCCTTTCCAGGCTGTCAGGATTCAGCTGTGTTCCTGCGGGGAGTGGGTTAAAAATTCCTTCCGCCTGCAGTCAGCTTTACAGTATCCACCAGGGGCAGGGGGGACATATACATGTGTGGCTGCAGCATCATTCTTTGTCGTGGAGCCCTCACGATTGCTTCCTTATTGTTGCCATAGTAACTGTCTATTGATGGTGTATTTATAGGGGAAGAAGCAGGCGCTACATTTTGGGGAGGGAGGGGGAAGAGGCCTCGTGGCAGGCAGCAGCAGCAGTGAAGGTGGCTACAGAATTGCTAATGGAGTGGGCCATGCCATGGGAACTGTTTTGGGGGTGTTCCTGGCTCGACTGAAGCTTAAAAATGAACTGGTGACTTTAGCAGGTGCGTCAGGATAACATGTATTCGGGTCTATGATAGGTGTGACATATAGCCACCTTTGACCAAGGCTAGGTGTGTGGGGGACAAAAGATGGATATATGTAATCTATTATGTAAATTTTTCTCCACTTTTTTAAAAAACCACTGCAGTTTCCTTTGATAAGCATATTTTTCTCTCTTCCCTTATTAAGACTATATGCATTCTTCTCAAACCCAGATACAACAGCTCCATTTTTCTTCAAGCAAAAAATCCTTGCCATGAGGCATACTATATCCACTCCCTCACCACATAAAGCTCAGGTATCCATAATGCAAGCAGAATTTTGAGATCATATTCCATCTTGGTTCTGACAAACATTGAGGGCCAACTGTCTCACAAGGCAGGCCCATCTGTTGACAAATTCACATGTTGATAGTTTTGAGGGAGATTGTTGCTGGGTTCAAAAGAGAAAGCCCCTTGATGTGGCGTTTCCACAAATAGATGTCAGATCTGCTGTTTTACCTTTAATTTTCTTTTCTTTCTTTTCTCTCTTTCTCTCTTTCTCTCTTTCTTTCTTCCTTCCTTCCTCCCTTCCCTTCCCTTCTCCTTCTTTCCTTCCTCCTTCCCTTCCCTTCTCCTTCCTTCCTTCCTTCCTTCCTTCCTCCCTCCCTCCCTCCCTTCCTTCCTCCCTCCCTCCCTCTCTCCCTCCCTCTCTCCCTCTCTCCCTCTCTTTCTCTCTTTCTCTCTTTCTTTCTTTCTGGCTTTGTAGCCCAGGCTGGAGTGCAGTGGCGCAATCTCAGCTCACTTCAATCTCCGCCTCTCTGGTTCAAGTGATTCCCCTGTCTCAGCCTCCAGAGTAGCTGGGACTACAGGCATGCACCGCAGCATGCCTAACTAATTTTTGTATTTGTAGTAGAGATGGGGTTTCACCATGTTTTGGTCAAGCCAGTCCCAAACTCCTGACCTGAGGTGATCCGCCCGCCTCAGCCTCCCGAAGTGTTGGGATTATAGGCATGAGCCACCGCGACCAGCCTAAATTATTGATTTATATCCTACCTGTTTGCCAAAAGGATTAGGTGGCATATTATAAATGCACAATAGGACACTGGAAACATAAATAGAAAGCTGTATACCACATCGCAGGACAGAAGCATATGTGCTTAACAGCTGGGCTTCCAGGGTGCCTGTGCTTGACTGGCAATAGTGACGCTGAACTTCCTGGCAGCCTAGGCAAAAAGGAGGGCTCAATGGATTCCACAGTTCACGTGTCTTGCATCCAGTTAGTCATAAAACCAGAGCTTCTGCTTGGGGAGGGGAGTAGTGGGGTGATTGCTCCCAGATGTGGACAGCTCAGCAAGGGCTCTAGAATGTGTGTATGAGTGGGCGTGTGTATTGTGGGGAGGGACAGAGGGAGCAGTGTGCTGTGACCATGGTTTAAGTACTGGCTGGATAGCTCCTTAGCAGGAGAAAGGCTTTCTGACAATAGCTCACATTAGGGGCAACTCTTGTAGTTAGCGTCTCAGTGTCGGGCATCTAAATTCATGTCTTGGCACTCTACTGCCATGGGCTTTAATGCAAAGAGAGAAGAGAGGCCTGGTTCCAGAAGATTCCAGGTATCTTGCCTCTTTGTCTGGTGAAGATGAACACAGCGGGTCACCTGGGTTTGGGCCTTCTGATTATGCCTGGGAATATGAAGAATGCAGCATTGTTGTGCATGGAGGATGAGACCCTGTAGAAGATGTGTCCACTGAAGGTTGCTATAGGCTAGTCCCAGCAGGGCAGTGACTTTTGAGATGGTTGATGCTGTGTTAAGCTTTGTTTTCAGGGAACATGCTTGTCATTGGAGGTATCTGTGACTCACCATTGTGCTCAAAATTAGTTGTGAATTCTGGTCCTGCCACTGTCACTGTTGATTTGCTTAACCTTGTCTGAGCCCGTCTCTCTGGGCTGTATCTCCTCATCTATCTCTGAGGTCCTTTCCAATTGGAAGTTGCAAAGATTCATTGAGGGGAGCAAGGAAGGAGGAGCCTCAGCCTTTAGGAGCTTTCCTTTTTTAAAGAAAAAGGTCAACCCTTGGTTCTTATAGATGCTCAGAACATGTTCTTGGGGGAAAACGCTGAAAGGTTTGCTTTGGGCCCTACTGGGCCTGGGGAGGTCTCTGGAGAAGAGCTTGGGGCAGAATGAGAAGCAGCGGAAGCCATGGGTGGCTGCATGGAGGACGATGCACCCCACAAGGTGCTGCTTCAACCTTTTGACCAGGCCAGTGGGAGGGGGGTACATCCCAGAGCCAAGAGTGTGCCCTGTAAATTTCTAGATGTGGTTTCACTGCAACTTTGCTTTTCTCTTACTCCAGAGAAGTGAGACCCTGCAGCTGAGGGAGCATCATGGCAGGTGAGTTTTTCCAGGCCTGGGCAGAGCCGTGGAGGGCCATGCCTAGGGGTTCATGAGTCAGGTTTCAAGTCCTTCCCAGCTTCCCTGCCCCCTACCCCCCAAGTGGGCCTGTAGCCATTTTCCAAATGGCTGAGTAGCAGTTTTGCCCTCTCAACTCTTTGGCTCCCTTCTGAAGTATATGTCACTTGTAGATGTGTACCTACCCAGGCTTCCCTGAGTGACACTAACGTGACAGGCCATAGGGCCTGGGGAAGGGTGCCTGCCTGCTGGCAAAGACATGCCAGCTTGGGCATCCAGGGGGAGTTGCTTTACATGGGAACCAGGAAGTCACCCACCTCTAGGTGAACAACAGGAGCAAACGTCACCTCTTCTTTCATCCTTCACAGTCTCAACTTAGGCTTATGTGGGTGCAGAGCTCAAGCTATTCTGGTCAGCCTGTTTGTAGCTGGGTCTCTCTCTCTGGAATAAGTAGATATGCCCACCATCCAAAGACGGTATTGTAGGGAGATTCTGTGCCCCGTCTGTAAAAGCTTAGACTCTCCATCTGAACCCTGCTACTTCCCATCCCCAGAGGTGCTCTTAGGCTCGTGTATGCCCACTTGTCTGATCTAGCCTAGGCTGGCTTTGCATTAGACTTTCTTGAACAAGACTATTGATGCCAGACCACCTGGCGGCACAGGTGGATGTTCAGGTGGAGGAACACCACCCTGGTAGAGTCTTCTAGGATTATCTGGTATTAGTTCCACCAGTATCAGCCTTAAAGAGGAATACATTCTCATTGCAAGGGCTCCAACTTTCACTTTTCAAGGTGATGCAGAAGATACTGGAGCTTTAGTCACTGAACATTGCCTACTTACAATTCTTATTCTTTCTTGTTCCTGTGCAACGTGCACTTTCCTTGCAGTTGGCTACCATTTTCTTCCATGTAGCCAGGGGCCTAAGCCTTGTTGGGGCTGTGGTATTCTAGACAGGTATATCACGGCACCATAGAATGTCAGCCCTTACATCCCTTTCACAAAGGGCCGGCCATGTCCTTTGATCAGAAGCCTGGTGTCTTGCCTGCTCACTCGGCCTTGTTTCCCTGCATAATTATGCTTCAGTTGCTGGGCTGGGCCTGGTTTGAAGGAGCCCCTGGGCATCTCCCCATTCCAGGCCTCAGTAGGGCTCTCTCCTCAGTGTTTCTGGAGGCCAAGGATGCCCATTCGGTCCTGAAACGATTCCCTCGTGCCAATGAGTTCCTGGAGGAGCTGCGTCAGGGCACCATCGAGCGAGAGTGCATGGAGGAGATCTGCAGCTACGAGGAGGTCAAGGAAGTGTTTGAGAACAAAGAGAAAACGGCATGTACCCCCCTGGGGCTGGTTCTGGGAGTAGGAGTAGCCTCAGGAATAGCAAGAACAGGCCCTGGTAATGCAGACCAATCAGAAGCAAGGAAAGACACCCAGCCTAAGGCATAGCCACTAGGGCCATCAGGGAGCAGATAAAGTACGTACAGTCCCATTGCCTGACTCTTTTGGGGTCCTCCTCACTTGGGAGCATTGTCCTTTGCCCTTGGTACATTCTGCTGCCTCTCTGGTAACTCTGTGAGACAAGTCAGATGGGGAAGGGTAGGAAGCACCAGAGTTACTGAAGGCCTCTGAGCCCACGTGGAGCTTGAGCTTCTCTTAAGTACCACTTTTTCTTTTGCAGATGGAGTTCTGGAAGGGGTACCCAAATGCAGTCTACTCTGTCCGAGACCCCTCGCAGAGCTCAGATGCCATGTATGTGGTGGTACCCCTTCTGGGGGTGGCACTGCTGATTGTCATCGCCTTGTTCATCATCTGGAGGTGCCAGCTGCAGAAAGCGACCCGTCACCACCCCTCCTATGCTCAGAACCGGTACCTAGCCAGTCGCGCCGGGCACACCCTCCCCCGGGTCATGGTGTACCGGGGTACTGTGCATAGCCAAGGGGAGCCTTCTGGGCACCGAGAGGCAGCGAGCAGTCCCCAGGTGGTGCTGGGGCCCAGTCGGGGGGGCAGGACCACAGTCCGGCTCGAGAGCACCCTCTACCTCCCTGAGCTCTCTCTCTCCAGACTGTCCAGCACCACCCCTCCCCCCTCCTACGAGGAGGTGACTGCGCCCCAAGAGAGCAGCAGTGAGGAGGCCAGCGTGTCTTACAGCGACCCACCCCCAAAGTACGAGGAGATAGTGGCCGCCAACCCTGGCGCTGACAAGTAGTGGGACGTTTGTGCCCTGTCCTGGATGAACGCCTCTTTCCGAGGTCTCCTATTTTCTTTTTAACTTTTTAAAGACTGTGCCACCACAAAACAGCCTTAGCCTCCTTGTTGCCAAATAATTCCCTAACTGTGGAGTTTTAGGAAGTCAGTTGTCAGAGACAGGTGGGGAGGGTGGGGGTAGGGACCACGCATGAGTCGAAGCCCCCGGGAAGAGCCAAAGGCCAAAGTGCCCAACTCTTTGGGATGACCCCCAAGCCTCCAACATCCTGTCTTTCCATCAGGAACTGGCTTCTCTTATGCCAAAGGAATAACCCCATTGAGTTGATTGTGGCCAGAATGTCCACAGGCCTGGCCCGGGGTCTGTGGGACTGGCTGGAGGCCTGCCTGTGTCTAGAGCTCTGGGCCTCAGGGGTAAGGGAAGGAAGCCAGCCTTTCAGCACCCCTTACCCTCCACAGTTCTGCGATTTCTGTCCTTGCTTACATTTGGAGGACAGGGACAAGGACTGAGCAAAAACAAAATGAAAAAATCATGACAAATAAATAATTAACACAATAGAACAAAACTCTAGCACCCGGGCCGTTCATAGGAGGCCAAGGGAAATTTATCACATGGATCTGTGATGTCCGCCTCCCCTAAAACCTGTCCCCACACTCCTGGAAGGAGGACAGGGTGTGTGAAGGATGAGGGCCAGAGGGCTGGGTGGCAGAGTTTCCTCTTCCACATTGACCAAGGGGCCCATGTGGACTCTGCCATTCAGTTTCTAGTGTGCTTGTCTCTCCAGACATGTGGACCAGCTGTGTTCAAACCACTACCCACTGGCATGAGCCTACTTTTTGCGAATGGTGCATTGAAATTGAACTTCAGATTGAGGATTTCTCCTTAACGATGGTGCGCATCTCAGGAGAAGATCCTAAAGTGTCCCTTTTAAAACATTTATTTGTGGAGAAGCCCGTGGCCTGGGGTTGAAGGCCCATATGGGGTTTGCTCTGCTGTTGCCAGGTGCCAGTCTGTTTTCAGTGAGGCTTTGGACAGCAGTGGGGCAGAAGGCACCTGCCCTTTAACTGTCAGTGACCATGCTAGACACTGTTGATAACGCCTCCCCCTACTTCCGTCTCCATCCTCCTGACCTCAACACCAAACCATTTCTCCTCTGTGGTGCTTTAAAAATTGTAGCAAATTTTTGTGTGGTGCAAGAATGCGTGGCCTGGGTCTATTGGCAACCACAGCAATTTAAAATCCACTGAGCTGACAAGCTTTTTTCTGTCAAAATATCTCTCTAAGGCAGACATTGGGACTCATTTCCTTGAATGCAGCCCTGCCTTCAGGCCACAGAGGACTTCTGGAGGCTGCTCTAGCCCTGAGGACTTGCCCTGGGACGTGCTTCCAGTTAGAAGGCTTGTGTCCCTACCCCAGTGAGGCCACCAGCTTGGACCACTCCACCCTGTGGCTGGGGTTTTCCATCCTTCCCCCTACCTCACAGGCCCGTTGGAGGCTGACTGAGCAAATGCCTGCGAAGTGCTTGAATTGCCAGGGAGCCAGCGAGGTTTGCCTTAGGAAGAGTCTTCTAGAAAGGTGTAGGTTATAAGGGAGCAGTCTTAGCTGAGGCCCTCATATGCCTCTGATGTTGAGTCTCCACTTGGAGAGTCAATCTCCCGTCAGTTGACCCTTTCCATCCTCTCGTCCTCCCTTTCCAGAGCTCCCTGATGCCAGAGATGCTGGTGAATGCAGGTGACATTCTACCTTTCGTTTCCTTGTCTTTCCCTCCCCTGGGCCTTCAGCATTGCACTCCTGCCCTTCGTCACAAAGGGATTTTTGGCTTAAGAGGCCCCTGCTTTTTCCATGTTGGGGGACCTGGGGAAGCCTGAAGCTCGGGGCTAGCCCTGGCTCTCCCAGTATTTCTTCAAGTAGGTGCCAGAGTGTGACCTGGGAGCAGGTGAGAAGAAACTTATCCCAATATGTCTACTCAGTTAGCACAGAGCCAGGCATGAGCTCCACTGATCAGAGCCAAAGGGAGTTTGCCAAGAAATGCCCGCTGCCTTTGGCATCTGAGTTGCAGCTGGGTGGTAATGGGAGAGAGCAGGAAGAAGCCCAAGGCCTGGCCCATGGAGGGCAACATGTGTCCTTCAGGGGCTGAGGACAGGCCGTGGGAAGAGTCACAGGAGGTTGCTTAAGGCCTGTGATGTTCAGTTCAGATGCTTCATGGTGTTCTGCCAGGTGGGGTTGCACCACGGTTTCTGGGATAGTTTTTGCAGCACATTGTAGAAAAAAGACTGTACAGCACACAGCAGGCATCACTCCTTGCGGTGCACACTTGGCTTTTATGAATGCCCTGTACATATCTTTTCAAACTCTGTGTTTGTATGGAGGTGGATTTGATACAATGCTGACTCTTTCGTGGCTACATTTTTGCTGATTTTGGACTTCTATGTGTGTCTGTGTGTGTGTGTGTATGTGTGTGTGTATCTATGTGTGCACGTTGCCTTTTCTCATTGCTTATCTGAAACAATAGCCGGTGTGCAGCTATATTTGTACCAGGAGGGATCCGGTCTGAAAAGAGGAATGTCACCTCCCCTCACAGGGCTGGGTAGCCTGATGACAGGGCCCTGAGCAAGGAAATGTGGCATTAACTATATTGGACACCCAACCCCCAAAGTTGTCACTGTTTGCCTCCTTGAAAAAGGCTTTGGAAGAAGACAAAGCAGCTCCATTCTGCAGGTCTCCACCCTATGCAACCCCCGCTCACACGCCCTTTTGGCATGGTGCCCCTGGCCCAGGCTTCTTTTCTGTGGGCGTCAGCAGCTGAAAGAAATCTGAGCACTCCTGGGCATGTTTTTTTTTTTGTTTTTTTTTTGGGTTTTTTTGTTTTTTTCGTGTGTGTGTGTGTGTGTGTGGAAAGATGTGTGACTATTGACTTTGGGTATGGCGGGACTAGTTAATTAGATGCTTTTCATTTTTCAAAAAGAAAAGGCTTTAAAAATTTTCTTGAAATGTGACTGTCACTTGTTTTCAACCAAAAACTTTTTGAGATTTTTTAAAAGAAAAATCGAAATCCTGTCCCTCCCCCGCTTCCCATCGCCTCCGGTTTTCAAAATGAAAGCACAAGTGCAAGAGTTGGGTGCACAGGTGCCTGGCGTGTACACACCACCCACACAGCTGCGTCCAGCCCTGGCTGAGGGAGACGCAGTGCTGAGCAGTCAGCCCCGGGAGGCCTCTTTTTCAACTTCCAATCCCACTGCCATGAATGTGAATTCCTTAGGGTGCTTCCAAAAACAGGAGTCTGCCTGATCTGTTGGACATTGCCTTTTTGGTAGCCCGAATATGAGGAATTCAGGACAGGAAAGTGTCTTTTTGTCAAGTAGTCAGAGCCGGATGCTTCCCCTCTCCCAGTGGGTGGAGCATCGCAACCCCCAGCCAGAGTTGATCTTTTGACAACCCAGTGACATCCCATGAGAAGGAAGAAAAAAAATTCAACACTGCCTCTAGATTGTTATTTTGTCCAACAGAGAGATCATGGAGAGAGTCTCTCTCGCTCACGGAGGCTCTGTCTTTCTAGGAGTATGTGTGTGTGCTGTCTCATGTGTGGACACTCACAGTTGAGGCTGAGATGGATATCTTGGCAGCAGAGCTGCTGGTCTAGGTGGCTTTTCAGCTTGACAAGTAATGAAGCTCCATTTCAGGATTTCACCGATTCCGAAACAAGCACAGCCCCCCACCCCCCGCCACGGAACTCTACTAATACTAATCACTATAATTAGCTAATTTAAAAGTACGGTAATCAGACTGCTTGCAACTATTTTAAAAGCCCATTAATTTGAAGCCCACTACTTCAGAACTTCGAGAAAATCACAACTTAAGACAATTCACAGTAGCTGTGATTCTGGCTACATAAAAATATTTGAAATATTCTTCCCTTTAGTCAATGTTCAGGGTCTTTTGTGTAAGAGAAATCCAGTTTAAAATGAGTACCCTTTTCAAAGAAAAGGCTCAAGATATTAAGGATCCCTTCACCGTGCCTTCAGCTTTGCAGTTCAGCACTTCTCGTATGTACAGGGTGATCTCTTGTTCTCTCTCCATCACAGGGATGTTGGATATTGCAGCCTTTCACTCTACTCCTTTATTTATCCTGTGAATAACATAGTTTGTGAACTAGACTGCAATTTAAACTAATACACATGATGTATCTTTCTAAATATTCTGTAAAGCAGATGCTTCGCTGTCAGACTGGCCGCTCCATCATTCGCCTCCAAATATTCAAACGTGGGAGCTTTTCCTTTCAGACTGTGGGCAGCGAGTCTCTCTCTAGCAAGAATTTCTCTGACAAACATACCCAAATAGCACACCCTCTCAAGCTCAATGCCTCAACAGTTGTTTCACTGTACTGATATCTGACTGCTGAATAGTGCCTGCCCTTCACCCACCCCCAGCCCGAGCATTAACACAGATCTTCAGGATTGGGACAAATCCCCCAGCTGCTTTTGCCTCTCAATCCATCTCCCCTCATCGATACCAATTTCCCAGGCCTGAACACATCTGTTATTTTGCTCTGACATTGTGAATTTGTGACAGTGGAAACCCTGATATGTGCAACTGAGCTTCTACAAATAATTACTGTGAAATGGATTAATTTTGATACCACTTTAAACTGTGCTTGTATTCATGTGTTGACCCTTGTCAGCTGGGAAATCTGTACATTCAGTGTATGTCAGCATTTCATTGGAGCCTGGGGGCAACAGACAAACTTGCTTCTGATTTCTCTCTCTCTCTCTTTTTATAATTGTTGAATTTGGCTGTTACATTTTGTCTCCTTCTTTACAAGAAAACAATAATAATAAAGAGCAAATGGCATCCACTTGAATCCTGTCATCATCCATCTTGGATCCCTACTGACTTCCAAACTTCCAAGGGGTATGGGTGGTTGTGAGTCAGACTGTAGATAAGGAAGAAGCCCAAAACAGTCCAGGAGCAGGAAGCAGACATGTCCTGGGTCCTAAAGTTTGTCCCCAGTGTGTAAGATGATCTCCTGAGCCATCCTTCTGGGATGAGGTTGGTGAGATCTGTCAGAAATCACAGTTAGAAACTTCCTAGTCACATGATCCCTGCTTACTAACAGGTGTCCCTTGCTGGAAGGATGCCCTGCTTGGTTTCAGAGCTGGGAGAGGAGCGGAAGGTATACAATACTCAGGCTTTGCCCTGGCTGGGCTTCCTAAGTTCTAAAGATGGCAAGGATCAGGGACTGTTCAGAGGGCAATAATGCCCAGCCTCTGCACAGAGGAAACATGGTCTTAGCTCCCAGAGATTCCCAGCTGTGGGTATGCAGAGAGATATAGCCACGGGAAGTCGCAAGTGCTAGTTGTGCCAACCCCAAGTAATGAAAGTAATCCGTCCTTTAATCGGGAAGACCCTGGAAGTGATGGGACAATGGCAATGAAATTTGGGACCTCCTTAGAGGACTGAATATGGAGCCCAAATGCCAAGAATGGCAGCCAGAGGCCTTGGGGAGCTGGAGCTTGAGTGATGCTAACCTTCTGGGGATGCTGGAAACTCGAAGGCCCTTCAGGCACACAGATGGGGTCATATTCTGAACATAGGTTTTGAACTTTAGGCTCTTTTGCCAGAGACAAATGTTCTAGGCAGTGACTTAGGGTCCCAGGCCAGCCCATGCAAGGAAGCTAATACATGAAGGATGCCCTGAGCTTCCAAAGTCCCCTGTATGCACCATCCAATGGACTGGGCCTCCCTTGCTAATCTAGTCACAGGTTCTGGGGCCAAGGCACTTGAATTGCTTATAGACGATGAGGGCAAGTCAGGGCCAGGGACTTAATGGGGTGACTGTGGAGGGAGATGGTTCTATCCCTAGAGACAGGGGATCAGGTGAAAGGCAGACCCTGTGCCTCAAGGGTGTGGCTTGGGAAGGTGGGGTCCCTCTCCTTGCCCTCTCCCCAGCCTCCCATCCTGCACCAGTGCCACTCCCTCATAGTAGCTGACCTGAGGCTACAAGGAGTGACAGGATGGAAGGGCAGTGGGGAAAATGCCTGAATTGTGATTATAAATGATCATAGCCAGCATGTATTGAGCTCTTAGTGTATGCCAGGCCTTGTACATGCATTGACTGACACAATCCTCTCGAGAAACTTGCGATATGGGGTTTATAACTAACCCTAGTTTATAGCAGAGGGAAGCAAAGCCAGAAAAGGCATGTCATTTGACGAAGATCTCACAGAGAGGAAGTCCTGGATCCATCATGTGAATCCGGGTCTGTCCTGATGGCCCCACCCCAGGCCATGCACCTAGCACTGCTGGTCCCTTTTGGGGAAGGGTGACTTTGCGTTGGTTTTGTGTTGACTATAGATCCCTCCAGAATGCCCTCTTCCTCTCCCTGCCCTACTGGTAACCCCATTTGGGCAGGGACCATATATAACTTTTCTCACCACTTCTGCCCTAGAACACAGCACAGTGCCTGGATCACAGTAAGTGTTCAATTTTTAAAAACGTGTGGACTGATTGTGTTCTACAATCGGAGACCAAGCTCCATGTATTAGTTTGCTTGGGCTGCCAAAACAAAATACTACAGGCTGGGGGTTTAAACCACAGAAGATTTTCTCAAGGTTCTAGAGGCTGGAAGTCTGAGGTCAAGGTGCTGGCAGGGTTGATTTCTTTTGAGGCTTGTATCCTTGGCTTGCTGATGGCCATCTTCTCCCTGTGGCTTCACAGTATTGTCCCTCTGTTCTTTTCGGTGCTCCTAATCTCCTCTTCCTATAAGGATGCCAGTCAGATTGGATTAGGTCCTACCCCACTGACCTCATTTCCACTTAATTACTCCTTGATTACTCCTGCAGCCACATGTTGAGGTCCTGGGGGTTTACAATTTCAACGTATGAATTTTAGGGGGACAGATTTTGGCTCATAATGCTCCACTCATGACAGGAAGACTCTGTTGCTCCTTCCTCCAACCTAAGCACATGATGCACATTCTGGAAAATCTTGAAGGGTGAACATCATAGCTTCTCTGAGATGCTGGCAAAGACAGAGGGGCACCTTGTCAGTCTCCAACCAGTCCCCAAAGCAGTTTCTTCCCTGCCAAGCTGGACAGACTTGGGACAGCTGCCAAAAGTCTCCACAGGGCAGGTGAGTTGGGAAAGGAGAAGTGGGCTTCAGAATGCTTCTTCCAGGGTTCTTCTGTGGGAAGTGATGTGAGAACCCAAAGCCTGAAGAATAGACACAACGTTGGTGCCCCACAGGTTGTTTTTACAGACAAAATACATTGTTTTGGGGAATCACAACACCGCCAGCTCCAATGACATTAACTTTCAGCATTTTCTCTGAAGAGCTCGAACTGCGTGATGGGTTCGGTTTCACTAGGATTTCCGAGCTATAAAAATAGAGACTGGGTAACATTTCATATCAGGCTGGTTGCATGGGGTCACAGGAGCCCAGTGGGTGGGCAATTGGTGGTGGCACTGCTGGGTCCTTGGGCTGATAGGACATCTAGGGGTGGGTGCTGGCAGAGCATGGTGCTCCACAAGCTGGGGAATGCAGGTCCTGGCTGTCTGGAGCTCTGGGCATAGCTGGGTGGGGGAAACATCAGAACAGCTGTAGCAATAGTGCATGATGAACTTTATGCTAGGGGAAGTCCAGGGGGGTGGGGCTGGGGGCTTCCAGAGAAAGTCTTCCTGAGGAAGCCACGGCCAACCAAAGTGAAGGATGGGTAGGAATCAGCCAAGCAAAGACCATGGAAGACAATTCGGACAGGCAGAGGGGCAGCATGTGAAGAGGCCTGGAGTTCAGCAAGTCCATCTTGGTTTTAAGGAAACAGAAGACAGGGTAGCATGAGGGGAAAGACCTGTGCAAGATGAGATTTGCAAGATACATGGAGTTCAGCCTATGTGAGGCCCTTTAGGCAGTATTCAGAGCTGTAGTCTTTACCCTAGTGATAAGCGAAGGCCACCAAGGGGTGCCTTAAGGAGCAAGCGGGCATGGCCAGGCATGCTCTGCCAGCCATGTGGAAAACAGGCTGCAGGAGCCGAAGAATAAGAGAAGTCAGGGAGGTCAGGTTATTGCCATCGCCCAGGCAAGAGACAGCGCTGGGATGGATGAGGCTGATGACGGAAGAGACAGAGAGAGATAGACTGTTGAGAAGGTTTTTACTCAAACTTTGATGGGCACAAGACTATCTGATTGCTTAGAATGTAGATCTCCAGACCCCACCCTCAGAGTCTGATACCTTGAGTCCAGGGTTGGGCCAGCCATGTGCATTGTGGCCAAATCACTCAGTTGATTCTTCTGCAGGGGATCTTTGGGTCACATTGGAAGAAACACTGAATTCTCTATTCAGGAGGCAGAACCATGCATGGTGACTGATTGCGTTGGGAAGGGGTAGTGAATAATCCCAGAGGACTTTCAGGTTTAGGGGCTCAGACAGTAGAGTAGATGGTAGGGCCATTCCCTGGAAAGGGTCACAGTTGAGGAAGAGCAGGTTTAGGGGAGCAAAAGACCACAGGTTTGAGTTGACGTGTTGCATGTGTGGTGTATAGCGCATTTGAGTGTAGTTGAGGAGGGAGGCCTAGGCTGCAGCAGGAGAGATCAGAATTGCTTGAGGTCCCAGAAAGACAACAAGTGGTCTTGAGTGTGGACCTAATGGCCCAGGAGGGAGGCCAGACAGGTGGGAAGAAAAGCACTGGCATATGGAGCCCTGAAAACCGAAGGACTAGAGTGTTTCTAGAAGGAGACAGTGGACAATGATGTGAAATGCTTTCAAGAAGCCAAGGAAGATGACAGCCAAAGTGAACTCATTGTATGGAGCCATCAGGGGGTCATCGGTGACCTTGGCAAGGGGTGGTTTCAGTTCCATGGTGACTGAAGAAGCCAGACTAGAATGAGCAGTGGGATGCCTGGAAGGTAACAAGTGGAGACAGTGCATATGATGGAGGCAACACTTTCCAGGAGTTGAGAAAGTTTAGCGGCAAAAGACAAGATGCTAAGGGGGGATTGTTTTGTTTTTTAACATTCAGGTCATTCCAATCCAACCACTATTTAGTGATCTTCTAATATGCCAGGAAGCACGCTAAGTGCTGAGGAGCCAGCAAACAAAGCAGACAAGGTCTCTGTTGGTCTCTATCTTCTAAGAGTGAAGGGCAGGTCAGAGTAGAATAGGGGCTGGAGGATGTTTTCTGAAATTCTCTGGAGCCACCTCCTCCTTGGGACTTCCTCTTGGTCTAGCGAGCACCCTGGATTATTAATGTGATGGCCTTGGTTTATCACTGAATCGGTGAACTGGATCATATCTCAGCCCTCTCTTCCCGCCTCTGTCCAGCTTTTCCATCTGTAAAATGGGGGCATACTGGGAATAGTAACCACTTCATAGATGGGAACACCTGTCATTAGCTTCCTGTCTGAAAAAAAAAACCCCATGCAGCTTCTCAGGGCTGTGCTTCCCACCTTGGGCCTTCTTCCTCCTCTCCAACATCTTTCTCCAGCTTGGAGGGGCAGCTGCTGCTTGTGTTTTGAGCAGGTCATTTTCTGAGGTTTTGTACCACATTTTCTACCTCTTCCTTCGGCCTCTGATTCTCCTGATTTTTACATACACATCACAATTCAGTCATTGGGCACAGAAACAATTAAAAGCAGATGCATTTTGATCTGAGGAGTCACCACACAGCCGAGGCCAAGGATTTTGTGAGGTCACCTTGCTCAAACCCCCTTCCTGAGGATCAGGAAAGAGACTCTTTCCCACCAGCTCCCAGAGATCTCTGGACATAAGAGCAAAGTGCCCTAGCCTCTCAGCTGGGGGCAGGGTGACACTGGGCCACAGTGTGACAGATAGGCAGGAAACAAATCCCTCTGGGTCTCTGAACCTTCTGCCAGCTTTTGGGGGAAGGATTTCTTGGGCCAGTGAAGAGAAAAGGAGAAGGCAGAAGAAGGAGCAGGCAGTGACAGCAACTGGCTGCGCTGGGAGGCGAATTTCCCCTCTTTCTGGGTGCTGTTCTTTGTCACATGCAGGGTGGTCCTGAGTTGTTTCTAAGGCAGTCAACCAACAACAATTACCCTGAGCTCTTTGCATCTCCACCTGAGCTGCTGAGAGAGCCTTCCTTTCTCAGGGGGAATCTCAAGGTGCTGTTCTGAAGGAACTCAGAGGCACAGCAGGATGGTCTCTGGACCCCTAAGCCTGGAGGACTGGGTTGTTTGGGAACCACTTAGCATCTCAGCAACCGCAGTCCTACCTGCTGGTTTGAAAGCCAAGGCTGACTCTGTGTCTGCATCTTTAACTTCCTTCTGCTGAAGCTGCTCCTCCCCCACCCCCCAGACTGTGCCAGAGTTTCCACCCATGCAGGGAAGACGTTTCTACTGATCTCAGCCCCCTTGGGAGGTAGCGAGCTGCCCCAGGAGGTGTGCAGTCAGAGGCTACAGAGGCCAGGGACATTGCTTGGGACAGATCTCCCTTGCGCCCCTCCTTCTTAGGTTTGCCAAGCTATAGTGAGCACCCACCACACTCCAAGACAGGCAGAGTGCAGCAGGGTTAAGGGCATGGCCGCCACACAAACAACTGCCTGCTACTGTCCCCACAGAGAGATGGACTTCTTTCCTGTCCATTTGATTCTCTGTTCACTACAGCATGAACTTCGTGAGGACAGGGACCTCATCTCCATCCCCAGTGTCTAGCACACAGTCAATCTTGATTCAAGGCAGAAAGCTAGAAATCAAGGTGGCTCTGTCCCCATGGGAGTGGGTCCTAAGGGCTGCCCTAAGTGGCCCTGTTACTTTTTATTTCCCTCTCTCTGCTCACAAGGTGGCCTTCCTTCCCTGGGCCAGCTATGGTCCCTGCAGTTTGACCCTGAGTCCTTCTGTCTGTCCTTCCTGCCTCTTTAAGGAGAGGCGGGAGAGATGCAAGACTCTGCTAGTCCCCTTTCCCCTTCCTCTCTGGCGTAGGGAGGACTTTGTGGCTCCAGGGATGACCTCAGTACCAGCTGCTTCCAGGAGCAGGAAGGAGAATTGTTTACAGGTCCATAAGGTTCATTAACAAGCCAAGAGGAAGCTCTCAGCTGCCTGAAAGATCCAGGTGCACCCATTTGCTTGGGTTTGGGGCTGTAGCTGCCTGAGACTGGGCTCTCAGCAGGGCTGGGAGATAGGAAGTCATCACACCCAATGGCTTTTTTTTACTTTCCTTCAAGACATTTGGCTTCAACGACCTCTTACATAAAGCCCCAATATAAGAAAGTGGTAAGAGCTGAGCTGCTCTGGATGAAGAACAGTAGAGTCTGCCTTGAAGCCCAGGCAGCCCCCACACACCTCCCTGAAACTTCCACGTGAACATGGGAAACTGAGGCTCCAAGCAGGTGAAGCAACCTGCCTAAGACGTCCCAGTGGCAGGGTTCTGAGTCACTCACAGATGTGCTGACTTTGGGCTAGGTTCCTGCCATCTCCTGCTGCAGCTTGCAAGGGAGGTGGGAGCCGGGGGCAGACAGAGCTGCGACCCTGAGCCGCTGGGAACTGGAGCAGAGTGCTCAGCTGACTGAACAGCTGGAAGAAGCTAGTGGTTGGAAGGCACTGTTGGAGGCAGATGATCAGGCTGGCTGGGGGCAGGCAGAGAAGACAGACAGACACAAGGGCAGATGGACAGGTAGGCAGGCAGCAGCCTGAGTTGGACACCTGCTCCGTGGGTGGCTGGATGCCCTCTAGGTTTCAGCAAAAGCTTGGATGCAATTAACTTTATTTGTTTGGTCCCCAGTGGAGGCTCTGTGCTGGGGACCAAACAAATAAAATAGCTCTTATTTTAATAAAGATCCAAACCCTCCAGCAGACAGTTCATGGGAAAGAAATACAGAAGATCAATAAACATATGAAAAATTGCTCAGGATTATTCATAATTAAAGTAATATAAATTAAAGCAACAATGAGATGGATATCATTTTTCACCCATTAAGCCTTTTAAATAGTTGCATAATATTCCTGTTGATCAGACTGGGAAGAAACACGGACTTTCTTCTAGGTGAGACTTCACTTTGTGCAGCCTCTTTGGAGGCTCCTTTGACAATATTGGTCCATATAGGTCAAAATCATCAACACACATACCCTAGAACCCCACAATTCCACTTATAGGCACCTGCTGTGCAAACCCATTTACCTATGTGTGCAGAGAGACATGTTCAGGAATGCTCAGTGCTACATTGTTTCTAAAAGTATAAAAGCTCTAGACACCCAAAATATCCATGAGCAAGTCAATAAAGGAGCAAGGGGAGGCAACTGTGTAGGGAAATGCTATGCTGGGCTGAGAAGAAATGAGGTAGATTTGTTTTCACAGGGAGAGATTCCCCAAAGCACATGGTTCACTTGAAAAAATAAGTTGCAGAATATGGCACACACCTCAGATGTAAGATCTCAATTGTGCAAAACACTGAACACTGAAAACATATAGACACACATACAAGCCAGGTATGTTCTGGACCCTTCTTTCCCCTATGAAGAAGCATCTGTTGAACCTTTGGGTGAGCAGAACCTTCCACTGGAGTGTTAGGGCTCTGCAGCCTGTTATGTACACTTGGCCATGTGCCATCTTCCTGGACCCAGGCACCGTGTGAGACTTGAAAGGTCTCTCTCTGTATCCCGGGTGCTCTAGTCCTTCGAGGCCCTGAGGTTAGCACACAGACTTTGGGGTAGGGGGCTTTTCAGAATGGTTGGAGTATGAATTTAGGGCCATTTCAAAAGGAGATTACCATGCAGATGATAATTATGAAATTATAATTAGCTAGCATGCTAAGAGACAAGTTCAAAGGCACACAGCAAACTCTCGTCACCTCCAAGTTGTCCTTGGCACTCAATCCAAGAAAGGAAGGCGTGCTAAGGGGGTGAGATGCTGGGGTTTTTGAGTGGCATTGGGGGTTCAGGGATTGGGAAGGAATTCTCCCACCCTCTTTGCTTGGCTTTAGGTGGTGGATTCCTATGCCACCAGGGGGCAGTGCCTCCACATGCTCCTGGACCCTGTGCTCCTGTGCCCAAGAAGCCCCACCAGGGCCAGTTGATAGCGAGACAGAAATCTGGCCTCCATAGCCCAAGGCCCTGTGGCAAGCCAGTGCCCACACTGCTCTAGCTTTGCTGACTTCTGAGTGCTCCTCACAATCCAGCCACCCTGTAGGGAGGCTTGTCCATGGGGGAGACTGACACCAAAAGAAGCGAGAAACTTGCCCAAGGTAAAATCTTGAAGTCATAGTGAGATAAGATTGTCAGATGGAATGCAGGATATGCAGCTAAATTTCAATGTCAAATCAATCCATGAATCATTCTTTAGTGTAAATATGTCCCAAAAGTTAGTGTACGAGAGAATACTTACACTACAAATGTAGTATAAGTACAGATGTGTTGTTTATCTGAAATTTAAATGTACTTCGTACCTGTATTTTCATTTGCTCAATCTGGCTGGGCTTCCCAGTCTCCTGAATCCCACTGAGCTGAGCACACTCAGCAGTTTCTCTGCTCCCAAGGTGGCCCTCCAGAAAGCTCGAATTTCATCACAGCTGCTCCACTGGATCTGGGAAGGGCTTCTTTGGGGCCCCCAGGAATGCAGGCAGAGCCTATATCAGCTCTGGTTCCCAAGAGCTCGGCCCCAGCGCTGGACAGGTGAGGTGGGGGCAGGGGGCAGGCAGCCTCAGACCATGCCGCCCTATCTCAGCTACTCCTGGCCCCTTCGTTTCCACTTTCTCTCCTTCCTTCCTTCCTTCCTTCCTTCCTCCCTCCCTTCCTCCCTTCCTCTTTTCCTCCTTCCTTCCTCCTCTTCCTCCCACCTGGCCCAGGGGCTCTGGGGGAAGAAGAGGCTATTTGTAAAAGGAACCTTATATAAACCTGTCCTGATTCCTTTTACAAATAGCCTCCTATTCCCCCAGGGGCTCTGGGGTTGTTTCCTAGAATGAAGGGTTCACCACAGGTAGTTGTAGCAATCAGGGTTTTCCAGAGAAACAGAACTGATAGGATGTATATATGTATGTATGTATGTATGTATGCATGTATGTATGTATATATCTGCATATGCACAAGTATATAGAAATTTATTTTAAGAAATTGGCTTATGCGATTGTGGGGCTGACAAGTCTGAAATGTGCAAGGCAGCCCGGCAGGCTGGCAACTCAAGGAAGAGTTGACATTGCAGTCCTGGGGTAGAATTACCTCTACTTTGGGAAACCTCAGTCTTTGCTCTTCAGGCCTCTCAGCTGATTGTGTGAGGCCCACTCACATCATCGAGGATGGGTCTCTACTTTATTTCAAGTCCACTGGTTGTAGATGCCAACCACAGCTACAAAATGCCTCCACAGCAACACCTAGACTAGGGTTTGATGGAGTCACTGGGGACTAGAACCAGGCCAGGTGACACATAAACCTGACCATCACAGTGGTATAATCAGTAGGGAAGCTGAGGGAGAACTGGGACTTAGAAGGTGCAGGGCCTGAGGCCCCTGGGGGTTCTAGTGGCTGCAGTCAGGTCCCACCTCTCTTGCCCTTCTCTCCCTTTGTTATGGCTCCTGCCTAGGCTGACCTACTTCAGGAAAAGGCTACCTCCCGTGTCTGGGGACTCTGGTTGGGGGAGGTAGGATACGCTCTCCAGAGAATCCCTTCTGAAGGTGTGGTATGGCCTGGATTGCTAGCACCTAACTCTGTTGTGGCCACTGCTGGCTCTCGGACCCTGTGCCAATCCCTGTTTTTTCATAGAAATGATGGAGGGTGGACCACACCCTTCTCCCCATGGGCTAAATACGGAGATTCATGAGCCAGAGCAGTTCTCACAGGCAAAGGCATGGAATTGTATCTCTTCTCCTAAGTTGCTTACAGAGTAGCAGAGGAGAAGGCCACGGACCTAGCCAGCAAGATACAATAGAAACAGAAAGTACTGTGTCCAAGGCCTCAGCCTAGAGAGGGAGTCTCACTCCACCCCCAGATCTGACTATATCTTCCTTGAGCTCCTGTTTCCGGAAGAGGTGATTTTCTGAGTGTGACTCCTCTGTTCCTGGCACCCTGTGCATCCTTAGCCATAGCTTACAAGAGAACAGCTGGTTGTGATGGCAGGAGGCCCTCCCAACACCAAGGCGGAGATGGAAATGTCCCTGACAGAAGAACTGAATCATGGCCGCCAAGGGGAAAACCAAGAGCACCTGGTGATAGCAGGTGAGGATCCCCTAAAATACCCCTAGGCTATAGCCAACTGTGTAGATACGTGTCTATACCTGTGCATGTGTGTGTTGGAAAAGGTGCATGTGTGCACGGAAGTGTTTGCACATCTGTGTGTTGGCCGGGCTTCGAGGATTTGTGGGTTGATGGTAAGGGAGCTAGGGGAAAAGGGATAGATGATGTGAGCATTTTTCCCTGGGAGGGAGGAGGATGGGAACAACATGTGTAGTACCTCTGTCTCCCCTTTATCCAAGCCACCACAGTCTCTGTTGCAAAATACTCAGACGGCTCAAATTATGAGACCAGAGATCAATTCTCTCTCCCAATCCTCCAATTCATTTTCCTGCCATTTGGAGGAAAATCCAAATTCCATGATCTATAAGATTGTATCAGCCTCCTCAAAACATTTCATGCTATGATATAGACAGAAAATACCATTTCTACAGCACACAAAGGGATCCAGATCACATTGCATTTATGTTTGTTCTTACAATGCTCCAAGCCTGCTTCTTCCCCCAAAGACCTTGCATTTGCTGTTTCCTCTGCCTGGAATGCTCTTTCCCTCAATTTCCCAGGGCTGGGTCCTTTTTTTCCTTCAGGTCCCCACCTCAATTGCTGTCTCCTACTTTTCTAGGAGGAGCCCTTTCCTTCCACTATGTTACCCTGTTTTGATCATTTATGGAGCCTACATCTCTCTGTCTGCATTTGCAAGGATAGATTGCTTTCTGTTTTACACCTGTCATTCCCCCTTATACACAAACAGATGGTCAGTTCCTTGATAGCTGGAATCTTGTTCTTGGTCATTGGTCTCTAGGTTACTGGAGAGTAACCTAGTCTCGAGCTCAGCCCTCAGGAAATTCTGGTTTAACTTTTGAACAGATGAACAAACTGAGACCTGGGATCAGCTGATGGACAGTGGTTAATGGGTGCTGAGTGATTCCCAAGAAAGCTGGACACTCTGTCTTCTTTTTGATGTGTTTTATGCCCAAGAAACCCTGGTGAAACTTCTATGGGTGCTCCTGGAGCTTCTGTTCTTCTCTCTAGAAATGATGGAGCTTGGATCTCGGTCCCGGGGTGCCTCCCAGAAGAAGCAGAAGTTGGAACAAAAAGCTGCTGGCTCTGCTTCAGCCAAACGAGTTTGGAATATGACTGCCACCCGACCCAAGAAAATGGTACTGTATGGGGTCCTCAGCACTTGGTGGCCAGGTTGGGGTTGGGAGTACTGGTTGTAGGGGCTCTAGCCTGACCAGGTCAGGCAGGGCTAGACGTTGACTTGTGAGGAGGAGGAAGCTCCTGTGCTCCAAGCTGGCAAATGAGGACAGGAAGTTCCAATTAAAGGTCAGGGTCATCCTTTCCTATGCTGGGGGTTCAACCTTGGGAATTCAGAATGCCTGAAACAAATATTGCATGGGGAGTACATAAATACTTTACTCTGTAAATCTATTGCGTGAAATAACGCTTTCCTGTATTTAAAATTATGTGTGTGGTACGTGTGTGTGTGTGTGTGTGTGTGCGCGTGTATACACACAATAAGTCAGGTGAGGCTCCTATGCTTTCTGGCTGTTAAGAAATCCAGTCAAGTGGCCTGGCATGGTGGCTCATGCCTGTAATCTCAGCACTCTGAGAGGAGGAGGCGGACGGATCACTTGAGGCCAGGAGTTCGAGAACAGTCTGGCCAGCATGGTGAAACCCCGTCTCTACTAAAAATACAAAAATTAGCTGGGCATGGTGGCACATGCCTGTAATCCCAGCTACTCAGGAGGCTGAGGCATGAGAATTGCTTGAACCTAGCAGGCGGAGGTTGCAGTGAGCTGAGATCATGCCACTGCACTCCAGCCTGGGCAACAGAGTGAGACTCTGTCAAGAAAGAAAGAAAGAAAGAGAGAGAGAGAGAGGAAGGAAGGAAGGAAGGGGAAAAGAAAGGAAAAGGAAAGAAAGAAAGAAAGGAAGGAAGAAAGGAAGAAAGAAAGAAAAAAAGAAAGAGAGAAAGAAAGAAAGAGAAAGAAGAAAGAAATCCAGGCAAGTGAATCTGACTATTTTGTAGGCAATCCTTTCAAGCTACATTCAATATGGGTGAAGGAATGTTCTAGAACAAATAGTGGCTATACTGTTGCAAATGATATTGGGAAAACACAGTCATTTTGGAGGGGGAGGGAAACCTGACTATTCTACAGAATTAAGTGAGTCCCAAAGTTCTGTATCCAATCATTTTAGCTAGCTACATTCACTGTAGGTAAGGGAAAGTTTTAGAAAAATTGTTGTTATGCTGTTGCAAAGGCTGCTGGGAAAAGGCAACAAGATTGGAGAGGGAGGGAGGCCTGACTGCTCCAGGAAATCATGTGAGTCCCATAGTTCTGTACTTTAAGCTACATTCATTGTGGGTGTTGAATGTTCTAGAAAAATGCTGGCCACATTGTTGCAAAGGATACTGAGCCATTTTGGAGAGGAGGTAGACCTGACTGTTTTAGGGAATCACGAATCCCATCATTCTGTAGCCAGTGCTTTTCACCACATTCAGATGGATGAGGGAAAATTTTAGAAAATGGTGGCTTTACTGTTACCACAGTGAAGTTTGAAAGTTACTGGGGGGCAATAAGGTTGGAGAGGGAGGGAGACTCGATTGCTGAAATGATTTATTGGGTGGCCCCAGTGAAGAATGAGAAAAAAAGCTTCCAGGTTAGAGGTTTCCTGGGAATAAAAATAAGTCAAATATTGAGTTGACTTTTTGTGTCCAAAGACAGAAGCCAAATCAAGTTGCTCCAGGAGGTCAGGCTCCTGCAAACCACTAATGTCCCTGAGACTAGGGGAGATATAATCTCTGGTTTAATTAAAGTTGACTACAAGGGCTAGAGGTAGACTATTTGAAAATATAGACATTATATTGAATTTATAAATTAAATTTAGAAATTTAGAATTAGGAAATCTAATTTACTAATTCTATTTATTTATTAATTCATTCATTCCTTTATTTTTGAATAAAACAGTTAATGGAACTGCCTCTAGGAGAACCATAATATGCAAGGGTGAGAAAAGTTAATAATGCTATCCTGCTGACTTGGAAAAAAGTAGTGTGCCTTTAAAATAACATGGAAATTAAAATAACATTTTTTGAAATGATTAACAGAGAGAAGTTGGGACTTGGTGGGTTAACAACAAACTATGTTATCTGAAACAAACAAACAAATTCCAGCCATCAGCCATTCATCCTTATTTTTTGCCTTCAAATCTCTCAAAATTTTTTTTGTCCTTCTGATTCCAATTTATAGGAAAATCAAGCAATGGTCTGAAAATTTTTCTAAGAGACATCATTGATCAAATTATAGTCATGGGGTCTCCCTAATACCCATTATCTTTTTAATGCAATTTTTGAAGTATCTTAAGAAAATAAAATATTGTGACCATGAACTACAGTTCATAAAAAAGTTGCACCAATATCTGTGTGCTCCTCTTGAGAAAGATTAGTTATGCCTTATTGCAACAAACAGAGTGCAGTGGCAAAGTTCCTATGAAAATCCTTTACACAGAAACTGATCCACCTTCAGTTTGATGTTGTTACTTCGGAACAGAAGAGGGCTGCAGATATTTCTCAGGTGACAGGTGAGCCTTGGTTGTCTATTTTTTTGTAAGAATGAGGCAAATAGAAGAGCTAACCCAGTACTCTGTGCCCCTCAGTCAGGCCTCTCAAATGACAGGCTCTACTTCAGCAGGGTGAGCGGGTAAGGAAGTGGCTGTCATGTGGGGCACCCTGAACCCTGCCAGAATGAAGACGGTTTTATTTTGTGTCACTTTCACCCCAGCCTTCTTATTCATTTGGTTCAGGTTTTGGCTTGGCGGTAAGTGCCTGGCTGCCAACCAGGAGTGAGAAGTGTGGATGACTGCTTCATACATAGATCATTAGTTAAAGGCCCTGTTTTCCTCCCTCCCCTCCTTTCTTGTGATATGCCGCCATTGTCCTTGCAGGTCTAAGTCCTCTCTGGATGCTGCTGGCAGGGGCCTCCTTTGTCAGCTGAGTCCCATCTGCTTCCCATCCACAATGAGGCCTAGTTCCTCCATGGACACTTCCTAGATTCCAGAATTTTATTGAATTCTTTCATTAGCTGATGCCTCTTGTGTTGTCTTCTGTCTTATGGGTTTGTACTGTTTTACTGTCTTCACTGGCAATTAGTGGAGCCTTAACAGGAAGGAGTGTTAAATATGAGGGACATCGTAGTGTAATGGCTGAGAGTATAACCTCTGGACTGAAATGTCCTGGGTTCAAATTACTGCTCTGCTACTTCCTAGCTGTGTGACTTGGACAAGGTAATTAACCTCTCTGTGTTTCAGTTTCCCCTACTTTCAAAACGGGATGATAATGATACCATTTCACAGGGCTGTGATGAGGAATCAATCACTTAGTATTGGTAAGGGCTTAGAGGATGGCATGGTCCCTGGCATGTGGTGTGTGTTAAATAAGCAGCTTGTGAAACATTTCATCTTGAACTGGAAACCTAGAACTATGAGTTGAGCCCAGGCAGGTCTGGCACCAAAAGCCACGCTCTTTTCCTCTATCCCCCACTGACGCTTCAAAGGCATCAGATAGCCCTGGCCCAAGGGCTCTGGGCCAGAGATGTACATGCTAGGGAGTTGTTGGCAGATGGATAAAAATGAAAGCCACAGGGATGGCTGGCTGGGCTTACCCAGAGGAGTTGGTGGTTTCCCAGTAGCCAGGGTTCTAGCCTTAGCCCTGACATTTACCACGCATCCTTGGAAAGTAAAGGCATCTCGCCAGGCCTCCATGGCCTGGGCTGCCAATCAAGGTTTTACGTTCTCCTTCAGTAGGTTGCTCAGCCTCTCAGCTAATACCTGCATGTGAAAGTTCTTGCAGAGGACAGGGACCCCTGTTACTGCTCCTCTTTTGCCACAGCCTGCCTGGATGACCAAGAGCTACCGAGGAGCATGGTGTGGGTGGGGTGGTGGCCAGCAGCCTGTGTGGGGTTCCCAAGCTTTCCTAGCGGCCTGAAGCTGCCAGCCCTTGATTCCAGAGACCAGGCACCACGTGATTCCCCATGGGGTGCACCATTGGTTCTGGGCAAACTGGAGAAGCCACTCATGTGGGGTTGGGCAGGCTACTTTACTGATCATTCCTTTCTTCAGGGGTCCCAGCTGCCAAAGCCCAGAATGCTGAGAGAATCAGGCCATGGGGATGCCCATCTCCAGGAGTACGCTGGCAATTTCCAAGGCATACGTTTCCATTATGATCGGTAAGAGCTGAGGTTCTGTGGGCCCTGGCTGCTCAGACAGGGCCCGGAGTGGGGCAGAGGGGCTGGTGAGCAGCCTGGCCAGGATGGAGTCATGAGGGCCTGGAATGCCTCCCTGTCAGAGACCATGAGTACCCTGGCTCCCTGCCCATTTGGGGCATCCCAGTGCTCTGCGGCCTAGCCGAGTTGGGCTGGACTGGGCTGGGCCAGGCTGGCTCAGGCTAGCTCAGGCTGACTCCCAGCCCTCAAGGCCCTAGGCCCTCTTTACCATGGAAGAGGACTGGAGGCTGATACAGTCACTGTCCAAGAAGATCACGACCTTACCTGCTTGACCTCACTGCCTTCTTGTGCTCCCTGCCAGGTCCTGCCAGGGACCACCAGCAGCTTTGACCATCTGTCTTTTTTCTCTCCCAGCAACCCAGGGACAGATGCAGTGGCGCAGACTAGCCTGGAAGAGTTCAATGTACTGGAGATGGAGGTCATGAGAAGACAGGTGAGGAGGGACCCAATCGGTGGGTGCAAGCAGAATCACAGTGCCTTGGAGTAGGCAGGGCTCGACAGCTGGGGTCCTGTAGTCCCTTACAGTCATCTTTCCCTTTAGCGCTGGAGGTGGGGCAGATTCCCTTCCTCTTCCTCCTCATCCCCATGGCTCTGACACCCCACGTAGATGTCCAGTCTCAAACCCACTGCTGTCCCTGAGATGCTGGTAGGGAATAGGGGCAGATAAAAGGTGGAGAAAGAGGGAACATACAAGGATAAGGGTTCTATGTCCAGAGAGAGAGTGATACCTAAGGGTCTGAGAGAGGGGTCGCCTTTGTTCAAACCAAACCCAGACTTTCTTAGGAGGAGATCCTTTCTTCCTTGGCTCCCTGGCGCAGCTGGAATGGGCTGGTCTCTTCCAGAGAAGGGAAGTGAACATAAGGGAGAAGGCAAAAGTGGGGCCTGCAGACGTAGCAGCCAGGTCTTTGGTCCCGCGGACCTGCCCCAGCCTCCTGCTTCTCACTAGGGGCGCTCCCCGCTCCACCGCCAAAGGGCAATCAAGCCCCTTCTTGCTCTAACTTTATGCTTTTCCCATGGCTGTGCTGTGGGCTTCTGGAGAAGAGCCTCGCTCAGCAGCCCTGCCTTTGACTCCTCTGCAGCTGTATGCAGTCAACCGGCGTCTGCGCGCCCTGGAGGAACAGGGCGCCACCTGGCGCCACAGGGAGACCCTGATCATCGCCGTGCTGGTGTCGGCCAGCATTGCCAACCTGTGGCTGTGGATGAACCAGTGATCGCCCCAGCGCGGCCTCCGTATTGGAGCCCTCCCTGCTTCCCCTTCTTTCTTTCCTCTTTCCCCAGGCCGCCACTGCCCTTGCCCCTTTCATCTCCCAGCAGCCCTCAGGAGCGTCAGGATCATTTTCAACTCTGGTTAGGCCTCCTACCTGGGGAGGCCAGGTCACTGCACTGGGAGGTCCTGGCTGCTGCGAAGGTGGAGGAGGACCGCGTGGGCTGAGATGCCACCCTTTGAAGGGTGAACAGCATGGCGGCATCTGGGCCCCACAGTAACACCTAGTGGCAACCTTGCCTTCCTGACCTCAGCGGCCCTTCTGTTCCATCCTCTGTGGGCAGGGGTGTGGCTTTGTTTTCCTCCCTCGTTTGCTTCCACCTCGTGCACAGCGCTCTGCACAGACAACACGCTCAATAAAAGTTCAGCCATAGCAGGAAAACCCTGTGGCTGAGGTTCCTGTGTCCAGCACTCACTGGGGGCAACAGTGGGGGTGGGGTGCACTGGGAAACAACAGCTCCTCTTCACAAAGACCTTGTGGCTGGGACTGAGCCTCTGCCATTGCCCCAGGGGCCCTGGTTCCCTCCTCCGTTTCACCTCCCCCACCTCCCTGTCCCCAGCCCCAGCTTTGCAAAGTTCTTCCTGTTGGGCTCATGCAAACCAGTGCTTGTGGGGGTGTGGTTCTGGGAGCATGTCTGCGCTGTGTTGCAGGGAAGCAATCAGAGGAAATCTCCTGAAAGGGACCAGAAACCTCATTTGCGCAAGAGGAAATTGAATTCCAGAGAGAGGAAACATGTCCCTGGGTCATCCAGTGAGACAGGGCCTGGATGTGAGTTCTCTGGCGTGAGTTCTCCTGAGTCCTACGCTAGGGCTTGGCCTGCCTCCTGCAGACAGACTCACTGGAGATGAGGTCCTGCCTCAGCTCTGGAGGCTGAACGGGAGCTACACATACCCCTCACCCTACCCACCACACACTCTGGGTTCACGGCCCATGAAGCACACCTCAGACAGGGTGAATAGCTGGGCTGTCCAGTGGGGCTGAGCCTGAGAGGTGGAGAATGTTGCCTGCCATGTGGGGGCCTGACCACAGTGCAGATGTGCCTGGTGCAGGAGGCCTGCAGAGGAGCTGCAACCCCTTTCCCTGGGACCAAGGGCTCAACACACATGTCTCTGACCCAGAACTTTCTCATTGGCTTTAGTTGCTAAGTGCACCTTCCCTAATCCCCCAAATCTGTCAAGGATTCTCCATCTGTAAAGACTGGGAAGCGTGTTAGTCCCTAGGTATGAAATGAACGTGTGTGTCTGTGTATGTGAGAGAGAGAGACAGAGAAGAGACAGGGAGAGGAGGGGAGGCGAGGAGAGAAGAAAGGATGGAGGAAGGGAGAGGCTGAGAGAGAGATACAGAGAAGAGACAGGGAGAGGAGGGGAGGCGAGGAGAGAAGAAAGGATGGAGGAAGGGAGAGGCAGAGAGAGAGATACAGTCAGAGATACAGAGCGGCAGAGGGAGGGAAGTTAGAGTAGAGAGAGAGAGAGAAAGAAGCTTGAGTCCCAGAGCCTGCTCTGCCCCTGCTCCACCTCTTTCTCTCTGGCCCTCAGTGGGCTCCTATACAATGAGGGGGTTCTTCCACGCCTGACACTCTAGGGCTTGCAATACTTCTAAGATGAGGATGCAGGGCCTCCTGTCAGCCCTGTGGGACACGAGGCACGTGGCCCCTGGAGCCTGGGCCCTGCTCAAAGCAGAGAAAAGGACACCTAGGAAAGAAACACCAGAGAGAAAGATTCTCTCTCTGGTCCCAGAGCACAGAGGTAATCAAGTGCCACAGGAAGCACCTCTGCAGAATGGGGAAACAGCAGCACCCAGATATGAGTACTTCTGGCCAGGAGAGCCAAGAGGGCCAGGGAGTACCAGGGGTGTTCCCTGTCCTCGCAAATGGGCCCTGGGGCCCCAGGAGTCACCCATGGGCTAGATGGAAGACTGGGGGACCTCCTTGCAGGCCGCCCCTCCCCTTCCTGCAGCTTCAGGACAGACCAGGACCCAAGATACAGACGAATATTAAGGGAAGCAGGGAGATGGAGCAGGGGCAGCACGTGCAGCTTCTTGCCATCAGCCCAGTGCTCCAATTGCCATGAGTCCAGCCTTCACACTGTCTACCCCGGGCTGCCCCTTTCTCCTGCCCCAGTCAGGCCCCACAGGGAAGCTCAGAGGAAGAGGAGGCTGCAGCTGGGAAGGGCTGGGTCTGCCCTTTGGGACCTGAGTGTTTGTGAGCCTGCACAGACATGGACATGTTTGCAGAAAAAGTCTGGCTGAAAATATGTTGTGAAACAAAGGTTCACCCTTGGGAGCAATTTAGTTGAGTTGCAAACAAACAGCATGGCAGTGCCCTAGAGGAACGTCTCCTGAGCCAGGTGAGCTCATAAGGAGCCCGTGGCTGGGCCTCCACCCTGCCTTTCTGTGTGACCATTTGGCTGGTTCCCAGCAGGGCTGGAGGCCAGTTCCTAGAAGGGCATTCCTGCTCTATCTCTAGAACTCCCTGCCCCACCTAGAAGACCTCAGGAAGCTCCTGAGAGGAACTGGAGTCAGAGCTGCCCAGTCTGGGCCCCTCTGCAATGTTCCTTAAGGGGCATGGGGACCATATTGTGGGGGCTGGCACATCTGTGATTCCCAAGCCTCTGGGAGATCCAGGGAGGCTCGGGGGCAGAGTGCCAGGAGGCAAGTTGGCACCTCCTGCCTGGCCCTCTGGCTCTGACCCACCTAGAGCATTTGCCCATCTGATTGCATTTCTCTGCCAACCTGTCCTTGCCTTGCCCAACCTCTCCACCCTGAGCCCAGCTCTTCCTCCAGCAAGCCATGAACTTCCCCATGGTGAAGCAGGATGCTGTGGGTGAATGAAGGAGGGAAGGAACTCATTCTTACTTGGGGGTGGGGGAGGGGATTCTCCTGGCGTGCTGTTTTTCTCTAGTCTTTGAAGCTTCCCAGGGGCTGCCCAGGCTTAGTATTAGAGGGGTACACATCAGTCCTCCACTGGATCAGTAGCTTCTTGAGGGCACAAGGTAGCCTGCATTGTCTTCTGCACTCCTCGAACAAGTAAAGGACTGGCAGGATGGCCTCTCATTAGGGTCCCCAGAGATTGATTCTAGCCCTGGTCTTCCCCTCCTGGCCTTTAGGGTATGCCTTCTGTTGAAAACCTTTCCCCACCAAAGGGAGCCAATTCTATTCTTTGCTTCCTACGGCACACCTACTCTGTGCCATGCACTTTGCATCTTAAAAATATTTAATTACGCAAGTTGTGCATGAACACATTCTCCCCAAAAAGGCAAACATTGCAGGCCTAGCTAACACAGTCCCTTGCACCCCAAATGCCAAGTCCCTCCACTGAATTATTTCCCATGGTTTGGTTGGTGCGTATCCTTGCGAACTCTATGCTGTTCCATGCAGATTATGCGCACCTCTATGTATCCCAGGCTTTGCACACAGGATGTCATTTAAGCCCCTCCTAGCAGCCCCCTGAGGGAGTGCCTTGTCTTCCCAGCTGGCTGCGCAGGTGGGCAAAGCTTTAATCCTCCATTTATGTAGTTCTCTGCCCTGCCAAGTGGGCCCCTGGTCCCCCGCCAGTCCTGGTCAAAAGCTGAAACTCAATATTCCAGTTCTTTTGTCACAGGCTGGCTTCCTGGCAGCTGGTGGAAAGTGGGAAGAGGAAGGTGGGCATGTGAGGAGGGGTACATGAGGGTGCATGGAGGGGACTCTGGTGTACCCAGAAGCAGCCTGAAATCCTGGCTTCTTGGAAAGGAGCCCAAAGCTACTGCCCCAAGAGTCTTGCCTTGTTTCCCTTCCCTAACCCCAACCCTTCTTGGAGGCCAAGTCCAGGGGACCTGGCAGAGAAGGTATGGATTTTCCCCTCAGGCCAGCCCTACCCCAGGTACCTCTTCTCTCAGATTTCTCCCTGGCTTGACCTCAGATCAGGTGGACTGGTTGAGATTGTGCCAAGGCCTGGAGGCAAGTACACCAGGGCTGTGAGCTGGTGGGGTTGAATCCCCAGACACATAGCTCTGAGCATGCTCCGTGCAAGGCAGGGCTCCTCAGGGAGCTTGGGAGGGGCTGGCTTCTGGATCTGGGCAGGCAAGCAGCTTCTACAGCCAGGCAGCCCAGCACCCAGCCCTCGCCTGCCAACAGCCTGGGGTGTACAGTGCCCACAGAGAGGCCAGCTTCTCCAGTGGGCAGGTGACACCCTGGGGCAGCGTCTTGAGTTTGCCTTAGCCATGGGCATGAGCTCTTCTTGGCCTCTGCCAGCTTCTCCTGTTGGCCTCAGGCAGGGTGGGGCAGCTCTCTGACCCCGAGGCTGCAGCTAAGTTGTCAGGGGCTCAAGGGCCCCGCTGGCCTGAGGGGGAGGAATGGCAGGAGATCTCTGTTAGCTCCAGGTGCTGATGAGCCCCCAGTGGTTTGTCTCTGACTGGAGGTTGTGCAGAAGGACCAACGGATGCTGACTGGCCAGGAGAGCCCCTGCCTCTGAAGCCATCTGATTGGTGAGGAAAGCGGCTGATCTTGGGCTGATACCTTTCTGTGACCACAGGCCAGTTACCTCCATGGGGGTACAGAACTGGAGTCCATGAAAAGTGTGTGGGGCCCTAGAACCTGGCTTGACATGGGTCTTCATATGCGTGATCTGCCGAGGGAGCTGAGGAAAGTGGCTGTGTTGGAAAACTTTGTCCCCTGTTAAAGCAGCCAAAGAAATTATTTGGGGCTCTAGGAGGGTGGAGGCCCTGAGTGCCACACAAAGCTTGTCCTGAAGCAGCTGGGACTTTGTCCTTTCCCAGGAGAGTGGCAGGAAGGGTTGCTGGAGAAGATTTGGAGCAGAGGGACGGAGGGCCTGCCCGACAGGCAAGCTTCAGTGGGAGGAAGGGAGGAACCCATGGGCCTTCACTGCCTGCCTGACTCTGAGCATTTCTGGGCCCCTCAGCTTCAGAGCGCGGGCAGTGTTCACTTGGAGCCTGTGGCTCTCTGCATATGAGTAGCAGTGGAGGTAGGGGTGTGGCTTATGTGGCTGGGATTGCAGCCTTTGCTTTTGGCTCTTTGAACTGCACCCTGACCTCTTTCGGAGATCCTTAGAGGGGACCACCCACTTCAGGCCTCTCAGGCTTGGGAGCCAGCCACTCTGCCATTTGGGGAAATGCATGTGGGGTGAAGCCCTTGGAGCTTCTGGCTGAGGGAAGATTCTGGAGCCAGGCAGCAGGCCTGGGGCAGAGATAGGCTTCCAGGGCTGCTTCAGGCCTGGTACCCCGTTTGGGCCCCCCAGCTGAGCTTGCATCCATCTCAGCTTGAGCCCAGAGTGGCAAGTGTAAGCTCCGTCCATGTGAGACTGTGGCCATAGGAGGCAGCTAGTATTGGAGCAGCCTCATCTGTAGACATCCTGCCAGTAGCTGGGTCCCTGGGCCCCTCTTTCTGCATAGCTGGGCCCCCTCCAACTGCTCCTTAGTACCACTCATCAGTGACCACCTTCTCCAGAGGGAGGGACACTAGTGCTTGGACTGGACACATGCATGTGGCAGACAGAATATGTACCTGGTTGATCTGCAGGTGTCATGGTGGCCACAAAACTGCCAAGACCAGCCCTAGCCACACCCCCACTAAGCTCCAACACAAAATGGCCCCACAGGAGATGAGGCTGCAGACATGGGTCTAGTGACAACCTGAAGGAGTTTGAAAGCCAGAGTGCAGAGTTTGGAATGTATTATTTAGATGATCCTTCCATCCATCCAACAAATACCGGACATGATCCCTAATCCTGGGATGTAGCAGGGAACAAGAAAATCTGTAGTTCATTGTCAGGAGATGATAAATCTATGATACAAATGAAGTGGGGGAAAAGTGAACATGAAACAAGGTAGACTTGGGAGAATCATTCATTCATTCATTTACTTGCCAAATATGTATCAAGCACTTATTACGTGCTTACCATTGGGCTCGGCTCTGCAGATTAATGACTAAAAAAATTAGATGAGTCCTTGCCACATAAAGTTTATTTCTAGAGTGCGGTCTTCTTTCCATGGGTTTTCAGAGGAGCAACAGACAGGACCAGGTGTAGTCCTATGAACTCACCCTGGTGGTGTGGAAGATAAAGGAAAGGAAGAGCTGGGATCTGGAAATAGAGAAACAGTGAGACTGTGACAGAGTCTGGGCAAGGCCCAGGGCAGCAGCAGTCAGAATGGATGGAGAAGAAGGTGCTAGAGAGAGATTCCAGCAGAATAACAAATATGATTTGGGGAGCGGGTGCGAGGTATCAAGGATGACTCCTAGGTTTCTGAATTAAGCACACGTGGGGCAAGATGTGCCTTTCTCCAGATAACATGCTGGGGACAGAGGAGCTGGGGTGGAGGGACAGAAGTTCATGTCAGTTTGAACATATTGGTTCCAGGGGCCCAGTGTCTTCCTCTAGGAGACAGAGTTGGCGCATGGGCACCTGAAGATATGGAGCTCAGGAGGGGCTTCTCAGTGAGGTCAGGAGCATTTAGGGAGATGAGCTACAATCACTAGGGTCCAGCCTGTCTTGGGCGGCCTTCTAGGAGGAGCCTCCCCTGGGGTATGGACTGTATGTGGCTGATGCCAGGCATATTGCCCCAGCCCCATCTTTGTCTTTAAAGAGACGAAGCCTCCCTTGGCAAAGCAGCCCAATCATGGTAAGTTTGTCATAGTGGTGTCCACACTAGAGATTGTAGCCCCTTGTCAAGGTAGTGATCAACCATGCTGGCCTGCCAAGCCTCTTGGGCAGAGCCCTGCCTCTTGTGTATCCTTCTGGAGATTTTATTCATTCAACAAGTAGTTCTCAAGGACCTAGTTCATGAAGCTGCTGTGCTGGAGCCTGAACTCAGGGAGGCTGAGGCAGCTCAGACTCAAAGGCCCACTACCTGCCTAGTGAGTGCCCGGCATGCTCTCCACCTCCAGCTCCTGCAGCTCACCTTATCACAGCTGGGCCCCCTCCCACTGTCCCTCCTAAGCCTGGGCACAGGGGGTCATGGCAGCTTCAGCTCCACACTCAAAAGTCAGCCCAGGAGCCTGCTGCTTCCAGTGCAGTTCTGACCATACCTCTCTTTTTAGTACTTGTGCACTTCCTGGCTCATTTTACCTTCCAAGCTGGCCCTGTGACTGAGGGTGCTTTTGCAGCCAAATTGCTTAGGTATGAATCTGTGCAACAGGGATAAGAATAGTGTCGACTTTGTCAGGTTGTCATGAGGTTTAAACGAATTAACTTATGTCAAGTACTTAGCACAAGGTAGCTGCTCCATGAATGAGAACCTGCCCCTGAATCACCAGATTCCAGCTTCCTGTCAGGGATACCCACTGCTTCCTCTGGGACTTCGCTATTGCTGCTCACCCACACGCCTCCCTGCTTCTCTGCCTGTCTGCCCTACCACCCTGCCCCCCATGATGTCTATGACTCTCCCCTGTACCATTCTCTGCCTGCCACCCAAGACTTTTGCCACTGCAATGGAATATATCTGATATTAAAACATATCAGATATTGACTATCTGGGGGACTAGTTTCTGGCTAAGACGTGTAGTAGTCTGACTCTCTAGGCTGTCAACCATGGAGAAGATCCCTTCCCAGTATCAGTGGAAAAACTTTGGCTTGACCTGGTATTAAGTTGAACCTGAAACCAAAATGGGCTGGATTTTTGTTGCTGTTGTTGTTTTAAACTAAAGTTTAAAGTAATATTTTATTTTATTATATAGCTCTATAACCTCCCTTCCCGACTACAGACATCACACATTACAATACAGAATATCGGACACTATAAAAAAATACAAAAGAAAACAATTTCCCCACACCCTCAGAATTGAGAAATAAAGTCTTGATCTTGTGAGTTTATGTATCTACGTGTGAATATATATCACACATGCATGCATGGAAATTATTAACATAACAGAACATTCCATTTTGAAACCTGGTATCCCCCTGACAAGAAGTAGTCTTTTACAATAGTAATACCATTTTAAGGGCTGCATAGCATTCCACCCTATGGTCTTGGTTCACTCGGTTAATTGATTAATTCATTAAGGTATACGTCACTGTGACTAGCATCCTTGCACCTGTATTTTTGTGATTTTACTGTTTTTATTTTTTTAATATATTGATTTGTAAGATCTCTGTTTATTAAAAAAATCAATCTTTTTCTTTCTCTGTCAAATTTGTTTTCAGTTTATTGTATTCTTTTAAATGTTGGGTTTAATGTGCATTTATGTTCAATGTTTTCTTTCATGATATTGTCTTTCTAACTCAATATTATATAAAATGTTTCCTACTGTTTCATCATCATAGTTTTGTTGTTTACATTAAATTTTTTTGTTGATACATAGAGATTATAAATATTTATGTGGTACACGTGATATTTTGGTGCATGCATACAATGTGTAATAATCAAATCTGGGTAACTGGGATACTCATAATCTCAAACATTTATTATTTTTTGTGTCGAGACTATTTCAAATCTTCTCTTTTAGCAGTTTTGAAATATACTATGAATTATTAACCATACTCTATTTAAAACATTTATTTTTATTCCCAGTACTTATGCACTTCATTTATTTTTCTTGCTTATTGCACTGACTGAGAAATCCAGCACAGTAGTGCTTAGAAATGGTGATAGTTTACATACTTTTTAAAATTCCTTTTAAAAGAGATCACAGTGGCGCAATCTCAGCTCACTGCAACCTCCACCTCCCATGTTCAAGCAATTCTCGTGCCTCAGCCTCCCGAGTAGCTGGGATTACAGACGCCTGCCACCACGCCCAGCTAATTTTTGTATTTTTAGTAGAGATGAGGTTTTGCCACATTGGCCAGGCTGGTCTTGAACTGCTGGCCTCAAGTGATCCACCTGCCCCAACCTCCCAAAGTGCTGGGATTAGAGGCGTGAGCCACCGTGCCCTACCTAGAATTCCTAATCCCATGAAAAAGGAAAATAATTTCTTAATATTGAAATAGATTATAATGTATATATAATATATATTTATATATTATATATATATTTCTATGTATATATTAGGAATAGAAAGAAGGTCCTTTCTATTTCTAATTTCCTAAGATATTTAATGTATACATACGTAACAAACCTGCACGTTGTGTACATGTACCCTAAAATTTAAAGTATAAAAAAGAAAACTCTCCCTTTATAGCTTTAGAAAATTGCACAAGAAAAAAAAAAGTAAATAAGTTCTGAATTTTGTTCAATATTTTTTCTATACCAATTGGGGTGATGTAATTTCTTTCTGCTTTAACTAGATCAAGTATTCTAATTATATTGATTGAATCCTTTAAGTCCTTATTGAGCTTCTTCTGCTTTTCTATCAAGGATGGGCTGGGTTGTATGAGAAGCTGGGACGTCTGGTTACTTAGAGAAACCGGTTTCATGAGCTACTCCCTCACCAACCCGCTCCCCAGGAAGACCTCCTGCATCTGTTCTCCCCTGCTCAATGCTTCAGGCTCAGGAGTTCCCTTTTCTGAGCTCTGTCTTCTGAGATTCCTCAGAACTTCACCAAGATCTAGTCTTTATGTCTTTTTCCCTCTCTCTCCCTCTCTTCCTTCCTTCCACCAACATGTAGGCAATGCTTTTCAGGAGCCACCCTCAGTGCAGTGCAGGGATGTAGTGGACAAGAACACAGACACTGATGCCTGCCCTCAGGCAGTACACATTGTAGTGCAGGCAGTATTGGCAAGAAGGGTGGCATAGTCTGAATACAGGCTTCACCCTAGGACCAGGGAAACTTGGCAGAAAGCTGTAGACAGGGAGAGGGAGCCTGGGCATGCTCTTCAGGAAGAAGTTAGAATGCCAAGCCACCCTGGAAGCCAGCAGTTGAGGGTCTGAAGGCCCAGTCAGTCACAAATGTCTATCTGTCAAAGGGCTGATGGTGGCGATAAATAGTGTGACTTGACACAAGATGAGCTGCAGTTTTCCAGGGGCAGCCAGAGAGTAATGTCCAGTTGGAAGTTGGAAGGAAAGCCTGAAGCTTAGCAGAGAGGTCTTGTTGTCACCTGTACCTTTGTTAGTGGATATTAGATGCCATCCGTACTTTTGTGATTCAGTGCATAATGTGTCTTCTTTCTCGGGCAACTTTTACGATTTCCCTATTATCAGTGGATGTGGGCACTTTGATACTCATATGCCTTGGTGTAGTTTCTACTGACGCTTTGCTTTTTGTTGTTGCTGTTGCTGCTATTGTTGTTTTCTGATTGTCTTTTCTCTCTGTGCTACATTGTGGATAGTTTTATTGTCTAAATAAATACTGTAAATTCATTTTAAAATAAGCTTGTCTGTATGTTCACTAATTCCTTCTTCTGCAATATCTGATCATCTGTTAATCCCATATAGTGTAATTTTCATCTCAAATATTGTAGTTTTCATCTTTAGAAATTTGACTTGGATCTTTTTATATATTTCATGGCCCTGCTTAACTTTTTGAACATATAGAATATAGTTGTATTAGCTGTTTTCATATTCTTGTGTACTAATTCTACATCTGTGTCAATTCTGGGTTTATTTCAATTGATAGATTGTTGCCTCCTCATTATTGAGAATTTATTTGCATGGCTGATAATTTCTGAGCGGATGCCACACATTGTGATTTTTACTTTGTTGGGTGCTGTGTGTTTTTGTATTTCTAGAAACATTCTTGAGGCTTGTTCTGGTGTGAAGTTAAGTTAATGGAAAGAGTTTGATCCTTTTGGGTCTTGCTTTTAAGATTTTTCAGTAGGACTAGAACAGTGCTCAGTGAAAGGACCAGTTATTCCTCATGAGTGAGGCAAGCCCCTTCTAGGTACTCTACCCAATAGCCCATGAACCACTAGGTTTCCAGTTTGACTGGTGGCATGAGGCACTATTCCAGGCCCTGTGTGAGAGCTGGGAACTGTAATGCCTAATCTGGGGGGATGGTTCTTTCCTAAGCTGTGGATAACCCCCTCATCAGTGTGTGCAAATAAGCACTCAGATGAATACTTGGGACAGACTCTTTGCAGGTCTCCAGAGCTCTCTCTGTGCAGCTCTCTCCTCTGCAGTACCCTGTTCTGCAAACTTTAGCTGCTTTGGTCTCCTTTCATTCTATTCTCTGTGTCCCTAACCCAGGGAGTCATCCATCAAGTTCCACCTGCATTCCCCTCTGTGCCATCGTCTGGAAACTCTCACAAAGGAGTAATCTGGGGCAGTCACCAGATTCACATTTGGCTCCTGTCTCTTAGGAATAGCTATCCTTTGTTGCCTAACGTTTATAGTCTTGAAAACTGTTGTGTCGCATATTTTTTCTATGTTTGGTTGTTTCATTCTGGAGGAAAAATATGATCCCTGTTACCCCATGTTGGCTAAGAGGAAAAGTGTTGCATGTTCCTTTAAAATCAAATAATTGATATAGCAGAATCTTACGCTGTGCAATGAAAGTAAAAAGAGAGGGAGTAATGGACTGGGAAAAATGCAGGGACCATGCATAGACTACTCATTTAAAACTTATTTATTGAGCACCTACTATGTTCCAGGCACTGAGAAAAGGTGGTAGCTTTGATTAACGTGGTAATGGTGGAGATAAAAAGTGATTGGATAAGAGGTATGTTTTGAAGGTAGAGCCCATATGATTTGCATATATGTAGAGTCCATGGGGTACGAAAAAAAGAGGAGTCAAGGATGATGCTGAGGTTTGTGACCTGAGTAACTGGGAGTATG